>NW_022148248.1:0-300000 GCF_901933205.1 Camarhynchus parvulus
ATTTTGGGATAAATAAACTGCAGATTTTGGGCTGAATAAATCGCAGATTTTGGGCTGAATAAATCGCAGATTTTGGGATAAATAAATCGCACATTTTGGGATAAATAAATCGCAGATTTTGGGATGAATAAATCGCAGATTTTGGGATAAATAAATCACAGTCGCGGCGGATTGGGATACCCGAGCCGATTCCCAACAAATTCCCCGGGACTGGGGAGGGGTTGGTACGGAACTCTCCCAGTTTGGGACTGGAATTTTCACAGTTTGGGGTCGAATTTGTCAGGATTTTTGGGCTGAAATTTTCAGGGTTTGGGGTCAGAATTCCTGGGGGTTTTGGGGTTGGGATTTTCAGGGTTTTGGGGTTGGGATTTTCAGGGTTTTGGGATTGAAATTCTCACATTTTTGAGGCTGGAATCCTCAGGGTTTTTGGGGTTGGAATTTTCAGAGTCTGGAATTGGAATTCTCAGGATTTTGGGATTGAAATTCTCAGATTTTTGGGGTTGGAATTTTCAGAGTTTGGGGTTGGAATTTTCAGGGTTTTGGGATCAGAATTCCTGGAGTTTTGGGGTCAGGATTCCCAAGGTTTTTCGAGTTTGGAATTCTGAGGATTTAGGGCTGGAATTCTGAGAGTTTGGGATCAGAATTTTCAGGGTTTTGGGATCAGAATTCCTGGGTTCTGAGGTTGGAATTTTCAGGTTTTGGGGCTGGAGTGCTGAGCATTTTGGAGCTGGAATTCCCGAGTTTTAGGGGTTTGGAATTCCCAGATTTTGGGGCAGGAATTCCCAGATTTTGGTTGGAATTTTGGGATTTTGGTTGGAATTTTGGGATTTTCACCTCTGGTACAGGAACCTGCCCGCGGCCGAGGCCAGGGCGCGGCTGGACACGAACACCACGGGGAAGATGCTCTGGCAATCCTCGGGGCTCAGCGCCTCCTCCAGGTTCCTGGGAATTGTCCCGCAAATTCCAGAAATTCCAGAAATCCCAGAAATTCCAGAAATCCCGGGTCCCCAATTCCCCTTCCCCAGCCCAAAATTCCCCCAAAAATTCGAGATTCTGGGGCCTCCTGGACCCCAAATTCCAGATTTCCCCCCCTAAATCCCCAAATTTCCCCCCCAAAATTCCCAAATCCCGAATTCCCAAATTCCCCCCCCCAAATTCCCCCCCCCCCAATTTCCCATCCCAAATCCCCAATTTTCCACCCTAAATTCCCAAACTCCCCAATTTCCCAAATCCCCAATGTATTTCCCAAATCCCGAATCCCTGACCCCAAATTCCCGCTAAAATCCCAATTTCCAACCCCAAATCCCCAAAATTCCCGAATTCTCAATTTCCCCCCCAAATTTCCCCAAATTCCCGTTTTTCTCACCTGTCCATGTCCGTGAGCAGCCGCAGCACCTCCAGGGCCACCTGGGGCTCCTTGTCGTGAGCCATGGCCACCAGCCGCGGCTGCAGGACCGAAATCCCCAAAATTCCCAAAATTCCCAAAATTCCCCAATTCCCAAACTGCCCAAATTCCCCAAAATTCCCCAAAATTCCCAAAAATCCCCAATTCCCAAACTCCCCAAAATTCCCAATTCCCAAACTGCCCAAATTCCCCAAAATCCCCAAAAATTCCCAAACTGCCCAAATTCCCCAAAATCCCCAAAAATTCCTAATAATTCCCAATTCCCAAAATCCCCAAAATCCGGGACTTGGGCACCCCCAGCCCCAATTTCCCACTTTTCCCCTTTCTCAAGCTTTTCCAATTCCATCTTTTCCCCATTTTCCAGGCCTTTTTTATTCCATTTTCATCCCATTTTTATCCCATTTTCCCCATTCCAGATCTGATTTATCCCATTTTTATCCAATTTTTATCCAACTTTTATCCCATTTTTATCCCACTTTTATTCCATTTTTATTCCATTTTTATTCCATTTTTATTCCATTTTTATTCCATTTTTATCCCATTTTTATTCCATTTTTATCCCATTTTTATCCCATTTTTATCCCATTTTTATCCCATTTTTATCCCATTTTTATCCCATTTTTATCCCACTTTTATCCCATTTTTATCCCATTTTCCCCACTCTTTCCCCATCCCAGGCTTTTTTAAATCCCATTTTTCCTGACCATTTTTAGCTCATTTTCCCCACATTTCCACCCACTCCATCCCCCCCATTTTCCCCACATTTTTCTCCATTTTTCTCCATTTCCCCCCCAATTTTCCCCTCCTCCCACCCCCATTTTTCCCATTCATTTTTTCCCTTTTTCCCCAGTTTTTCCCTTTTCCCCCCATGTCTTTTTCCCCCCAATTTTTCTCCATTTCCCACACTTATTTTCCCCCTTTTTTTCTCAGATTTTCCTCCATTTCTCCCATTTATTTTCCCCCATTTTCCCATTAATTTTTCCCATTGATTTTTCCCATTTTCCCTCCTTTTCCCCCATTGATTTTTCCCATTTCCCCCCATTTTTCCCATTTATTTTCCTCGTTTATTTGTTCCCATTTATTTTTCCATTTCTCCCCATTTTCCCCATCTATTTTTCCCATTTCCCCGCCCAATATTTTCCTTTTTTCCCCCATTTTTCCCCATTTCTCCCCTGGATTTTTCCCACTTTCCATTTCCCCATTTTTTCCATATCTCCCCATTTATTTCCCATATCTCCCCATTTATTTCCCCATTTATTTCCCCATAATTCCCCATTTCTTTCCCCATTTATTTCCCCATAATTCCCCATTTATTTTCCCATTTATTTCCCATATCTCCCCATTTATTTCCTCATAATTCCCCATTTCTTTCCCCATTTATTTTCCCACATTTCCCCATTTATTTCCCATTTCTTTCCCCACTTATTTCCCATATTTCCCCATTTATCTCCCCATTTATTTCCCCATAATTCCCCATTTATCTCCCCATTTATTTCCCCATAATTCCCCATTTATTTCCCATATTTCCCCATTTAATTCCCCATTTATTTCCCCATTTCTTTCCCCATAATTCCCCATATTTCCCCATTTATTTCCCCATAATTCCCCATTTATTTTCCCCACATTTCCCCATTTATCTCCCATTTCTTTGCCCCATTTCCGTGCCCACCTTGAACCTCTCTGTGAAGAGCTCCAGGCTCGGGGCCATCTCGGGGATTCCGTAAATTCCCTGCAGGGCCCCCCGCTGACGCAGCGCAGCCGCACCTCGCCCTGCTGGGGAGCGCAGAGCGGCAACGTCAGCCCCCGAATCCCCAAATCCGCCTTTGCCCCAGCTGCTCCCCAATCCTCCCCATTTGCTCCCCAATCCTCCCCAGCTGCTGCCCAATCCTCCCCAGCTGCTCCCCAGTCCTCCCCAATCCTCCCCATTTGCTCCCCAATCCTCCCCATTTGCTCCCCAATCCTCCCCAATCCTCCCCAATTCTCCCCAGCCGCTCCCCAATTCTCCCCAGCCGCTCCCCAATTCTCCCCAGCCGCTCCCCAATCCTCCCCAGCCGCTCCCCAATCCTCCCCATTTGCTCCCCAATCCTCCCCAGCTGCTCCCCAATTCTCCCCATTTGCTCCCCAATCCTCCCCAGCTGCTCCCCAGTCCTCCCCAGCTGCTCCCCAATTCTCCCCATTTGCTCCCCAATCCTCCCCAGCTGCTCCCCAATCCTCCCCAATCCTCCCCAGCCGCTCCCCAATCCTCCCCAGCCGCTCCCCAATTCTCCCCAGCCGCCCCCCCATTCTCCCCAATCCTCCCCATTTGCTCCCCAATCCTCCCCAGCCGCTCCCCAATTCTCCCAATTTTCCCCCCAATTTTTTCCCATTTTCCCCCGTTTTTTACCCCTTTTCCCCACTTTCCCCCCATTTTTTCCCAATTTTCCCCCGCATTTCCCTGTTTTCCCCAATTTTTCTATTTTCCCTCAATTTTCCTCATCCCAACCCCATTTTCCCTCCATTTTTCCCATTTTCCCTCCATTTTTTCCCATTTTCCCTCCATTTTTCCCATTTTCCCTCCATTTTTCCCATTTTCCCTCCATTTTTTCCCATTTTCCTCCATTTTCCCATTTTCCCTCCATTTTCCCATTTTCCCTCCATTTTTTCCCCTTTTCCCTCCATTTTTCCCATTTTCCCTCCATTTTTCCCATTTTCCCTCCATTTTTCCCATTTTCCCTCCATTTTTTCCCATTTTCCCTCCATTTTTCCCATTTTCCCTCCATTTTTCCCATTTTCCCTCCATTTTTTCCCATTTTCCCTCCATTTTTCCCATTTTCCCTCCATTTTTCCCATTTTCCCTCCATTTTTCCCATTTTCCCTCCATTTTTTCCCATTTTCCCTCCATTTTCCCCATTTTCCCTCCATTTTCCCCATTTTCCCTCCATTTTTCCCATTTTCCCACCATTTTTCCCATTTTCCCTCCATTTTTCCCCATTTTCCCACCATTTTTCCCCATTCTCTCCCATTTTCCCCATTCTCCCTCATTCCCAACCCATCTGCCCCCATCTTTTCCCAAATATTCCCCGTTTGCCCCAGAATTCCTGGGATTTTCCCCCATTTCCCCCAGGATTTGCCCAGATTTTCCCCCATTGTTCCAGGATTTTCCTGGGGTATTCCCCCATTTTTCCCAGAGTTTCCCCCCATTTTTCCTGGAATTTTCCTGGATTTTCCCCCTAGATTTCTCCCAGGATTTTTCCCAATTTTTCTTGGATTTTTTCCCATTTTTCTCTGATTTTTTTTCCCATTTTCCCCGGGATTTTTTCCCTATTTTTTCCCCAGGATTTCCCCCATTTTTCCCCTGATTTTTCCTTCTTTTTTTTTTCCAATTTCCCCCTTTTTTCCCCCCATTTCCGTGCCCACCTTGTCGTGCAGGGTCCAGCCCAGGTACTTGAGGTGGCTCACCCAGGAAGGACCCAGGAATTCCCCGTTTTTCCCCATTTTTTCGGATTTTTTCCCCATTTTTTCGGATTTTTTCCCCATTTTTTCGGATTTTTCCCGTTTTTTCCCGTTTTCCCCCCGTTTCCGCGCCCACCTTGTCGTGCAGGGTCCAGCCCAGGTACTTGAGGTGGCTGTCGGTCAGGAAGGAGCCGGGGAACCTCCGGACCCACAGCCCCAGCTCCTCCATGCAGAGCGCGCGGATCTCGGGCACCACGTCCCTGCCGGGGGAAACTGCCAACAGCGGCCCCAAAACCCCCAAAATCCACCCAAAACCCCCAAAATCCACCCAAAATCCCCCAAATCCACCCAAATCACCCCAAAATCCACCCAAAATCCACCCAAATCCACCCCAAAACCCCCAAAATCCACCAAAATCCACCCAAAATCCACCCAAATCCACCCCAAAACCCCCAAAATCCACCCAAAATCCCCCAAATCCACCCCAAAACCCCCAAAACCCACCAAAATCCACCCAAAATCCCCAAAATCCACCCAAAATCCACCCAAAATCCCCAAAATCCACCCAAATCACCCCAAAATCCACCCAAAATCCACCCAAATCCACCCCAGAACCCCCAAAATCCACCAAAATCCACCCAAAATCCCCCAAATCCACCCAAAATCCCGCCAAAATCCCCTCAAATCACCCCGAAATCCCCTCAAATCACCCCAAAATCCATCCAAAATCCATCTTAAATCCACCCAAATCCCCTCAAATCACCCCAAAACCCCCAAAATCCACCCAAATCCCCCAAAATCCATCCAAAATCCATCCCCAATCCACCCAAATCCCCTCAAATCACCCCAAATCCACCCAAAATCCTCCCTAAAATCCCTTTAATCCTAAAATCCCCCCAGAGCCCCCAAAATTCCACCCCTGGGACCCCAAAATTCCCATTAACCTCAAAATCCCCCCTTCAAACCTCAAATCTCCCCTCACCCCTTTTTTCTTGTTTTTGCCCATTTTTTCCCAATTTTCTCCCATTCTCTCCCATTCTTTTCCCTTTTTTCCCCATTTTACCCCATTTCCCCCCCTTTAGCCCATTTTTACCCCATTTCACGGCTTTTTCCCCATTTTGCTCCATCCTATCCCCGTTTTCCCCCATCCCATTCCACTTTTTCCCATTTTTACCCATTTTATCCCATTCTTTCTCACTTTTTCCCCGTTTTTCACCATTTTTCTCACCATTTTCCCCTTTTTCCCCCGTTTTCTCACCGGTACCGATGCACGAAGACGCCCTTGAAGATCCCGTTCATCAGCAGCTCCAGCTCCTCCTGCTGCTCCCTCAGCTACAATTCCCAAAATTCCCCCCGAAATCCATCCAAATTCCCAAAATCCCACCCGAAATCCCACAAAAATCCCCAAAAAGTCCCACTCAAAATCCATCAAAATCCCCCCCAAATCCCGTTCATCAGCAGCTCCAGCTCCTCCCGCAGCTGCAATTCCCAAAATCCCCCAAAATTCCACCCAAAATCCCCCAAAATCCCACCCAAATCCCACCCAAAATTCCACCCAAATCCCACCCAAAATTCCCCCCAAAATCCACCAAATCCCACCCAAAATCCCACCCAAAACTCCCTCACAATCCCCTCAAAAACCCAAATTTTCACCTAAAATCCCCCAAATTCCCCCCAAAATCCCCAACTTTCCATCTAAAATCCCAAACTCCCAAATATTCACCTAAAGCGCCCCCAAAATTACCAAAACCCGCCCAAAACCACCCCAAATCCCCCAAAAGTCCCAAATTTTCACCAAAAATCCCCCAAACTCCCCTCAAAATCTCCAATTTTTCACCTAAAATCCCAAATTCCCAAAATCCCCAAATTTCCACCTAAAAGCCCCCAAAATTCCCAAATATTCACCCCAAAATTCCCAAACTTTCACCCCACACCCCCCAAAATTCTGGTGTTCCCCTATTTTTTCCATTTTCCTGGGTTTTCCCCCATTTTTTCCCACTTCTCCCCATTTTTGTCCCTGATTTTCCCCCACTTTTTCCCCCCACTCTCATTCCCATTTCCCCCAATTTTTTCCTTTTTTTCCCCCATTTTTTCCCCAAAATCCCCGTTTTTCACCCCGTTTTCATTGCCCACCTGCAGCTCTCTGTCCCTCAGGGTCTCCAGGCGCTCGCTGCCCCTCCGGCCGGACTCTTTTTCCCCCATTTTTTTGTATTTTCCCCCATTTTTTGTATTTTCCCCCATTTTTTCCTATTTTCTCCCAATTTTCCTGTTTTTTCCCATTTCCCCCGTTTTTATCCCTGATTTCCCCCCATTTTTCCCCATCTCCCCCTCACTTTCCCCCCATTTTTGTTCTCATTTCCCCCATTTTTCTGCCTTTTTTTTCTCTGTTTTTCCGGGTTTTTCCCTTTTTCCCAAAATCCCCGTTTTTCAGCCCATTTTCATTGCCCACCTGCAGCTGCCTGTCCCTCAGGGCCTCCAGGCGCTCGCTGCCCCTCCGGCCGGGCTCTTTGCCCTTTTCTGCCCCAAACTGGCGCTGACAATTCTCCTGCTGCTGCCCCACGGCCAGCGCCACCTCCACCAGCGAGCTCATCAGCTTCAGCGCTGCAAAAACGGGGAGAAAAACGGGGAAAAACGGGAAAAAGGAGAGAAAATGGGGAAAAATGGGGAAAACAGGCGAAAAAATGGGGAAAATAGGCGAAAAAATGGGGAAAAAAGGAGAATAAACAGAGCAGCAATGGGGGAAATCCCAGCAGGGAGTGCATCGGCCTCAGGGTTGGAAATGGGGGAAAAACGGGGAATTTGGGTAAAAGGGGACAAAAAAGTGGAAAAAATGGGAAAAAACAGGGAAAAATGGGAAAAATAGGTGAAAAAATGGGGAAAAAATGAGAAAAAGCAGAAAAAGATGGGAAAAAAATTAGAAAAACTGAGGAAAAAAAGAGAAAAAACCGGGTAAAAGGATTTAAAAATCGAGAAAAATCAGGAATAAAACGTGAAAAAAACAAGAAAGAAACAGGAAAAAAAAGGGGAAAAGAGTGAGAAAAACCAGGAGAAAAGTGGAAAAGCAGGAATGCTCAGGGCTGGAGAGGAAAGAAGAGAACGGGCAGGATCACAAAGCGCAGGAGGGGCAGCGCACCTGCCAGGGTGCCGGTGTGGCGGAACGGGCGCACCTGCGAGTCGGCCAGGCCCGTGAGGAACGACAGCAGCGAGTCCATGAGGAAACCGTCCTGCAGCTCGCGGTGCTGCCCGCGCGACACCAGCGCCGCCAGGAGCTCACAGAAACCAGCGCGGAACCGGCGCCACGGATGGGAGCTCTGAGAGAACGGGTACTCTGGGGAGTCCTGAAATACAGAAATATAAATGTAAATGTAAATGTGAATGCATCCATAAACACAGTCCATGAGGAAAACCTCCGTGCAGCCCCGCAACAGCACTGCCAGGAGCTCACAGAAACCAGCGCGGAACCGGCGCCAGGGCTGGGAGCTCTGAGAGAACGGGTACTCTGGGGAGTCCTGAAATGTAAATATAAATATAAAAATTTAATAAATTAATATAAATACATTCATAAATCTGCCCAGAACTGGCACTGGCAGGAGCTCACAGAAACCCGAGCGGAACCGGCGCCAGGGCTGGGAGCTCAGGGACAATGGGTACTCTGGGGAGTCCTGAAAATATAGAAATATAAATGTAAATGTAAATGTAAACGTATCCATAAATGCAGCCAAACGCAAAGGTGCTGCAGCTCCTGATGAATTCACTGAAAATCCACCAAAAATCCACCAAAAATCCACTGAAAATCCACCGAAAATCCACTGAAAATCCACCTAAAAATCCAATAAAAATGCACTGAAAATCCACCAAAAATCCAATAAAAATGCACCGAAAATCCACCAAAAATCCAATAAAAATGCACTGAAAATCCACCAAAAATCCAATAAAAATGCACTGAAAATCCACCAAAAATCCAATAAAAATGCACTGAAAATCCACCAAAAATCCAATAAAAATCCACTGAAAATCCACCAAAAATCCAATAAAAATGCACTGAAAATCCACCAAAAATCCAGTAAAAATCCACTGAAAATTCCCTGAAAATCCCCCAAAAATCCACACATCACCAGAGTGCTGGGATAAAAATATACAAAATAAATATAAAACAAATATATAGAAATGTATCCTGGAAATAAAGAAATACAAATAAATAAATGGAAATATATCCATCAATCCACCCAAATCCAAATGGAACCAGTGCCAGGGCTGGGAATTCCTGCACAACGGGGACTCTGGGGAGGGCTGGAAACAGAGAAATAAAAATAAATCCAGGGAAAAGACACCAAAAATCCAGGGACAAATGGGAGGCCTGGAAATAAATCTAAGTAAAGAAATAAATGCACCAAAAATCCTGGGAAAAGGCACCAAAAATCCAGGGGGAAAGGGAACTTCAGGGAGACCTGCAAATAAATCCAAATAAACAAATAAATACACCAAAAATCCCAGGAAAAAAAAAAACCACCAAAAATCCAAGGAAAAAACACCAAAAAAATCCAGGGACAGAGGGGACTCCAGGGAGACCTGCAAATAAATCCAGGGAAAACACCAAAAATTCCAGGAAAACAACAAGAATTCCAGGGGGAACCTGGAAAATTCCCCGGGACAGCCCCAAAATTCCCAGGAGAAGCCCCAAAACCCCCAGGAAAAGCCCCAAAACCCCCAGGAAAGCCCCAAACCCCCAGGAAAAGCCCCAAAACCCCCAGGAAAAGCCCCAAAACCCCCAGGAAAAGCCCCAAAAGCCCCGCGGAAGCCCCAAAAGCCCCAGGAAAAGCCCCAAAACCCCCAGGAAAAGCCCCCAAACCCCCAGGAAAGCCCCAAAACCCCCAGGAAAAGCCCCAAAAGCCCCAGGAAAAGCCCCAAAACCCCCAGGAAAAGCCCCAAACCCCCAGGAAAAGCCCCAAAACCCCCAGGAAAAGCCCCAAAACCCCAGGAAAAGCCCCCAAAACCCCCAGGAAAGCCCCAAAACCCCCAGGAAAACCCCCAAAACCCCCAGGAAAAGCCCCCAAAAGCCCCAGGAAAGCCCCAAAAGCCCCAGGAAAAGCCCCAAAACCCCCAGGAAAAGCCCCAAAACCCCCAGGAAAAGCCCCAAAACCCCCAGGAAAGCCCCCAAAACCCCCAGGAAAGCCCCCAAAACCCCCAGGAAAAGCCCCCAAAAGCCCCAGGAAAGCCCCAAAACCCCCAGGAAAAGCCCCAAAACCCCAGGAAAAGCCCCCAAAACCCCCAGGAAAACCCCCAAACCCCCGTGAAAGCCCCAAACCACCCCCAGGAAAGCCCCCAAACCCCCGTGAAAGCCCCAAAACCCCCAGGAAAAGCCCCAAAACCCCCAGGAAAGCCCCAAAATTCCCAGGAAAAGCCCCAAAACCCCCAGGAAAAGCCCCAAAACCCCAGGAAAGCCCCCAAAACCCCCGTGAAAAGCCCCCCAAACCCCCAGGAAAACCCCCAAAAGCCCCAGGAAGCCCCCAAATCCCCAAGCGGAAGCCCCAAAACCCCCAGGAAAAGCCCCCAAAACCCCCAGGAAAAGCCCCCAAAACCCCCAGGAAAGCCCCAAAACCCCCAGGAAAGCCCCAAAACCCCCAGGAAAAGCCCCCAAAACCCCAGGAAAAGCCCCCAAAACCCCCAGGAAAAGCCCCAAACCCCCGTGAAAGCCCCAAAACCCCCAGGAAAGCCCCAAACCCCCGTGAAAGCCCCAAAACCCCCAGGAAAAGCCCCCAAAACCCCCCAGGAAAGCCCCAAAATTCCCAGGAAAAGCCCCAAAACCCCCAGGAAAAGCCCCCAAAACCCCAGGAAAGCCCCAAAACCCCCAGGAAAGCCCCAAAATCCCCAGGAAAGCCCCAAAACCCCCGTGAAAAGCCCCCCAAACCCCCAGGAAAAGCCCCAAAAGCCCCGCGGAAGCCCCAAATCCCCCGCGGAAGCCCCAAATCCCCGTGAAAGCCCCAAAACCCCCGCGGAAGCCCCGGTACCTCCTGGAAGGTCTCGGTGAGCCTCCGGATGATCTCGGAGTTCTGCAGCTCCCGGAACATCTCCGGGCTCACCACGCCTGAAAATCCCCGAGGATTCCTTTCCCCACAGCCCAAACCCCAGGATTCCAAGGTTTTCCCCATTTCTCTCAACCCCAGCCCCAAAATTCCCCATTTTCCCTCATCCCAATCCCATTTCACCCCGTTTTTCCCCATCCCAATCCCATTCTTCCCAATCTCAGCCCCAGGATTTTTCATTTTCCCTCATCCCAATCCCGTTTTTCCCAATCCCAATATTCCCCATTTTCCCTCATCCCAATCCCATTTCTCCCTCTGTTTTTCCTGATTTTCCCTCATTTTCCCCATTTTCCCCCTCATTTTCTCCTTTTTTTTCCCATTTTTTCTGATTTCTGCCCCATTCCCACCCCTGCAGCCGCAGGAGCGCACGGTGAAGTTGAGCAGCGCCAGGAACTCCCTCATTTTTCCTGGTTTTTATCCCATTTTTCCCCAATTTTTTCACTCGTTTTCCCCATTTTTCCCGGGTTTTTTCCCCATTTTTCCCAATTCCCCCGTTTTTGCCCCGTTTCTCACCCCGGCAGCCGCAGGAGCGCACGATGAAATTGAGCAGCTCGAGGAACGCGGCCTCCCGGTCCCGCCGGTACCACTCCAGCCACTCGTCCACCAGGGTCTGAGCAGCAATTTGGGGGGAAAAAAGGGAATTCAGGGGAAAAAAGGGAATTTGGGAGGAAAAAATTAATTTTGGGGAAAAAAACCGGGAATTTTGGGGGGGAAAAAAACAGATTTTTATGAGAAAAAAATTGAGATTTCAGGAGGGAAAAAATTATGAGCTTCAAGGGAAAAAAGAGAATTTTAGGAGGAAAACAATTTTAGGAAAACATAGAAATGTGCTGGGAAAAAGATCGGAATTTTGTAGGGGGAAAAATAAGAATTTTGCAGGGAAATGAAAGGAATTTCAAGGGAGAACACAGGGGTTTCAGGAGGGAAAAAAATCTGGAAATTTTGGGGGAAAAACAGAAATTTCAGGGGGAAAAAAGAGAATTTTGGGGGAATAAGAACAATTTCAGGGGGGAAAACGGGAATTTCAGGGGGAAAACGGGAACTTCAGGGGAAAAAAAGGGAATTTCAGGGGAAGGAAAAATGGGAATTTCGGGGGAAAATCAGGAATTTTGGGGGGAAAGCCAGGAATTTCAAGTAAAAAAGAAAATTTTGGAGGAAAAAATCGGGAATTTTCATGAAAAAAACCTGAACATTTAGAGGAAAAACAGGGGAATTTTGAGAGAAAAATTGGGATTTGAGGGGAGAAAGGGGATTTAGGGGAAATCCTGGGAATTCTGGGAACCTCCCAGGGATTTCTTTCGATTTTTCGGTACCTCCGTGGCCACCTTTCCCGAAAAAACGGCCTCGAACAGGGAATTCTGCTCCGGGGAATTTCGCTCCGGGTCCCGCCCATCCCCGCGGGAGACACGGGAGCGCTTCGGGGCCTGAGGGGAAAACGGCGGAAAATCAACGGAAACCGGGGAAAATGAATAAAAATCGGCTATAACGAGTGGAAATCCGTTAGAAAAATGAGGCTTTTGGGACTTACGAGGCTCCTGGCGGCTCCTCGGGGCGGGCCCCGCTTGCTCCGGGGCCGCAGAGAGGCCTCGAAGTCGCTGCCGGAGTCGGAACCGTCCGGGAATTCTCTGAGGGGATTTTGGGGGGAAAACCGGGAATTTTGGGGGAAAGGGGGGAAAAAGGGGTGGGATGGGGGGAAATGGAGAAAAAAATGGGAAAGTGGGGGGAAAATGAGAGAAAAAAATGGGAAAATGAGGGGGGAAAATGAGAGAAAAAAATGGGAAAATGAGGGGGGAAAAGGGATGGGATTGGGGGAAATGGGGGGAAAAGAGGGGAAATGAGGAGGAAATGGGGGAAAAACTGAGGAAAATGAGGGGAAAATGGGAGAAATGAGCGGGGAAACGGGGAAAATGGGGAGAAACTGAGAAAAACTGGAATAAAAAAATTGAGGAAAATGTGGCTGGAATTATGAAAAAACTGGATAAAAAAGAGCTGGGATGGGGGGAAACGTGGCAAAAATGGGCCAGAAATGAAGAAATGTCGGGAAAACTGGGATAAAGTAGCGAGGAAAGGGGAATGAGAGGGTTTTTGGGACATTGCCAAGAAACTCACGGGCTGCGGGGGGAGCCGGGGGAGCCGCTGACCCGCGGGGCCGATCCCGGAGCGCGGCCGGACGAGGAGCCTGAGGAGGAGCCCGAGGCACGGAGCCGGGGGGAGCGGCGGGGAGCCATGGCCGAGCTGGGAGAAATGGGAAAACGGGGCAAAAACCAGGAAAAACAGGGTAAAAACTGGGGGGAAAGGGATTATATGGGGGTCTCTAAAGGCTGGGACCCTCCCAGAGGAGAAAATGGGGGGTGCGAGCACCAAAGTTC
This sequence comes from Camarhynchus parvulus, assembly GCF_901933205.1. Taxonomy (NCBI): domain Eukaryota; kingdom Metazoa; phylum Chordata; class Aves; order Passeriformes; family Thraupidae; genus Camarhynchus; species Camarhynchus parvulus. Next base: position 13,290 of record NW_022148248.1, read on the forward strand.
CCTCAGGGGAAAGCGGAGCCCAGAATTCCCTCAGAAGGGAAAGGTGAGGGGTGGAAGGCTCAAAATTCCCTCAAAAGATAAAAATGACGGATGGAAACCTCAAAATTACCTCAGGAGAAAAGGCAGGAACCCAAAATTCCATCAAAAGGGAAAACTGAGGGGTGGAAACCTCAAAATTAACTCAGGGAAAAGTGAGGGAGCCCAAAATTCACTCGGAAGGGAAAAATGAGGGATGGAAGGCTCAAAATTCCCTCAAAACAGAAAAATGAGCCATGGAAACGTCAAAATTACCTCAGGGAAAGAGAGAGGGAGACCAAAATTCCCTCAAAAGGTAAAAAATGAGGGGAGGGATCCTCAAAATTCCCTCCAAAGGGAAAAATGAGGGATGGGAGCATCAAAATCCCCCCAGGTCACAATTTCAGGGGTGAATGAAGCCTTTCCCTCACATTTGTGGGGTCAAAAACCCAAAACCCCTGAAAAATCCCCTCAAAAAATCCCCAAGCCCCCCTGGATCACATCAAGGGGTCTCTCAGACCCCCCCAGACCCCAATTTGAGGGGTGGGGGTGAAGCCCCCCCTCAGAAAACCCCTCTGGAGCGAGGAGACTAAAGCTCCCCCTCACAAATCCCTCAAAGAGAGGAGGTCAGGACCTTTCCGAGCCTCTCAGACTCCCCCAAACCCCATTCTAAGGGGTAGGGATGAAGTACCCCCCTCACAAAACCCCCCTGGAATGAGGTGAATGAAGCCCCCCCTCACAAAAACCTCTCGGCTCCCACTGAGGGGCGGAGTCGGAACCTCTCAGCTCCCTAAAACCCCTCCTCAAAGAACCTGCGAACCCCTCGTGCCCCTCCCTCACCTTTACGGGGCTGAAAGTCCCGAAAAAACTCAAAAACTCCCTCAAAAAAAACCGCGCCGAACCCCGCCCACCTCACGCCTGCCTCGCTTCGCGCCAAAACAAAATGGCGCCCGGCACGCGCCCCAGCCTCGGCGGGCGTGGCTACGCGCGGTCACGTGGCCGAAAGGGGCGGTGCGGCGTGTGTGAGTGGGCGTGGCTTCATTGGTCACGTGGCTCGTGGCGCCAAAACCGCAGCGGGGCCGCTCCGTGAGGGGGGATTCCCCAAAACCCCAAAATTCGGGAATTCTGTGGGGAATTTGGGGTTTGGGGGGGATGGGGGGCTGGAGGGGCTTGGGGGATGGGGTTCTACTGTAGTTTTGGGGTCCCATTTAGAGTGAGGACCTTAAAACCCCCAACATTTGGGAATTCTGTGGGGAATTTGGGGTCTGGAGGGGGCTGGGTCCCATTCCCGATCCCATTCCTGGCCGCAAATCCCATTCCCGCCCCATTCCCAGCCTGATCCCATTCCCGTTCCTATTCCCGACCCCATTTCCCTTCCACTCCCCACCCCAAATCCCATTCCCAGCCCTGATCCCAAATCCCGATCCCAAATCCCAAACCCCGCCCCGCTCCCCTCCCCGATCCCGGCCCCGATCCCAAATCCCAAACCCCCGCTCCCCCAATCCCCGCTCCCCGCCCCGATCCCCAATCCCAAACCCCGCCCCTGTCCCGCTCCGCCCGCCGGGGCCGTCCCGGGGCGGGCCCGGAGACAAAAGGGGAAAAGTTGGCGGGGCAGGGAAGAGAAGGATCGGGAAGTTCGGGCTTTGGGATCGCTGAGGGGGTTTGGGATCGCTGAGGGGCTTTGGGATCGCCTGGGAGGAGGGAGATCGCTGAGGGGATTTGGGATCGCCCGGGGGATTTGGGATCGCCCAGGGGATTTGGGATCGCTGAGGGGATTTGGGATCGCTGAGGGGCTTTGGGATCGCTGAGGGGCTTTGGGATCGCTGAGGGGATTTGGGATCGCTGAGGGGCTTTGGGATCGCCCGGGGGCTTTGGGATCGCTGGGGGTTTGGGATCGCTGAGGGGCTTTGGGATCGCTGAGGGGGTTTGGGATCGCTGAGGGGCTTTGGGATCGCTGCGGGGGATTTGGGATCGCTGAGGGGATTTGGGATCGCTGAGGGGCTTTGGGATCGCTGAGGGGATTTGGGATCGCCCGGGGGCTTTGGGATCGCTGAGGGGGTTTGGGATCGCTGAGGGGGTTTGGGATCGCTGAGGGGATTTGGGATCGCTGAGGGATTTGGGATCGCTGAGGGGATTTGGGATCGCTGAGGGGTTTGGGATCGCTGAGGGGATTTGGGATCGCCCGGGGGATTTGGGATCGCTGAGGGGATTTGGGATCGCCGGGAGCCGATCCCGGGATGTGGCGGAGCTGAGCGAGGCCGCGGTGAGAGAGAAGTGGGGGAAAAGGGTTTGGGGTCGGGGAAAAAAGGGGTTTGGAGTCGGAAAAGGGATTTGGGGTCGGGGAAAGGGATTTGGGATGGGGGGAAACTGGAAGGGGGGGAAAGAGATTTGGGATCATGGGGAAAGGGATTTGGGATCGGGGAAAAGGGATTTGGGATGGGGGAAAGGGGGAAAGATGGATTTGGGATGGAGGGGAAAGGGGTTTGGGATCGGGCAAAAAAAGGGATTTGGGGTTGGGGGGAATTGGGAATGGGGGAAAGATGGATTTGGGATCGGGGAGGAAGGGATTTGGGGACAGGGATTGGGATTTGGGGACGGACACTCGTGGGACGTGTGGGATGCTGTGCCCGGTTTTGGGGTGACCCCTGTGTGACCCCTGTCCGTCTGTCTGTCTGTCTGTCCGTCCCAGCCCCCCAGGATGAAGCCCCCCGGCCGCCTGCCTGCTCTCCCCTCAGCCCGGGGCCCCAGCCGCCCACCGCCCTCAGCTTCACCCTGGGGCTGCTGGGGGGGCCCTTCCTGCGCAGGTGAGACCCCAAATCCCACAGAGAGACCCCAAAAACCCCAAATCCCACAGGTGAGACCCCAAAAACCCCAAAACCCACAGGTGAGACCCCAAAACCCACAGAGAGACCCCAAAAACCCCAAATCCCACAGGTGAGACCCCAAAAACCCCAAAACCCACAGGTGAGACCCCAAATCCCACAGAGAGACCCCAAAAACCCCAAAACCCACAGGTGAGACCCCAAATCCCACAGGAGAGACCCCCAAAACCCACAGAGAGACCCCAAAAACCCCAAATCCCACAGAGAGACCCCAAAAACCCCAAATCCCACAGAGACCCCCAAAACCCACAGAGATGGTATCCCAACACCCCAAAACCACGGGGAGACCCAAACCCACAGATTGAGCTGTAAACCCCCAAACTCACAGAGAGACCCCAAAAACCCCAAATCCGATCAGGTGAGACCCCAAAAACCCCAAATCCCACAGAGAGACCCCAAATCCCACAGAGAGACCCCAAAAACCCCAAATCCCACAGAGAGACCCCAAAACCCACAGAGAGTGGTGTTCCTGCACACCAAAGCCTGGGGGAAAACACCGGGATTTTGGGGTGTAAACACCCGGGATTTCGGGGTGTGAGGATTCCTGGGATTTTGGGGTGTGACACCCGGGGATTGGGGGGCCGCCCCGGGATTGGGGTCGTGCACCCCAAAGACCGGGTGTAAACACGGGGATTTGGGGCGTAAACCCGGGATTTGGGGTGTGAACCCGGGATTTTGGGGTGTAAACCCTGGGATTTGGGGCGTGAACCCCGGGATTTGGGGTGTAAACCCCGGGATTTGGGGCGTGAACCCCGGGATTTGGGGCGTCAAACCCCGGGATTTGGGGTGCAACCATCGCGATCCCAACGGGATTCGCGGCGCGACTGTCGCGACACGGCCGCTGTGCCGCCCCCCCAGGGCCCCGCCCGGCGCCGTGCCGGCCCCGCTACGCACGTGGTGTTCCTGAAGACGCACAAGACGGGCGGCAGCAGCGTGCTGAACCTGCTGTCGCGATACGGCGAGTCGCGACGGCTGCGCTTCGCCCTCCCGCGCCGCTACCAGTTCGGCTACCCCGCGCCGTTCCGCGCCGAGCGCGTGCGCGGCTTCAGCGCCGGGGGGCGCAAGTTCGACATCATCTGCCACCACATGCGCTTCAACCTCAGCGAGGTCCGTTTGGGGGCAAAACAAGGGATTTGGGGCAAAAATGGGGGTTTGGGGGATTTTTGGGGGTTTTTTTTTGGGGATTTTTGGGGTCGGTGGGTTCAGCCCCAGGGGGCGCAAGTTCGACATCATCTGCCACCACATCACCAAAAAAATCAGGAAAAAATCCCCAAAAAATCAGGAAAAAAATCCCCAAAAAATCAGGATAAAAATCCCCCCAAAAATCAGAAAAAAATCCCCAAAAAATCAGGAAAAAATCCCCAAAAATCAGAAAAAAAATCCCCAAAAAATTCCCAAAAAATCAGAAAAAAACCCCCCAGAAATTCCCCAAATGCCCAATTCCCCGCAGGTGCAGCGGGTGATGCCCAACGACTCGTTCTACTTCTCCATCGTGCGCGACCCGGGCGCCGTGGCCGAGTCGGCCTTCTCGTATTTCCGCGCGGCCGCCCCGGCCTTCCGGAACTCTCCGTCGCTCGCCGCCTTCCTGGCGGCGCCGTCGCGGTTTTTCCGCGCAGGGCAGCGCGGCAACCACTACGCGCGCAACCTGCAGTGGTTCGAACCGGCCTGCCCGGAGGCGCGGAGCCGGGCGCGCGTCCCGGCGCTGCTGGGCGAGCTGGAGCGCGTCTTCCGCTGGTGCTGCTGGCCGAGCGCCCGACGAAGTCGCTGGTGCTGCTGCGGCACCGCCTGTGCTGGCCGCGGCGACGCCGTCGACCTGTTCCCGCAACGCAGCGGCGCGCGCCCCGGCTGTCCGCGGAGCAGCTGCGGCGCCTGCGCGCGCCTGGAACTCGCTGGACTGGGCGCTCTACTCGCATTTCAATCGCAGCTTTTGGCGCGAGGCCGAGCGCCGGGCTGGCTGGCGCTGCGGCGCGAGCGGCGAGCTGCGGCGGCGCCGCCCAGCGCCCTGGCGCGCTGTGCCTGCAGGGCGGGGGCCCCGTGCCCCGGGCGCCATCGCCAGCGAAGCGCTGCGCCCGTTCCAGCCGCCCGGCGCCGCCCGCCATCCTGGGCTGCCGCGCTGCGCCCGGGGCGCTCGCGCCAGCGCGGCGCTGCCGGCGCCTGGCGCTGCCCGAGCTGCCCTACAAGGACCTGCTCGAGCAGATCCAGTTCGGCGCCGCCAACGGCACCGCTGCGTGAAAATCCTGGCTTTTCTGGAATTTTCCCTTAAAAATCCCCGCGAAATTCCCTTCGAAATCGGCCGCTTTGGGGCTGGAACCACCCCCGGGCCTCGGTTTCCCATTGGCTAAAAGCCCCAAATTTGGGGAATTTTCTTGTGCATTTGTTCCTTTTTTCCCCAAAAATTTCAGATAAGAGGTCTGAAATTTGGGATTTGAGCCCCAAAATCCCAGGAATTTGGGGATTTTCCTGTGGAATAATTTCCCAAAAAAACTTGGAATGCGATTCTCAAAAATCCCAAAAGTTTCACCCAAAATCTCGGGAATTTCCCCCAAAACCACCAGGAATTTGGGGAATTTTCCTCCCCAAAAAATTTGGGATTGGAGCCCCAAAATTTCCAGTTCCTTGAGGAATTTTCCTGTGGATTTGTTCCTTTCCCCCGAATTTGGGATGAGAGCCCCAAAATTCCAAGAATTTTGGGAATTTTCCTGTGGAACCGCTCCGTGCCTCAGTTTACCTCTGAAAGGTACAAACCCCCCGCAAATCCCGGGAATTTGGGAATTTTGTCATCGGGAATCATCCCGTGCCTCAGTTTCCCCCCTCCCAGATCATGGTACGAGCCCCAGAATTCCAGGAATTTTTGGAATTTGGGGAATTTTTTAATGCAACCGCTGCGTGCCTCAGTTTCCCCAGGGAAGGTACAAAAATCCCGGCGGGAATTTTGGGGAATTTGAGGAATTTTCTCCCTCTGGAACCACTCCGTGCCTCAGTTTCCCCTCCCCCGGGACAGGTACGACCCCTTCCCCCAATTTTTTTTCCTTAAATCCCGGCGGGAATTTCCCAATTTTTGAGGAATTTTTGGAATTCTCGCTGTGGAATCGGCGCGTGCTTCGCTTTACCCTGTATATACGTATAAATATAATAAACGTGCTCTGATTGGCTGCGCGGGGTGTCAGTCATTTGATTAAAGCATTCAACTGGTTCGTTTTGCTGTCAATCAAGGGCGGGTTTAGCAGGGCAAGGAATTTGATTGGGCGAGGAGCGTAGAGGAGCGGGGTGTGCTGGCGTTGGTGCGCATGCACAGGTCGGGATCACACCTCCGCGCATGCGCACTCAGCTCTTCTTCTTCCCCTCACAGCCGCCCAAGATGGCGCCGCCCATGGCGGCCGCCGCCGCTTCCCTCTCCCTCCTCTTCCTCCTCCTCCTCCGCCGCCGCCGCCGCCGCCGCCGCCGCCGCCTCGCCCTCCTGTACCGCGTCCGCCTCCTCCGCCGCCGCCGCCTCTCCGCGCTCCGCCTCGCCCTCCTCCCTCCCCGCCCTCCCTCCTCCTCCTGCCCCCAGGCCCCGCCATGGCGGCGGCGCCGCGGCCGCGTGTGGAGCCGCGCCCGCAGCTCGGCCTTCTGGCCGGCGGTGCGCGACAAATCGCTGTGCGGCCGCGAGTGGAGCGAGCGCTTCCGCGTGCCGCCGGCCACGTTCGAGCGCGCTGCTGCGGCGCCTGGGCGCGGCCATCGGGCGGCGCGACACCGCCATGCGGCGCGCCGTGCCCGCCGAGGTGCGCCTGGCGCTCACGCTCAGCCGCCTGGGCGCCGCCACCGAGTACCGCGCGCTCGAGGCCGCGTTCGGCGTCTCGCGCAGCTCCGTCTGCAAAATCCTGCGCGACGTCTGCGGCGCCGTGGTGGCCATGCTGGGCGCGCCCGACGAGGAGGAGCAGGAGGAGGAGGAGGAGGAGGGAGCGTGGGGGATGAAGCTGCACCTGCCCAGGGACCCCGAGAGCAGCCTGGCCGGGCACTGGGCGGCCTGGGCGAGCGGGGAACCATCCGGGGCAGAAGCGCAAAATCCCGGCTCAAAACCCCAAACCTCGAAGGATTCCGAGCCCGAATCGAAGCCTCTGGGGGCAAAGCTTCAAATCCCGACGGGCTCCGGGGCAAACGCGCCAATCGCGGCGGATTCCGACCCAAAATCGGAACTTTCGGGGCCGGAATTACAAAATCCTGAAGATCTCGGGACAGAATCACGAATTTCAGCGGATTCCAGCCCGAAATTACAAATCTCGACGGATTCTGACCCAAAATCCCAAATATCGATGGATTCTGACCCAAAATCCCAAATCTCGACGGATTCTCACCCAAAATCCCAAATATCGACAGATTCTGACCCAAAATTGGAACTTTTGGGGTCAAAATCCCCAAATCCAACGGATTCGAGCCTGAAGTCACAAATCCCAGCGGATTCCAGGACAAATTCGGAAATCTTGATGGATTCCGACCCAAAATTGGAACTTTTGGAATCAAAATCCCAAGAGCAGGAGCAGCTCTCAAGAAATTTGGGGTCAAAACCCCAAAATCTGACAGATGATGACCCAAAATCCGAAATCTCGATGGATTCTGACCCAAAATCCCCAAATCCGACAGATTCCAACCCAAACTTGGAACTTTTGGGGCCAAAACTTCAAAATCCAGCGGATTCTGGCCCAAAATCCCAAATCCCGGCGGATTTTGGCCCAAATTTGGGCCTGAACTCCCAAAATCCGTCAGGAATTCCCGGCAGGAGCAGCAGGAGGAGAAAAATCCCAGCGGGAAACGCCCGAAAATCCCCAAAATTGGGAAAATTTCAGCCTGGAAATGATGAAAATCCCAAAAATTCATCAGAAACTCCTCAAATTCCTGCAGAAAATTCTGGAATTCCGGCCAAAAAACGCAGGAATTCGGACAATTTGTGGGAAAATTCCCAAAATTTGTCAGGAAATGCAGGAGTTTTGGGGGAAAACTCTGGAAATCCCCAAATTCCACCAGGAAGTCCCCAGATCACTTCAGAAAATTCCCCAAATCCCCAAATTCCATCGGGAAGCTCCCAAATTTTATTGGAAAACTCCCCAATTCCTTCCATAAATCCCCAAATTCCTTCGGAAAATTCCCCAAATTCCAGAATTCCGTCGGAAAATTCCCGAAATCCCCAACTCCCCTCGGATCCTTCGTTCCCCCGCCTCTCAAATTCCCCGAACTTTTCCCAATTCCCCAATTTCTCTGAACTCCAAAATTCCCAAAACTTCCCAAGAAATTCATTGGAAAATTTTCCAGATCTCCCGAATCTTTCCGAATTCCCGAGTTTCCAAAACAACTCCCCGAAAGCCTCCTCGGAAAATTCCCCGGATTTCCCGATTTTTTTTGAAAACCCCCCGGAAAATTTCCCGAATTGCCCCAAATTTGCCCCAAATTCCCCTCTGTGCCCCTCCCCCGCCCTGCCCCGCCTGGCCGGGGTCCTGGCTCGGCTGCGCGTCCCGATCCGCGCCTCCGGGCGCCGCCGTCGCGATAGCGGCTGCTCCTGTCGCGATAGCGGCCGCTCCTGTCGCGATAGGGGTGGTTCCTGTCACGGCTCCTGTCCCGGTAGTCGTGATACGGGTGCCTCCCGTCGCGATAGCGGCGGCTCCTGTTGCGATAGGGGCGGTTCTTGTCGCGGCTCCTGTCACGATAGTCGCAATAGGGGCAGTTCCTGTGGCGATAGGGGCGGCTCCTGTCGCGATAGTTGTGATAGGGGCGGCTCCTGTCGCGATAGTGGCACTAATGGCGGCTCCTGTCGCGCTAGTTGTGATGGCGGTGCCTCCTGTGGCACTATCGGCGGCTCCTGGCGTGATAGTCGCGATAGGGGTGGTTCCTGTGGTGAGGGGTGGTTCCTGTCGCGATAGCGGCGCTATGGGCGGCTCCTGTCGCGGCTCCTGTCGCGATAGCGGGCGGGGCCGCGGGGGGGCGGGGCTGACGCTGCAGGCCACGGTGGACGCGCGCGGCTGCCTGTGGAACGTGGAGCTGCAGCGGCCGGGGACGGCGATGCGCGACTCGGCGCTGTTCCGCTGGATGCAGCGGCGCCGGGAACGGGCCGGGAATAACGGGGACAAAACGGGGAGAAAAACCGGGAAAATGGGGAGAAAAACGGGGAAAACAGGGAGAGAAATGGGGAAAACGGGGAAAACCGCGAAAACGGGAAAAACGGGGAAAATGGGAAAAACGGGGGGGAAAACGGGGATTCAGGGGAAAAACCCGGGAATTCTGGGGGGAAGAATGGGGAGTTGATGGGGGAAAGTGGGGGAGAAAATGGGAATTTTGGGGGGAGAACTGGAAATTCTGGGGGAGAGAATCGGAATTCTGGTGGCAAAAATGGGAATTCTGGGGGTTCCGATGGGAAAAATGGAAATTTCCGGCAGGGAAATGAGAATTTCAGAGGGGAAATTGGGGATTTAGGGGGGGAAAGTGGGGATTTTGGGAATTCTGGGGGGAAAAATGGGAATTCTGGGGGTTCCAAGGGGAAAAAGAGGAATTCCAGGTGGAAAATTGGGAATTTTGGGGGAAAATCCGTGAATTTCCATGGGAATTCAGGGAATTCTGATGGAAATTCTGGGAATTTCGCTGGAAATTTGGAGAATATTGATGGAAATTTGGGGAATTCAGAAAATATCAATGGAAATTGGGGAAATCCCGCTGGAAATTTGGAGAATATCGATGGAAATTTGGAGAATTTTACTGGAAAATCGGGAAAAATTGATGCAAAATTGGGGAATACTGATGGAAAACCGGGAATTTCAGCCAAAAGTTCGGGGAATTTTCCTGGAAATTTGGAAAATATCGATGAAAAGTCAGGAAATTCCACCGAAAATTCGGGAAATACTGATGAAGAAAATTCGGGAAATTGCGGGAATACTGATGGGAAATGGGGAATTGCCCCCGCCCCCCCCCCGTTGCTCCGCCCCTATTTCCTGGGCTCCCCGCGGGATCCGCTGCTGCCCTGGCTGCTCCGCCCCTTCGCGCGGGGGGAGGGGCGGGACCGGCGGGTGGGGGAGGGGCGCTCTCTGGGATTGGGGGAGGGGCGGTCCCTGGAGGAGGGGGAGGGGCGCTCCCTGGGGGGTGGGGGAGGGGCGGTCTCTGGGTTTGGGGAGGGGCGGTCTGTGGGGGGTGGGGAGGGGCGGTCTGTGGGGAGGGGCAGTCTCTAGGGGTGGGGGAGGGGCGGTCCCTGGGGCTGGGGAGGGGCGGTCTGTGGGTTTGGGGGGGGCGGTCCCTGGGGCTGGGGAGGGGCGGTCCCTGGGGCTGGGGAGGGGCGCTCCCTGGGGCTGGGGGAGGGCGGTCTCTGGGATTGGAGGAGGGGCAGTCCCTAGAGGTGGGGAGGGGCGGTCTGTGGGGAGGGGCAGTCCCTAGAGGTGGGGGAGGGGCGGTCCCTGGGTTTGGGGAGGGGCGCTTTAACCGCGGCGCCGCCCTGGCCGCGCGGGGGGCGCTGCGCGCGCTGCGGAGGCTGCGCGGGCGCTGGCGCTGCCTCGGCCACGGGGGCGCCGCGGAGCCGCGGTTCCTGCGCGCGCTGCTGCTCAGCTGCGTCCTGCTGCACAACGTGTGCGAGCTGCGCGGGGACCCGCTGCCCCCCGACTGCGCCGAGCCCGGGGAGCCGTGCCCCGATTTCCCCGATCTGTGCCCCGATTTCTGCCCCGGTTCCGGCCCCCCGAGCCCTGCCGGGGACACCGACGAGGGCAGGAGGCTCCGCGCGGCCGTGGCGGCGGCGCTGGAGCCGTGAGGAGCCCGAATTTGGGGGCTCGGAACCCAATCTGGGGATTCAGAACCCAATCTGGGGGCTCAGAGCCCAATTTGGGGGGCTCAGAGCCCAATTTGGGGGGGTTTAGAGCCCAATTTGGGGGGCTCAGAGCCCAATTTGGGGGGGCTCGGAACCAAATTTGGGGGTCTCGGATGAATTTTGGGGGCAATTTGGGGATCTCAGATGGAATTCGGGGGGGATTTTTGGGGTCTCAGAGGATCCAGGAGCCGAATTTGGGGAGGGTCAGCCCCAACTTTGGGGTCCCAGACGGATTTTGGGGGTCTCGGATGATCCGGTCAATAAAGCCCAGGACTCTCAGGTGTCTCGAGTGGATTTTTGGGGGGCTCAGGTGGATTTTGGGGGTCTCAGATAAATTCTGGGGAGATTTTGGAGGTCTCAGTTGAATTGTGGAAGTTTCTGGTGAATTTTAGGGGGATTTCTGGGGTTCTCGGAATCCTGGGGGGATTTTGGGAGTCTCAGGCGGGATTTGGGGATTTTAGGATTTTTTTACCCAATTTTGGCCTCCAAACGCCCCAAAATCGTTGGGAGTTGCCCCGAATTTTTCCCACCCCTCTCTTACCCAGAACTTTAATATATTAAAGAAAATTTTTGTCCCAAAATCGCTTTTATTTGAATAAATAAACGTTACAAAAGGGGGGTGAGGGAGGGGTGAAGGGCAGGGTGGGAAACCCCCAAAAAGCGACGTTTATCCAAAAAAAACCCCCAAAAAATCCCCAAAAATTAAAACTAATCTTAAAAAATAGAAAAAAAAAAAAATCCTAAAAAAATTCCAAACAATTCCCAAAAAAGTTCTTTAAAAATCCCAAAAAGGGAAAAGAGAAAAAATGGGCAGGGGAAGGGATTGCCCCCCAAATCCCAAAAAGTGACTTTTTTAACCTAAAAGAATTCCTGAAAAAAATGAAGAAAAAATGGGGTGGGTTTGGACCCCTCTAAAAAGTGACGATTTTTGGGAAAAAAAACCCTAAAATTGACCTAAAAATGTGATTAAAAAACCCCCCAAATTTGGGGAAATTCATGACAAAAATTAGATTAAAAAATTGGGAAATTGGGTAAAAAGTGAGGATGGGAAATGGGAAAATCAGCCCTAAAAGTCCCAAAAAATTGGGGTGAAAAAGGGAAAATTTGGGGAAAAATGGGGGGAAAATTGGGGAAAATGCTGGGGAGGGGTGGGGTTAAAAGCAGACCCAAAATTGGTAAAAATGACCCTAAAAAAGTGGGAAAATGATTTTAAAAAATCCAGAAAAATGAGGGAAAGCACCATGTTTTAAAATTTCATAAAAATGACCTTTAAAAAGTCGGGAAAAAGGAGGAAAAATACCAGAAAAAACCTCAGGGAAACCAGAAAAAATACTGAAAAAATTGCAGAAAAAATTATAAAATAAACTGGGAGGAAAAAGAGAAAAATACTGAGAAAATAGGCGAAAAATTAAAAATCAGAAAAAAAGTTTAGGGAAAAAAAAGGAAAAAATCAGAAAAAATTGAGAAAAAAATTGGGGAAAAAATCAGAAAACAAAGAAAAAAAAATCTAGAAAAAATACACGGAAAAAAGGAAAAAATTTCGGAAAAAAAGTTAAATAAAAATGAGGAAAAAAAAGTGTAAAAAAAGAATAAAAAATTGGGGAAAAAAAAAAATCTGACCAAAAATGGGAAAAGAAATTCAGAAAAAAAACCGGAAAAAGGGAACAAAAATTTAGAAAAAAATAACGGAAAAAAATGGCGGGAAAAAAGGGGGAGGAGCTTCGTGGCGGGGGAGGGGCGTTGTGGGCGGGGCCGGCGCATTCAAATGAGGTCGGCCACGTTGAGCGGCATCTCCTCGATGGCCGTGTTGTAGAACGTCTCGATGTCCCGCAGCGTCCGTTTGTCCTCCTCGGTCACCATGTTGATGGCCACGCCCTTGCGGCCAAAGCGGCCGCCGCGGCCGATCCTGCAATGGGGCGAAAAATCCCAAATTTGGGCAAAAAAACGGCAAAAAACCGCGAGGGAAACGCTCAAAAATCCGCTCAGAATCGGAGGTTTTTGAGGGAAAAAAAAATGGAAAAAATCAGAGTTTTTTGTTGGTGAAAAATGTTGATTTTTAGGAGTGAAATTAAATTAAAAAATTCAGATTTTTAGGGGTATATTTGGTTAAAAATTCAGGTAATTAGGAAAAAAGAAAAGGTTGGGAATTGGGGTTTTACGGGGGAAAATAATCCCCAAAAAATCCCATCAAAAATTCAGGTTTTTTGGGGAAAGTGTTGGTAACAAATTTGGGATTTTTAGGGGAAAAAAAAAAGGGTAAAACGTTCGAATTGTAAAGGTGAAAAATGGGTGAAGAATTGGAGTTTTATGGGGGAAAAATCCTCAAAAAAATTTGGTTAAAAATATGGAATTTATGGGCAAAAAACAGCGGGAAGTGAGGAGATTTGTAGGGAAAAAATGGGAGAAAATTCCCCCCAAAAAATCCCCAAAAAATCCCAGAAGAGAAAAATTCATTCGGGTGAAAATTCAGACTTTTAGGAGAAAAAGTGGTAAAAAAATGGGATTGAAAGCACCGAAAGCGGGCGAGAAAACGGGATTTTAAATAAAAAAAATTCCATTTTAAAGTGACCGATTTGGGAAAAAATTTGGTTTAAAAATCCGGAAATTTGGGGGATGTCTTGCCCCTCCCCCACCCCCTCAAACCCCGTTTTTATTTCCCATTTTCTCCCCTTAAAGCCCCAAAATTCTGTGGGGGTTTTGCCCCTCCCCCACTCCTTTAACCCCTCCCCCACCTTCTAGCCCCTCCCCCACTACCTTTAGCCCCTCCCCCACTCCTTTTAACCCCTCCCCCACCTTCTAGCCCCTCCCCCACCCCTCCAAACCCCGTTTTCCTCCCATTTTCTCCCTCAAAACCTCCAGAGTTTTGGGGTTTTTTTCGCCCCTCCCCCTTTCCCGAAGCCCCTCCCCCTTTCCCGAGGCCCCGCCCCCTTTGGCGAGGCCCCGCCCCCACCTGTGGATGTAGTTCTCGCGGTTGGTGGGCAGGTCGTAGTTGATCACCAGCGACACCTGCTGCACGTCGATGCCGCGCGCCTGCAATCGGGGGCGGGGGAGGGGCGGAAAGGGGGCGGGGGAGGGGCCGTCAGCGTGGGGGGAGGGGCCAAGGGGTGGGGGAGGGGAGAGGGAGGAAAAAAACCCCCGAAATTTTGGGAGTTTGGGGGCAGAAAATGGGGTTGAGGTGGGTGGGGGAGGGGCGAAAACAGGGTGGGGGGAGGGGCCAAGGGGTTGGGGGAGGGGCAAAGCCCTGAATTTGATTAAATTCGGCAAAATTTTGGTTTTTTTTTTTTTTCAGGAATTTTTGGGGATTTTTTCACCCGGGAACTTTTCGAGGGTGGGGGAGGGGCTTTGGTCAGGGTGGGGGAGGGGCGGAACTTCCGATTTCAAACTTGAATATTTTGGGGCTTTTTTTTGGGAATTTTTTTGGGGATTTGGGGGCAGGAAGTTTTCGGGGGTGGGGAGGGGGGGCTCCATGTCAAAATGGGCAATTTTGGGGTTTGGGGGGGGGCAGGGTTGGGGGTGGGGAGGGGCGGCGCGGGGGGGGGGGGGGGGGGGGGGGGGCGGCGCCCACCAGCAGGTCCGTGGTGATGAGCACGCGGCTGGAGCCCGAGCGGAACTCCCGCATGATGACGTCACGCTCCTTCTGGTCCATGTCCCCGTGCTGGGGGAGGGGCGGGGTCACAGCAGGCCCCTCCCTCCAACCCTCCCCCACGCATCAAAATTCTCTTTTTTCCCTCAAAAATTCCCGATTCGGAGCTTTGGGAGCGCCCAAAGTTCGGGGATTTTGCCCCTCCCCCCAACCCTTAGGCCACGCCCCCATTTTTATTTGCCCCTCCCACACCCTTAGGCCACGCCCCCATCATCTGGCCCCTCCCCCACTCTTTAAAATTGGACTTTTTTCCTTTTCGGAGCCACAGAAGCTCCCAAAATCCGGGGGTTCTGCCCCTCCCCCACCCTTGGGCCACGACAGTGACCCCCAGAGTGACCCCGCGGGACCACAAGAGTGACCTCTGACCCCTGAGTGACCCCTGAGTGACCCTCAATGACCCCTGAGTGACCATCACTGACTGTGAGTGACCCAGGAGTGACCCATAGTGACCCATGAGTGACCATCACTGACCATGAGTGACCATGAGTGACCATGAGTGACCATGAGTGACCATCACTGACTGTGAGTGACCCAGGAGTGACCCATAGTGACCCATGAGTGACCATCACTGACCATGAGTGACCATGAGTGACCATGAGTGACCATCACTGACTGTGAGTGACCCAGGAGTGACCCATAGTGACCATCACTGACCATGAGTGACCCCACTGACCATGAGTGACCCATAGTGACCCATAGTGACCCATAGTGACCCATGAATGACCATGAGTGACCATGAGTGACCATCACTGACCATGAGTGACCATCACTGACCATGAGTGACCCCACTGACCGTGAGTGACCATGAGTGACCATGAGTGACCCATAGTGACCCATGAGTGACCATCACTGACCATGAGTGACCCCACTGACCCATGAATGACCATGAGTGACCCATAGTGACCCATGAGTGACCATCACTGACCATGAGTGACCATGAGTGACCATGAGTGACCATCACTGACCATCACTGACCATAGCTGACACGGTGAAGTCCCGGGCGTGCATTTTCTTGGTCAGCCAGTGACCACTGACCCCATAACTGACCATAACTGACCATCACTGACCCCAGATGACCCCAGATGACCACACTGACCATTGCGGACACGGTGAAGTCCCGGGCGTGCATTTTCTCCGTCAGCCAGTCCACCTTGCGCCGCGTGTTGATGAAGATGACGGCCTGGGTGATGGTCAGCGTCTCGTACAGGTCACACAGCGTGTCCAGCTTCCACTCCTGGCCGCACAGATGACCACGAGTGACCGCAAGTGACCACGAGTGACCACTGAGTGACCACTGAGTGACCACTGAGTGACCACTGCTCAATATCTGATCAACTCTGACCCAAAATGGACCAAAAGTGACCCAAAAGTGACCCAGGAGTGACCCTGAGGTCACACAGAGTGTCCAGCTTCCACTCCTGGCTGGACAGATGACCACGAGTGACCACGAGTGACCGCTGAGCGACCACTGAGTGACCACTGAGTGACCGCTGAGTGACCGACCGCTGAGCGACCGCTGAGCGACCGCTGACGCTGAGCGACCACTGAGTGACCGCTGACCAATATCTGATCAACTCTGACCCAAAATGGACCAAAAGTGACCCAAAAGTGACCCTCAGGTCCCTCAGCTTCCACTCCTGGCCGGACAAATGACCGCTGAGTGACCACTGACCAATAACTGACCCAGGAGTGACCAAACTGACCCAAACTAACCTAAAATACCCCAAACTGACCCAAAGCGACCAAAACTGACCC
This sequence comes from Camarhynchus parvulus, assembly GCF_901933205.1. Classification (NCBI taxonomy): domain Eukaryota; kingdom Metazoa; phylum Chordata; class Aves; order Passeriformes; family Thraupidae; genus Camarhynchus; species Camarhynchus parvulus. The sequence continues at coordinate 29,398 of NW_022148248.1, forward strand.
CAAAATGACCCAAAATGGACCCTAAATCCAACCAGAATTACCCAAAATGTCCCAAAATTCCCCCAAAACTCCCCAAAAATGACCCTAAAATGCTCCAAACCTCCCCAAAATGGACCCAAAACGCCCCAAAACCCCAAAAGGGCCCCAAAGTGACCCAAAAATGACCCAAAACTCCCCAAACTGACCCAAACCGGCCCAAATGAACCCGAAATTCCCCCAAATCCCAAATTCTGTCCCCCCCGCTCAGGGGCCGTCCCCACGGTGGGGGAGGGGCGGCCCATGGTTCCGGGGGTGTCACCGGGGTCACCCGGGGTCACCGGGGTCACCCGGGGTCACTGTGGCACGGGGTCACTGCGGGGGGGCCACGGGGGGAGGGGCCCCCCCACAAATCCATGAACCGTGCGGGGGGGGGGGGGGAGGGGTGGGGAGGGGCTGGAACAAAAATCCCCAAAAATGACCCAAAACCGGAGCTGAAATGACCCAAAATCGAATGGAAATTGACTGAAACCCCCCCAAAAAACCAAAAATCCCCTAAAAAAAACAACAAAAAAATCCCCCCCAAATTACCCCTCCAAAAACGAACAAAAAAATTTTCCCCAAAATCCCAAAAAATCCCCTGAAAATCCCTTCAAAAAAAAAAAAAAAAAAATCCCAAAAATCCCCCCTTTCTCCCCCAAAAAATTCCCAAAACTCCCAAAAAATCCCCTGAAAATCCCTTCAAAAAATAAAAAAAATCCCAAAAATCCCCCCTTTCCCCCCCCAAAATCCCAAGAAATTCCCCTGAAAATCCCTTCAAAAAATAAAAAAAAATTCCCAAAAATCCCCCCCCCCCCCAAAATCCCAAGAAATTCCCCTGAAAATCCCCCCAGTAAATAAAAAATAATTTTTCCCAAAAGTGCCCGAATCGGCCCCAAATCCGACCTCCCGCTCGACGTTGATGTAGAACTGCCGGATCCCCTCCAGGGTCAGCTCCTCCTTCTTGACCAGGATCCGGATCGGGTCCCGCATGAACTTCTTGGTGACCTCCAGCACGTCCAGCGGCATCGTGGCCGACAGCAGAACCACCTGGGGCACCCGAAAACGGGGTTAGAACCCCCAGAAATGGGAAAAACGCAAAAAAAATGGGCTCAGAACCTCAAAAAACGGGGAAAATACCCCAAAAAACGGGCTCAGGACACCCAGAATTTCATGGAGTTCTTGGTGACGTCCAGCGGCATCGTGGCCGACAGCAGAACCACGTGAGGGACCCGAAAATGGGGTTAGAACCTCCAGAAATGGGAAAAATACAAAAAAAAAATGGGAGAAATGCCCCCAAAAATGGGTTGGGGACCCCAAAAAAACCTTAAAAAGCATCAATCCACCCAAAATCCATCTGAAAACCCCAAAGTCCACTCAGAACCACCTGGGGGATCCAAAATGGAATCAGAACCCTGAAAATGGGAAAAATACAAAAAAAAAATGGAGTCAGAGCCTCAAAAAATGGGGAAAAAACCCCAAAAAATGGGCTCAGGACACCCAGAATTTCATGAACTTCTTGGTGGCCGACAGAACCACCTGGGGCACCCAAGAATGGGGTTAGAACCTCCAAAAATGGGAAAAATATTTTAAAAAATGAGCTCAGAACCTCAAGAAATGGGGAAAATACCCAAAAATTGGGAACAGAACCCTGAAAAATTGGAAAAGGACCCCCAAAAATGGGTTTGGGACCCCAAAAAAAACCCCCAAAAAGCCTAAAATCCAGCTGGAAAACCCCAAAATTTACCTCTAAGACCACCTGGGGGAGCAGGGAACCCTAAAATGGGTTTGGGACCCCAAAAAAGGGAACAAAACGCCCAAAAAAGGGAGAGAAACGGCAAAAATGGAAAAAAAATGGCAAAGAGACCCGAAAAAACAGGACAGGGACCCTAAAAACCAGGAATAGGACCCCAAAAACCTCCGAGAAATGGGATCAGACCCCAAAAATGGAATCAGGATCCCAAAAAAAACAAAGGACCCCAAAATCCCTCCCAAACCTCCCCTGGAAAGCCCAAAATTCCCCAAAAATTTAAAACCAGACCCCAAGATTCCAAAAAGTTCCCCCAAAATCCCCCCAAAAGTTCATTTGGAAAATTCAAGAGACCCCAAATTATCTTTAAAAACCCCAAAATCCTCCCGAAATTCCCAAAAAAATCCTCTTAAAATCCCCAAAAGTCGTCCCCAAAAATCCCCCTCAAATTCTCCCCTAAAAATACCCAAAAAATCCCACCAAAAGTCCCCAAAATTTCCCCCAGAATTTTTTAGGATTTTCCAATCATCCCCAACCCCTCCCAAAATCCTGAAAATTTTCGGAAAAAATCCTCAAAAATTCCCCAAAAAATCCACCAAATCCCTCCCAAAAAAATCCCTAAATTGCCCAAAAAACCCCAATAAACTCCCCCAAAATCCCCTCTAAAAACCCCGAATTTCCAACAAATTTTTTAGGGTTTTTCAACCACCCCAAAACCCCCCAAAATTTTCCCCAAAAATTAAAAATCAACCCCAAATCCGCCCTTACCCACCGCGGCCACCGGGGGGCGCTGCGCCGACACCGTTTTGTTTTGGGGCGAAATCTTCGAATTTTGGGGCTTTTTTGGGCCGGTTTTTTTCGGGTTTTTCCCCGAAATTGTTTGCAAAGGTTGGGAATGGATTTTTGGGGTGATTTTGGGGTGATTTGGGGTCCCCCCACCTGCGTGTTCCCGCTCAGCTTCTGGAAAATGTCGTAGATCTGATCCTTGAAGCCGCGGCTCAGCATCTCGTCAGCCTCGTCCAGAACGAACATCTTGATGAATTTTGGGGCTGAAAAAGGAGATTTTGGAAAAATTTGGGGGAAAACGGGAATTTTAGAAGGTTTGGGGTGAACCCCAAAAATTTGGGTTTTTTTGGGGGGGTTTATAGAGGAAAAACGAGGATTTTGGGGGCATTTTTGGTGATTTTTATAAAGGGTTCTGGGGCGGATTTTGGGACAATTTCTGGGGAAAATTTGGGGGATTTTGGGAAAATCTGGGAAAAAAATTGAGGGATTCTAAGAAGGTTTAGATTTTTTGCGGTTCCAAGCCAAATTTTGGGATAATTTTTGGGTTTTTTTGGAGTTCCAAGCCAGATTTTTGGGGACGAACTTTGAGGTCATTTCAGCATTTTCGAGGGTTCCAGTTGGGTCGTTGGAATAAATTTTGGGATATTTTGAATAAAATTTGGGTTTTTTCGGGGGTTCCAACCCAGATTTTTGGGCTGAGTTTTGGATGTTTGGGGTGGATGTTGGATTTTTGGGGCGAGTTTTGGATTTCTAAGGTGAATTTTGGATTTTTGGTGTTCCAACCCGGAGTTTTGGGGTGAATTTGGGTGTTTTTGGGGTGGGTTTTGGATTTTTGGGGGGAATGTTGGATTTTTAGCGTTCCAACCCTGGATTTTTGGGCGAGTTCAGGTGGTTTTGGGTGAGTGTTGGATTTTTGGGGTGAGTTTGGGATTTTTGGGTGAGTTTTTGTTTTTTGGGTGAGTTCACAGGGTTTTAGGTTGGATGTTGAATTTTTGGGATGGATGTTGGATTTTTGGGGTGGGTTTTGGATTTTTGGGGTGGGTGTTGGATTTTTGGGGTGGATGTTGGATTTTCGGGGTGGGTTTTGGATTTTTGGGGTGGGTGTTGGATTTTTGGGGGGAATGTTGGATTTTTGGGGTGGGTTTTGGATTTTTGGGGTGGATGTTGGATTTTTGGGGTGGGTTTTGGATTTTTGGGGTGGATGTTGGATTTTTGGGGTGGGTTTTGGATTTTTGGGGTGGGTGTTGGATTTTTGGGGGGAATGTTGGATTTTTGGGGTGGGTGTTGGATTTTTGGGGTGGGTGTTGGATTTTTGGGGGGAATTCCGGCGTTTTTGGGTCCCCCTCAGCCGCGGCGCTGATCAGCCCCCAGGCCGGGTTCGGGCCCGCCCGGGGTCAGGTGACACGCAGCTCATCACCGGGGGGCACAAAATCCCCAAAAATCCCAAAAATCCCAAATTCCCAAAATTCCCCATCCCCAAAAAACCGGGCATCCCAAAAATCCCCCCAAAAACGGGGGAAAACGAGCAAAAATTCCGATTTTTTAAACCAAAAACCCCAATTTTGGGAGCTCCCCCCAGCCAGGGCAGCTCATCCCCGAGGGGAACAAAAATCCCAAAAATTCCCAAAAATCCCCAAAATTCCGAATTCCCAAAATTCCCCATCCATAAAAACAGGACAGCCCAAAAAAAGGGAAAAAAAGCAAAAAAAAAAAAAAAAAAAAAGGTGAAAAAATCAATAGAAATTCAGATTTTTAACCAAAAAACCCAAAAATCCCAAAACCCCAAAATCCGAATCCCTAAAAATTGGAAATCCCCAGAAGAAAACGAAAAAATAATTAATAAAAATTCAAATTTTAATGAAAAACCCCCAGATTTGGGACCCCCAAGATTCCCAAACTACCAAAATACCCAAAAAATCCCGATCCCAAAAATGGGGAAAAATCCCCAAAAAAGAGAAAAATTCCAAAAAAAAGGGGGAAAAAATCCCCAAAAAAAGGGGAAAAAATCCTGGAAAAAATGGAGGAAAAAAACCTCTAAAAATTGAGATTTTGAAATCCCTAAAAGTCCCAAAATATTGAGAAAAAAAAAGTTAAAAAATGGGAAAAAACAAAACACAAAAAGAAAAATAAAACCATTAAAAATCAGAATTTTTGTAACCCGGATCCCATTTTGGGCCTTTTTCACTCCATTTTTGGCCGCTTTTGCCCATTTTTTGCCCGTTTTTCACCCCCCAGGTGTCGTTTTTGGGGTTTTTGGGGTCGCCAGTTCCGTTTTTGGGGTGAATTTTTGCATTTTCGGGCTCACTCACACAGATATCTGCGGCGGAGCCCCGCCACGCCCCATTTTAACGCAGATTTTTTTGCCCGTTTCTCGCCCGTTTCTCGCCCGTTTTTCGCCCCCCGGGTGTCGTTTTTGGGGTTTTCGGGGTCGGGGGTTCCGTTTTTGGGGTGAATTTTCCCGTTTCCGGGCTCACTCACACAGGTAGCGCCGGTTGAGCATGTCGAAGACGCGGCCCGGCGTCCCCACCACCACGTGCGGCGCCTCCAGCTGCAGCTTCTGCACCTCGGCCCGCACGTTGGTGCCGCCGATGCACGCGTGGCACGAGGCGCCCATGTAGTCCCCGAGCGCCATCACCACCTTCTGGATCTGCGACGTCAGCGGTGACGTCATCAGTGACGTCATCAACCCAAAAAACCCCGCTCAAATCCCGTTAAAAACGCCAAAATCGCATCCAACAGCTCAAAACCCCATGAAAATCCCATTTTTGGGGCCCCCATGGAGTCCCCGGGCGCCATCGCCGCCTTCTGGATCTGTGACGTCATCAGTGACGTCACCAAGGCAAAAAACCCCGCTCAAATCCCGTTAAAAACGCCAAAATTACATTGAAATCCCCCAAAATTGAAATCCCCCAAAATCTCATTAAAAACCCCAATTTCAGCACCAAAGTTCAGCTCCTGAGCGACTTCATCGCCTTCTAAGGATGTGACGTCATCAATGACATCATCAGTGATGTCACCAAGGCAAAAAACCCCCGCTCAAATCCCGTTCAAAACGCCAAAATTGCATTAAAACCCCCCAAAACCCCAATTTTAGCACCAAAATTCTACTCCCGAGCGACGTCATTGCCTCCTGAATGCGTGACGTCATCAGTGACGTCATCGGTGCAAAAAAACCCCCCCTCAAATCCCACCCAAAACCCCAAAATCCCATGAAAATCCCCGTTTTCGGGGCGCCCACGGAGTCCCCGAGCGCCACCGCCGCCTTCCGGGTCGGTGACGTCATCGGTGACGTCAGCAGCGACGTCACCAGTGACGTCATCAGCGACATCAGCGCCCAAGAAAAGCCCAAAAATCCCCATTTCAATCCCGCCCCAAAAATCCCGGATTTCCCCCCATTCCCCGCCCCCGATGACGTCAACCTCGATGACATCACCCGCGATGACGTCACGGCGATGACGTCACGGGGGGTGTGGCCCAGGCATGAACCAGTCGGGGCAGTGCGGCCGGACTGGGATGAACTGGGAGCGGCTGCTCTGCCCCCGCCGGATTCGGGAGCGCGGCCACGGCGGCGCCGGCCCTGCCCAGGCGGCGGGGGCACCGGGGATACTGGTTAGACTGGGTTATACTGGGACGGACCGGGTTACACTGGTTTGGACTGGGACGGACCGGGTTAGACTGGTTTGGACTGGTTTGGACTGGGACGGACCGGGTTAGACTGGTTTGGACTGGTTTGGACTGGGACGGACCGGGTTAGACTGGTTTGGACTGGTTTTAACTCATTTCTATGCATTTATACTGGTTTGTACTGGGAGGGACCGGTTTGGACTCATTTATATACATTTATACTGGTTTGGACTTATTAGACTGGGTTATACTGGGTTAAACTGGGTTAGACTGGTTTGGACTGGTTTGGACTGGGAGGGACCGGGTTAGACTGGTTTGGACTGGTTTTAACTCATTTATCTACATTTATACTGGTTTGTACCGCTCTATACTGATTTATACTGGTCCATACTGGTTTGTACTGGTCTATACTGGTCTATACCGGTCTATACTGGTCCATACTGGTCCGTACAGGTCCATACTGGTCTATACTGGTCTGCACTGGTCCATACTGGTCTATACTGGTCCATACTGGCCCGCACTGGTCCATACTGGTCCATACTGGCCCGCACTGGTCTATACTGGTCCATACTGGTCTATACTGGTCCATACAGGTGCGCACTGGTCCGTACTGGTCTATACTGGTCCATACTGGCCAGCACTGGTCCATACTGGTCCATACTGGTCGCACTGGTCCGCACTGGTCTGCACTGGTCCATACTGGTCTATACTGGTCCATACTGGTCTATACTGGTCCATACAGGTCATACTGGTCCATACTGGTTTGTACTGTTCTATACTGGTCCATACTGGTCCGCACTGGTCCGTACTGGTCCATACTGGTCCGTACAGGTGCGCACTGGTCCATACTGTTCTATACTGGTCCATACTGGCCAGCGCACTGGTCCATACTGGTTTGTACTGTTCTATACTGGTCCATACTGGTCCGTACAGGTGCGCACTGGTCCATACTGGTCTATACTGGTCCATACTGGTCTATACTGGTCTATACTGGTCCATACTGGTCCGTACAGGTGCGCACTGGTCCGTACCTGCTGCGCCAGCTCGCGGGTGGGCGCCAGCACCAGCGCCTGCGTGGCCTTGAGCTCGAGCTCCACCTGCTGCAGGATGGAGATGGCGAAGGTGGCGGTTTTACCTGTGCCGGACTGCGCCTGCGCGATGACGTCATAGCCTGCAACGAGACACAGGTGTGTGTGTGACAGGTGTGTGTGTGTCACAGGTGTGTGTGGGGGGGGTGTGGGGTGTGCACAGGTGTGTTACCTGGTTTTACCTGTGCCCGACTGCGCCTGCGCAATGACATCATAGCCTGGAAGGAGAGACAGAGACAGGTGTGTGTGTGACAGGTGTGTGTGTGACAGGTGTGCACAGGGTGTGTGTGCGTCACAGGTTTTACCTGTGCCCGACTGCGCCTGCGCGATGACGTCATAGCCTGGAAGGGGAGACAGAGACAGGTGTGTGTGTGACAGGTGTGTGTGTCACAGGTGTGTGTGTGTGACAGGTGTGCACAGGTGTGTGTGTGTCACAGGTTTTACCTGTGCCGGATTGGGCTTGGGCAATGACATCATAACCTGGAAGGAGAGACAGAGACAGGTGTGTGTGTGACAGGTGTGCACAGGTGTGTGTGTGTCACAGGTTTTACCTGTGCCGGATTGCGCCTGCGCCGCGACGTCATAGCCTGGAACACCAGCTGAATGCACCCAGGTGAGTTACAGGCGTGCACAGGTGTGTCACAGGCATGCACAGGTGTGTCACAGGCAGGCACAGGTGAGGGCAGGCAGGCACAGGTGTGTCACAGGCGTGCACAGGTGTGTCACAGGTGTGCACAGGTGAGTTACAGGTGAGGGCAGGTAGGTACAGGTGAGTTACAGAAGTGTAGAGCTGTGGCACACGTGTACAGGTATGACACAGGTGTGTGAATGCACACTCAGGTGTGCACAGGTCTGTGCTGGTCTGTGCTGGTCTATACTGGTCTGTGCTGGTCTATACTGGTCTATACTGGTCTGTGCTGGTCTGTGCTGGTCCGTACTGGTCTGTGCTGGTCTATACTGGTCTGTACTGGTCTATACTGGTCTGTGCTGGTCTGTACTGGTCTATACTGGTCCGTACTGGTCTATACTGGTCTATACTGGTCTGTACTGGTCTGTGCTGGTCTGTACTGGTCTGTACTGGTTCATACGCTATACGGTCTATACTGGTCTATACTGGTCTGTACTGGTCTGTACTGGTCTGTACTGGTTCATACCGGTCTATACTGGTCTATACTGGTCTGTACTGGTCTGTGCTGGTCTGTACTGGTTCATACCGGTCTGTACTGGTCTATACTGGTCTGTACTGGTCTATACTGGTCCGTACTGGTTCTCACCTTTGATGCAGGGCAATGCTTCTGGATGGTCGGGCTGGCTATACGGGCGTAGATCCCGAGGCAGCGGCAAGCGCCGTCCGACAGGTTCATCTCGTCGAAGCTGTCCACCACCTCGTGCCAGTTGCTCTGCACCAGTACAGACCAGTACGGACCAGTGAGGGCCGGGCGCAGTCAGTGCACACCCGCGGGAACCAGTACAACCCAGTACAGACCAGTGCACACCCGCGGGAACCAGTACAACCCAGTACAGACCCCCCAACAAACCAGTACGAACCGGGACTGGAGCCGCACCTCCCAGTCCCAGTATGACCCGTCAGAGTTTCTGGACCCTCCCAGTCTCCCAGTATGGCCCGGCCCCCCCGTCCCCCATTATTACCCCCCATCCTCCAGTAGCCGTCCTCCCAGTTAATACATCCCTCCCAGTATGGCCCGGCTCCCTCCCAGTCTAACCCCTCCCAGTCTTTCTAAGTCACTCCCAGTTTAACTCTAACCCCTCCCAGTCCCTCCCAGTATGGCCCGGCTCCCTCCCAGTTTAACTCCAACCCCTCCCAGTCCCTCCCAGTATGGCCCGGCTCCCTCCCAGTCCATCCCAGTTTAACTCTAACCCCTCCCAGTCCCTCCCAGTATGGCCCGGCTCCCTCCCAGTCCATCCCAGTTTAACCTCCCAGTCCCTCCCAGTATGGCCCAAACCCCTCCCAGGTTCTACCCCTCCCAGTAAGGCCCAGTTCCCTCCCAGTTTGCCTTTAACCCCTCCCAGTCCATCCCAGTCTGGCCCAGTCCCGCTCAAACCCCTCCCAGTTCATCCCAGTCCCTCCCAGTCAGACCCAATTCCCCTCCCAGTTTGTCTCTCACCCCTCCCAGTTCAATTTAACCCCTCCCAGTTCAATTTAACCCCTCCCAGTTCCTGACCTCGATGACCCCGTCCGGCTCCATCCCCTCGGGGCCGCTCTCGCGAGATCTGCCGGGGGGGGGGGAAGGGGGAAACAATGACGTCATCACCCGCGGAGCCGTGACGTCACCGCCGCCGAACCGCGAAATTCCCGCGTTTCGCCCCCACGTGACCGAAACTCGCTGCCGGCCCCGCCCCCTCCCCGACCACGCGGCGGCACCGGAAGTCGCCACAGCGAGAAAGCTCCGCCCACTTCCGCTCTTAAAGCCTCACGAACTGACCAATCCACCAGCGCGTCGAAAGTGACGTCATCGCGTCCGCCGGGACAATGGAGGCGCGCGCGGCGCCGACCACGTGGGCGGGGGGGGGGAGCGAGAAAAAAGGCAGAAAAAACCCCGAGAAAACGGGCAAAAACCGGAAAAAACCCAAAAACCCGCGCGGGAAAGGCAGGACAGACCAAAACTGAAGTAAAAAAGGCAAAAGGACCCAAAGTTCCCCTCAGAAAATCGCGGCGGGAGCGCGAAATCGCCGCTTCCCCCCCACCCGCCAAAGGGTCGCGATTTTCCCCCCTCCCTGCGCCCCCCCCCGCGGTCCCGGAGCCCCTCCCCCCCGCCGCTATCGCACCGACTGTCGTGACTCGCCGACATCTCCGCGCTCCGCTCGGGCCTCCCCCGCCCGGCGCCGCCTTAAAAGGGCCCAGGCCGCGCCTCCCCCCGCGCCGCCATTGGTTTGATCCGCCCTAAGCCCCGCCCGCGCCGCGCTGTGATTGGTTGGAAGCTCAGAATCGCGCGGGGATTGGTTGGGAAGACCAAAGCCACGCCCCCTCTGAGGGTTTTATTCATTTAATGGCGGAGGGGGCGTGGCCGAAGGGAGGAGGGGGCGTGGCTGGACTGAACCATGTGGGGGCGAGGGGAGGGGGGGTTTGGGCGCCCCCCTCTCATGGGAGACCCCAAAATTTCCCGGGGAGGGGGAGGGGAGACCCTAAAACGGGGGGGAGGGGCTTCTAAAGGGGCCGAGAACCGGAAGTGACGCAGGGAAAGGAAGGGGGAGGGGAAGGAGGGCGCCCCTCCCCCCCCCGCGGAGTGGGCGCGACCCCCCCGGGCCGGGCGCGGATGGAACAAAATTCCCTGAAAATGACCCAAAAATGGCCCCGAAATGGCTCCAAATAGCCCCAAAATTGCCCCAAATTATCCCCAAATCCCCCGAAATTGTCCCGAAATGTCCCTGAAATGGCTCCATTCCTCCCCAAATTCCCTCAAGAAAGCGCCAAAAAAGCAAAAATTTCCTCAAACTCACCCAAAAAGTGACCCCAAAATCCCCCAAATCCCCCCAAAGTGTCCCCAAATCTCTCTAAAATGACCCAAAAAACCCCAAAATGTCCCCAAGTGTTCCCTGGACCCCTCCCCCACCCCAAAATTGGCCCCAAATCCCCCCAAAACCCCCCAATTGGCCCCACACCCAAGAAAAACAACCCCAAATTCCTTCGTTTGCCACCAAAAAAAGTTTTATTTTGGGGTGAATTTTGGGGGACTTTCAAGGAATTTTTGGGGGTTTTCCGGGGATTTTGAAATTTTATTTCTGGGGAATTTTTTTAGGTTTTTTTTTTTGAGGTTTTTTCTGTATTTTTTTTTTGAGATTTTTGGGAATTATTTTTTTGTGTTTTTGGACTTGTTTTGGGGCTTTTTTCAGGATCCAAACCATTCCCAAATTTTTGGAGCCCCCAAGACCCCCAAAACCCACCCCTTGCTACCCAAAAAACCAAAAATCCCATTTTTTTCCATTTTTCTTCCATTCCGACTCCATTTTTCCTCCGAATTTTCTGATTTTTTGGGGCTTTTTTTTTTCGCATTTCATTTGTAATTTTCGGATCTTTAGAATCTCAGAAACCCCAAAAAAAAATCCATTTTTTTTCCCCATTTCTCCTCCCATTTTTACCCCCCAAAATCCCATTTTTTTCCCATTTCTCCTCCGTTCTGACGCCGTTTTTCGCAGGATTTTCGGATTTTCTTGGGGTTTTTTTTATTTTTTCTGTTCTTAAGGATCCGGGGTGTCCCCAAATTGGATTTTTGGGGCTCAGAGGGCGAGCTGGCAGTGGCAGAGCTCCTTGTACATCAGGCGGCGCAGGTGGGGCATGTCCTGCTGCGTGAAGCTGAACGGGCGCCCCAGCGCCAGGAACTTGCAGTACTGGGGGGAAACGGGGCAAAAAATTCACATTTGGGGTAAAAATCAAACCCAAATGGGTGGGGGGGGAAAGGGGGAAAAAAAGAGGGGGAAAGGACGGGGGTTTGGGGGGGAAATGAAAGAAAAAGTTAAAATTGAAGTTTAGAAAATTCAATTTAAAATTTATTTGAAAATAAAATCCCCTGAAAAATTCCGGATATCTTTTGGAAATTCTCCCTAAAAAAATCCCGGAATTCCACCCAAAATGCCATTAAAAAATCCTTTAAAAAACCCCAAAAATCCTCCCCCAAATCCGCCCAAAAATCTCCCCCAAAAATTCCAGAATCCCCCGAAAAATCCTTTTAAAAAATCGGAGAATTCCCTCAAAAGTTTCTCCCAAAAATTCCCCCCCAAAATTCCAGAATTGTCCACAAAAATCCCCCCAAAAATCCCCTGAAAAATTCCAAATAAAATCCACCCCAAATCTCTGGAAAAATTGCCCCAAAAATCTCAGAATTCACCCCAAATGTTCCCCCAAAAATTCCGATTTTGGGTAAAAATTGAATGGGGACGGGTGGGGGGAAAAAGGGGGGAAAGGAGAGCGTTTGGGGGGGAAATTAAATTAAAAAATAAATTTAATTTATAAAAAATAATTTTTAAAAATTCCCCCCAAAACTTCTGGATATCCCCTCAAAATTCTCCCTAAAAGATCCCAGACTTCCCCCCAAAACAGCCACGAAAAATCCACCCAAAAAATCCAGAATTGTCCCAAAAATCCCCTGAAAAATCCATTGGAAAATTCAATAATTCCTCCCAAAAAATCTCCCCCAAATCCACCCAAAAATCCCCTCAAAAATCCGAGAATTCTCCTTGAAAATCTCCCCAAAATCCATCCAAAAATCCTCTCCAAGCCCCCGAAATTCCCGAAAAAATTCACCCAAAATTTCGCCAAATTCCCCCCAAAAAACCCCAGAATTCACCCAACAAAATCCCAATAATCTTCCCTAAAAATTCCCCAAATCGCCCCAAAAAATGTCCCCTCAAAAATCCCAAATTCTCCCAAAAATTCACCCCAAAAAATCCAAAATTCCCAGAAAATTCACCCCAGAAAATCCCCAAATTCCCCAAATTTCACCCCAAATTCCCCAAATGCCCCAAATCCCCACCTGCAGCACGAAGGCGCCGCAGTCGCTGTCGTTGTTCTGCCGGGCGACGTTCTGGGGGAAAAAAAACCAAATTTGGGATTTTTTTTTAGGGTTTTTTAGGATTTTTTGGGGGGATTTTGGGGGGATTTTTAGGGGATTTTGGAATGGATTTTTAGGGATTTTTGGGGTTTTTTTAATGGGGTGTTTTTTGGAGGTTTTTTTGGGCGGATTTTTGGGCGGATTTTTAGGATTTTTTGGAGATTTTTTAGGTTTTTTTAGGGTTTTTTAAAGGTTTTTAAAGGGGATTTTTTGGGCTATTTTTGCAGCTTTTTGGAGATTTTTTGGGAGGATTTCTTGGGGGATTTTTTTTTATTTTTAAGGGGTTTTCTTAGAGGATTTCTTGGGGGATTTTTGGGGGGGATTTGGGATTTTTCTGGGGACATTTTGGAGTTTTTTTGAGAATTTTTTTAGGTTTTCCTTAGGGCTTTTCTAGGGGTGTTTTTTGGGATTTCTGAGGTTTCTTTTCGGGTTTTTGGGGGCTTTTTGGGGGTTTTTTTGGGGCTTTTTAGCAGATTTCTTTTGGGGGATTTTTATGAGTTTTTAAAGAGTTTTTTGGGGATATTTGGGAATTTTTTTTAGGTTTTTCTTTTGGTTTTTTGGCAGCTTTTTAGGGATTGCTTTGGGGTTTTTTAGGGCGGGCTGTTTTTTTTATTTTGGGGGGAATTTTTAGGATTTTTCTGGAAATTTTTTGGGGCCATTTTTTCGGGTTTTTTTCGGGTTTTCTACGAATACCTCGGACATTTTTTTGGGGAATTTTCAGGCACCAAAAACCCGGATTTTGTCCCGTCTCGGGGCAGCTTCGTGGGAATATTCTTGGGAAATTTTGGGATTATTTGGGGTGTTTGATTTGAGGATTTTCGGGCGCGTCAGGAGCGGATTTGGGGCGGGTTTTTGGGGTGAGTTTGGGCCGTTTTGGGGCTCGCCCCGCTCACCATTTTGAAGGCGCCGCGCCAGCCCTCGCGGAAATCCGGCCGCTCCTTCTTGTCGGCCTCGGCCTGCAGGTAGCGGCAGATGTGCTGGGGGCGGGGCCAAAGGGGGCGTGGTCAGCGAGGGGAGGGGCCAAACTGGGCGTGGCCCCTACGGCCACACCCACCACCCACCAGCCTCCAAGCCCCGCCCACAAAACGCAAACCACGCCCTCAAAATAGGAAGCCACGCCCCTGAGTTAGTGAGTCACGCCCACCCACCACTCCCAACAACGCCCCACCCATCCATTAAGCCACGCCCACCGCCACGCCCGTTGAAGCCCCGCCCGGTTCATTTTAAGGCAATACAATGGCATTCAGGTGCTCTGAGTTTGGCCACGCCCCTTTTCTTTAGCCACACCCCCAGAAATTGCTGCTTTGGTGAGGCCACGCCCACAATTTGGAAGCCACGCCCCTTCCTGTTCAACTCCTCCTACTGCAGATCGGAGGCGGTTTTAGATGGAAATTTTAATCTAATTTGCATAATAATTCTAAATTGCTGGAAAAGCCAAGCCCCGCCCCTTCATAATTTACAAAGGTGGCCATGCCCACTACTGGGAGACCACGCCCACTTTTTGTGAGACCACGCCCACATTTTATGTTATCCCCCTCCCTTTTAACCCTTCGAATTCCAAAACTAACCAAATTTTCTCCAAAATCAACCAATGGGCATGGATCACACTAAACCCCGCCCACTCTATTTTTAAGCCCATGACCACGCCCACTTTTTAAGTGACCACGCCCACTTTTAAAGTGACCACGCCCACATTCAGTGACCACTTTACCCTTTCTAGCCCAAAATTATTTAAATTTCATCAGGAATTCTCAAACAAGCCGGCATAAAATTAAACCCCGCCCCTCCAAATTTTAACCCTGTGACCACGCCCCCTTCTTGAGAGGCCACGCCCACATTTATCGGCAAATTCTTGTTTTTTAACCACTCCCACTCCCAAACCAATCCAATTTCCCCCCAGAGTACCCGACGAGCACGGATCGAACCAAACCCCGCCCACTCCAATTTCAACCCCCACGACCACGCCCCCTCTCCGGGCAGCCCCGCCCCCTGTCCGAGGCCCCGCCCACCTTGGGGCAGCGGCGGTTGAGCGTGCGCTGGGAGTCGAAGTAGGTGATGGTTCTGCGCGCCACGTCCACGGCCACGAGCGACCAGTGCACCTCCAGGTGGATGGGGATCAGCAGCAGCTCCTTGCCGAAAATGTCCACCTGCCGGGGGGCGGGGCCACGCTCGGGACACGCCCACGCGCCGCCACGCCCGCCCCAGGAGGGGAATGGGCGGGGTTTGGGCGGTGGGAGGGGTTAATCGGGGGACACGCCCAGTCCGGCAATGCGGACATCTGGCCACGCCCATAGAGGGACACGCCCCTCTAAGCTCCGCCCCTCAATGCATGATAATTTCCTTTTTTGGCGTGGCGCTGCTTCTAAAGCCACGCCCACTCCTGTCACTGAGTGCACCTGGCCACACCCAAAATGCTATCTGAATGGACTTGGCCACACCCACACCTGATCATTTGCATATCTGGCCACGCCCACACCTGGCCACGCCCTCACATCTTCCTTAACAAACCTGCAACGCCCACAACTCTGACTGCTCATCACTTCGATCCCCAAGCCACGCTTACACCCACAAAGCCCCGCCCACCCCGTTAAGCCCCGCCCACCCCATTAATCCCCACCCACCCCATTAAGCCCCACCCCTCACATTCTTGCTCCAGCGCTGCTTCCAAAACCACACCCACGCCTGACCACACCCACAGAGATTCATTAGCATAGCTGGTCACACCCTCCCCCGGCCACGCCCACACAAGCCCTGCCCAGCCCTTCAGGCCCCGCCCCTCACGTTCTTGGTCCAGCGCTGCACGCCCTCGTAGCCGCGCGTGCGCAGCTTGTCGTAGAAGAAGGAGTTGAAGAAATGCACCTGGCGAGGGGGCGGGGCTTAGCGGGGACACGCCCACCGCGGCCGGGACACGCCCACTTCAGGCCACGCCCCCCCCCCTCACCTTGTCGGGCACGGCGTCCATGACGAGGTCCCCGTACATGTTCATGACCTGGGGGGGTCCAAAAAAGCCAAAATTCCACCCAAAAATCCCCCCAAAAATCTCAAATAAATCTGCAAAAATTCCACCCAAAAAATCTCCTGAAAATCTGAAAAAAATCCGCAAAAATTCCACCCAAAAAATCCCCAAAAAATCCCCCGAAAATCTCAAAATAATCTGCAAAAATTCCACCCAAAAAATCCCCTGAAACATTCCCCAAAATTCTTTAAAAAATCTCAAACGATTCTCCCCCCCAAAAAATTCCCCTCAAAAGCCCCAAAAATACAAAAGAAATTCTCCAAAAATTCCTAAAAAAATATTTCTAAAAAATCCAAAAATTCTCCAAAATTGCCCCAAGAAATTAAAAACAATTTCAAAAATCCTAAAAGATTCCAAAAAAAAAAATTTCAAAAAAACTTCAAGAAAATCCCCAAATTTTTTTAAAATTCACAAAAAACCCCAAAAAAATCCCCAAAAAATCCCCCTAAAATCCCAAAAAACACCCTTAAAAATTAAAAAGTTCAAAAAAATTCCCCAAAACTCTCAAAAAAAATCCCAAAATTCCCCATAAATTCCCCAAAATTTCCCAACATTTCCCAAAAAAATTTCCCCCAAAAAAAAAAAATCCCCCAAAAATCCCCCCCAAAATTCTCCAAAAGCGTCTGAAAAAATTTTTTAAAAATCCCCAAAATTCCCCAAAAATTCCCGAAATTTTTCCAAAAAAAAACTTCCCAGAAAAACCCCCAGAAACCCCAAAAATTCCCCAAAAAACTTCCCAAAACAACCATCGAAATTCCCCCAAAAATTAGAAAAAAAATCCCAAAAAATCCCGAAAAATTCCCCAAAAATTCCCTAAAAAAATTCCCAAAACAACCATCGTAATTCTCCTAAAAATTTAAAAATATCCCAAAAAATCCCGAAAAATTTCCCAAAAATTCCCTAAAAAATTTCCCAAAACAACCATCGTAATTCTCCAAAAAACTACAAAAAAAAATCCCAAAAAATCCCCAAAAATTCCCAAAAAATTCCCTAAAAAATTTCCCAAAACAACCATCGTAATTCTCCAAAAAATTACAAAAAAAAACCCCAAAAAATCCCCAAAAAATCCCAAAAAATTCCCCAAAAATTCCTTAAAAAAATTCCCAAAACAACCATCGAAATTCTCCAAAAAATTACAAAAAAAACCCCCAAAAAATCCCCAAAAATTCCCAAAAAATTCCCCAAAAATTCCCTTAAAAAATTCCCAAAACAACCATCGAAATTCCCCCAAAAATTAGAAAAAAAACCCGAAAAATTCCCCAAAAATTCCCAGAAAAAAGCCGAATTTTCCCGAAATGCCCGGAATTCACCCCAAAACCCCCTGGACCTGGTCGTTGAGCCAGTTGGGGCCGTAGAGCGTCTGCAGGTCGTCCATGGTGAGCACGTGGCGCTTGTAGCTGACGCGGAACCCGCGGAGCAGCGCGTTCCCGGGGAGCCGCTGGTAGGACTGTAGCAGCTGCTGCACCGAGCCCCTTCTGCACCAAAAAACACAGAAAATAATGCTCCAAGATCTGCCAAATGTACCCCCAAAAAATCCCAAAAATCCCCAAAACGATCCCCCCAAAAATCCCCCAAAATTCCCCCAAAAATTCCCAGAAAATTCCCCCAAAAATTCCCCAAAATCCCCCAAATTCCCCCATTCCCAGGAGCAGCGCGTTCCCGGGGAGCCGCTGGTAGGACTGCAGCAGCTGCTGCACCGAGCCCCTTCTGCACCAAAAAACACAGAAAATAATGCTCCAAGATCTGCCAAATATACCCCAAAAATTCCCAGAAAACCCTCAAAAAAATCCCTGCAAAAATAGCTGAAAAAACACCCAAAAATTCCCTAAAAAAATCCCCCCAAAATCCCCCAAATTCCCCAATCCTGGGGAGATGCTGGTAGGACTGTAAAAGCTGCTGCACCGAGCCCCTTCTGCACCAAAAAACACAGAAAATAATGCTCCGAAATCTGCCAAATGTACCCCCAAAAAATCCCAAAAATCCCCAAAACGATCCCCCCAAAAATTCCCCAATCCCGGGGAGCCGCTGGTAGGACTGCAGCAGCTGCTGCACTGAGCCCCTCCTGGCACAGAAAAATGTATAAAATAATGCTCCAAAATCTGCCAAAAATACCCCCAAAAAAATCCCAAAAATCCCCAAAACGATCCCCCCAAAAATCCCCCAAAATTCCCCCCAAAAATTCCCAGAAAATTCCCCCAAAAATTCCCCAAAATCCCCCAAATTTCCCCATTCCCAGGAGCAGCGCGTTCCCGGGGAGCCACTGGTAGGATTGCAAAAGCTGCTGCACTGAGCCCCTCCTGCACCAAAAAATGTATAAAATAATGCTCCAAAATCTGCCAAATGTACCCCAAAAATTCCCAGAAAACCCTCAAAAACATCCCTGCAAAAACAGCTGAAAAAACACCCAAAAATTCCCTAAAAAAATCCCCCCAAAATCCCCCAAATTCCCCAATCCCAGGGAGCCGCTGGTTGGACTGCAAAAGCTGCTGCACCGAGCCCCTCCCGGGATAAAAAATATATCAGATAAATACCAAAACCATTCAAAACAAGGCCCCAAAGATTCCCAAAAAATTCCCCAAAAAATCCCCCCAAAAAATCCCCCCAAAATCCCACAACGCCCCCCAAAATCCCAAAAAACATCCCTCAGAAAATCCTGAAAACGCCCCTTAAAAAAACCCAAAAATCCCACCAAAATCCCCCCCAAAATCATCTAAAAACCCCAAAAATATTCCCCGAAAAAATCCCTCCTAAGCTCCTAAAAAATGTCCCTAAAAATCCCCGAAAATCTCTCCAAAAATCCTCCAAAAAATCCCACCAAAAATACTTAAAAATTCCCTAAAAAATTCCTCTTAAAAAACTGCAAAATCCCACAAAAGAGGCCCCGAAATCCCTCCAAAAATCCCTCTGTAAATCTCCCCAAAATATGCAAAATTCCCCCAAGAAATTCCAGAAAATCTGCTAAAAATCCCCCAAAAAAGTCCCCCCAAAATTCCCCAAAAATTCCAAAATCCTTAAAATCCCCAAACCCCAAAAAAATCTCTCGAAACCCCCCAAAAATCCATAAAAATTTTTAAAAAGTACCCCCTAAAAATCTAAAAAAAAAAAAATTCCCAAATAAAATTTTAAAAAATCCTGAAAAAATCCCCAAAAAATCCTGCAAAAAATCTGAAAAAATTCCCAAAAATCCCAAAAAGCCCAAAAATTCCTAGAATGGCCCCAAAAAGGCCCGGGCACCTCTGGGGGGTGCTGAACTCCTGCTGGAAAATGTCCTCGAGCTTCTCGACCACCTCGTCGGCGCTGACGGGGATCAGGCTCCCGTAGGCCTGCAGGAACTCATCCAGGATGCCTGCAAACGGCCAAAACACCAAAAAGTCACCCAAAGTTCCCAAATTCCACACCAAATCGGCGAAATTCTGAACAGAATCGGCGAAATTCCTGCGAAAATCGGCCCAAAATTGGTGAAATTCCTGCGAAAATCGGCCCAAAATTGGTGAAATTCCTGCGAAAATCGGCCCAAAATCTGGGAAATTGTGAATGAAATCCAGGAAATTCCACCCAAAATCTGCAAAATTCCACCCAAATCTGGGAAATTCCACCCAAAATCTGCAAAATTCCACCCAAAATCTGAGAAATGGTGAATAAAATCTGGGAAATTCCACCCAAAATCTGGGAAATTGTGAATGAAATCCAGGAAATTCAACCCAAAATCTGCAAAATTCCACTCAAATCTGGGAAATTCCACCCAAAATCTGCAAAATTCCACCCAAAATCCTCCTTGGCGACGCCATCAAGACCCAAAACCCAAAAACTGCAGAATTCCGCCCAAAATCTGGGAAATTCCAACGAAATTGCCACAAAATTCCACCCGACAGAACCAAAATTCTACCAAAAATCGCCAAAAATTCCACCCAGAATCTGAAACATTTGACCCAAAATTCCTGCAAAATTCTGCCTGAAGTCCACAGAATTCCACCCAAAAATCTGATTATTTTGACCCGAAATCCACAAATTTCCACCCAAAATTCCCCTGAAAGTCCACGAAATTTGACCCAAAATAATCTCAATTTTACCCCGAATCCCAAAACTCTCCCCAAAACTGGGTGAATTTCACCCAAAATCTGCAAATTTCCCCCAAAGTCCCAAAATTCCACACAAAATCTGATGAATTTTACCCAAACCCCACGAAATTACGCCCAAAATTTCACGCAAAATCGGATTCATTTAAAATTGGATCAATTTTCCCAAACATCCTAAATTTCTCCCCAAAGTCCAAAATTCAACCAAAGATCCACAAAACTCCACCAGAAGTGGCTGAATTGGACCAAAATTCACCAAGTTCCACCCAAAACCCCAAAATTTCACCCAAAATCCGATGAGTTTCACCAAAACCACACAAAATTTACAACATTTCACCCCGAATCCCAAATTTGACCCAAAATTCGGCAAATCCCCGTCAATATTCCGGCTGCTGATGACGTCATCGCCCAACCCCCCCGCCCCCGATGACGTCACCGCCCCAAATTTGCCTCCTAGATGACGTCATCACCCCACTGTGCCCCACCCCCCACACCCCGCCCCCGATGACGTCACGATGACGTCACTCACTCTGCACGCAGGTCACGTGCTCCTCCCGCAGGGGGGGGCTGGGCTGGGAAGGGGGCGGAGCCCGAGCCGGAGGGGGCGTGGCCGAGGAGGGGGAGGAAGCTGAAGGGGCGTGGCATTGCCCCGCCAGGAGGGGGCGTGGCCCCGGCTCGGCCCCGCCCCCTCCGGTGACGTTGCTGATCAGGATCGGGCCCTGGGAGGGGGGAGGGGCGCGGGGGGGGGAGGGGCAGCCCAGGAGAGGCCCCGCCCCTCCCCCTCCCCCCAGCCCGTTCAGGAGGGGACCTGGAACAAAGGGGGGGGGGCGTGAGAGACCCAAAATTGGAATTGTTCACCCCAAAACCCCTCCCCCCATCAGCACCTTAGGCCACGCCCTCTTTTAGTTAAGCCCCTCCCACATTGTTCAACCACTCCTCAACTTTTGGCCGCTCCCCCCTCCAAATTTGAATATCCCGGAGTATCTGAAGCCCCTCCCCCACTTTAAGCCCCTCCCCCTTTTAAACCCCTCTACTCATTTAAGCCCCTCCCCCAACCTTGAGCCTCTTGCCCAACCATTTTTGGCCCCTCCCCCTAAACCCCTCCCCCACTCCAAGTCCCTCCCCCACACCCCATTTTCAGCCCCTCCTCCGCTTTAAGCCCCTCCCCCAAACCCTTTCCCACCCCTTTAAGCCCCTCCCTCCTCAAATTTCCCCTCCCCCACCCCAATGTTTGGCCCCTCCCCTCCCAAACCCCTCCCCCCCCACTCCTCACCTTCACCCCCCCCCCCCCCCCCGCGCTCTCGGGGTGGGGGAGGGGCGGCAGCCCCGCAAGGGGGGGCGGGGCCAGGGTCGGCGACCCCTCCCCCATGTCCTGCTGGTGTGGGGGAGGGGCTGGAACCCCTCGGGGGGCGGGGCGGGGGCGGGGCGGTTGCCACGGGCCGGGGGCGGGGCTTTGCGGGCGCCCCGCCCCCGCGCTTGGGCCCCGCCCAGAGGCCGCCCCGCGCCAGCAGCAGCCGCAGCAGCCGCAGCGCCCGCAGCCGCCGCCGGGGCGCGCGCGCGCCGCCACGCCCGCCCCGGGGGAGGGGCCTGCGCGGGGGCCGGCCCCGCCCCAGCCCCGCCCCCAGCCCCGCCCCCTCCCAGCGGGAGCGGCCGAACGGGGGCGGAGCGGGGGAGGGGGGGGAGGGGCGAGGGGCGGCCCCTCCCCCCGCGGAGTGAGGGCGGGGCGGGGCTTCTTTCATGGGCTGGGGGAGGGGCGGGGAGGGAGGGGGAGGGGAGAGAGAAAATGAGATGGATTAGACAGAAATCATGGAAGGAATCCTCTGAAAATTCACCCAAAAATTCCCAACAATTCCACCCAAAATTCCCCCAAAAATCCTCAATCATTCCACCCAAAAATCCCCCACAATTCCCAATAATTAGACCCAAAATTCCCCCCCCAAATTCTCAGTAATTCCACCCAAAATTCCCCAAAAAAATCCTCAATAATTCCACCCAAAATTCCCCAAAAATTCCCAATAATTCCACCCAAAATTCCCAAAAAAAATTCCCCAAAAATTCCGCTCAAAATTCCCTCAAAATTCTCAACCGTTCCACCCAAAATTCCCTCAAATTCCACAAATTGCCTCCAGGCAACCGAAAATTCCAAGAATTGCCCCTCAAACTTTTCAGTGAGAACAAAAACCGCCCAAACTTTCCCACGGAATTCTCAATAAAACCAAAATTCTCCCAAATTTTACCCAAAAATCCCAATAAATCCCCAAATTTCCCGTTAAATTTTCAATAAAACCGAAATCTCCCAAAATCCCCCCAAAATTCCCAATGAAACCCCCAAAATCCCCCCAAATTCCTCCAATATTTCCCCAAATTCCCCCAAATTCTCAAGAATTCCCCCAAATAATCCACATTAAACCCAAAATTCCACCACAATCCCCCAAATTTTCTTTGAAATTCCCCCCAAATTCCCAATAAATTCCTCCAACAAATCCAAAATTGCCCCCAAATTCCCCAAATGTTCTCAATAAAACCCCAAAATCCCCAATAAAATTTTAAAATTCCCCAAAATTGCCTCCAAAATCCCCAATTTCCCCCCCCCCCCCTTTCTCCCGTCCCCTCCCCTCCCCCCTCACTCCCCTGCGCCCCTCCCCCACCCCCGCCCCCTCCCCCTTGGGGCATTTTTGGGGCATTTCGGGCCAGTTTTGGGGCAGTTTTGGGATTTTTTGGGGGTTTGGGCTCCGCGCTCACCCCGGGCCGGCCTCGCTCCCCGCCGGCGCTGGGCGATGACGTCATCGAGCAGCGCCAGGAGGCGGAGCCTCCTCCGCCCAATCGCCATTATACAATTTGGACACACCCCCACTGGAGCCACGCCCCCTCTATATTTGGTTTTTTGCGCTTTGCGCATGCGTGGTAGCCATGGAGGCGACGCGGCCGCGCGGCATCATGGGATAGAGCCGCCATTTTACCGCGGAAAATTTTCGGATTTTTACCGAATTCGGCGCCGGAAATTCCCGAATTTACCACGAATTAAAACTCTGGGGTTTGTCCGCAATTCCCCACGAAGGAAATTCTTGGGTTTCTCTGCATTTTACCGCGCCGCAAATCCCGGGATAAATTCCCCTTTAAGGCTCGGGAGACCATGGGATTTATTCCCCTCACAACGCGCGAAGCATTCTGGGAATTATTCCCCCATACACACGGAGCATTCTGGGATTTATCCCCTCTTCTTGGCGCAGAGCTTCATGGGATTTATGCCCCCAAATTTCGGGGAGGATTCTGGGATTTATCCCCCAAAATTCGCGAAGGCTCATGGGATTTATCCCCCCAAAAATACGCGAAGGTTTGTGGGATTTATTCCCCCTAAACTCGCAGAGGCTCACGGGATTTATCCCCCCAATAAACCACGTGACTCTTTTGGGGTTCCGGATTTATTTGGGATTTTTGGGGAGATCCCAAAAAGATTTTGGGGAAATTTTGGGGATCCCGGGGGGGGATTTGGGGGGTGGGAATTGGGGGAAATTGGGGCTGAGTTTTTGCGGATATTTTTGGGATAATTTCGGGATATTTTGGGGTTTTTTTGGGGGATATTTCTGGGATAATTTCAGGATATTTTTGGGGATATTTTCAGGATAATTTGGAAATATTTTTGGGGACATTTTTGGGAATATTTTCCGGATAATTAGAGGATATTTTTGGGGATATTTTCTGGATATTTTCGGGTTATTTTGGGGACATTTTTGGGGTTCTTTTGGGGGATTTTGGGTCACGGGAAGGCGTGTGGGGGGCGGTCTCCACCCCAAAATTGGGGATATTTTGGGATATTTTGGGGATATTTTGGGGACATTTTTGGGGATATTTTTGGGATATTTTTGGGATATTTTGGGGACATTTTTGGGGTTCTTTTGGGGGATTTTGGGTCACGGGAAGGGCGTGTCGGGGGGCCGGTGCAGCGCCGCGTCCAGCCCCGTGCCCAGCGCGCAGCCCCCGGTGAGCGCCAGCAGCGCCCACAGGCAGAGCCTGTCCACGGCCATGGCCAGCAGCCGCCACTCGTCCTGCGCCTGAAACGGGGCGAAAAACCGAGAAATTGGGAAAAAACGGAGAAAAACAAAAAAAAAATGGAGAAAATCGGGTAAAAAATGGGGAAAAATGGGGGAAAAATGAGGAAAAAGGGCAGAGCCTGTGCACGGCCATGGGCAGCAGCCGCCACTCGTCCTGCGCCTGAAATGGGGCGAAAAAACCGAGAAATTGGGAAAAAACGGAAAAAAAAAAAAAAAAGGAGAAAATCGGGTAAAAAATGGGGGAAAAATGGGGAAAATTGGGTGAAAATGGAAAATGGGAAATAAATGGGATAAAATGGGGGAAAAGGGAGAAATTGGGGAAAATGGAAAAAAATGGAGAAAATCCAAAAAAACGGAGAAAATCGGGTGGAAAATGGGGAAAATTGGGGAAAAGGGGGGGAAATGGAAAATAAAAGGGAATAAAATAGGAAAAATGGGATAAATTGGGAAAACCGGGGGAAATTGGGAAAAATTGAGAAAAACAAAAAGAGGAGAAAATTGGAGGAAAAATGGGGAGAGAAATTGTGGGAAATGGGAAAAATCAGGTGGAAAATGGGATAAAATGGGGGGAAATGGGGAAAAACGCAAAAAGACGGGAAAAATCGGGGGGGAAATGGGGAAATGCGAAATTGGAGAAAAATGGGGGGAAATTGGGGAAAATTTTTAAAAAATGGGGAAAATCAGGTGGAAAACGGGGAAATGTGAGCAAATTTGGGATAAAATGGGGAGGAAATGGAAGAAATTGAGGAGAAATGGGGAAAACCAAGGGAAAATGGGGAAAATGGGAAATCGGAAACAAAGGGAGGGAAATTCAAACAAAATGGGGAAAATCGGGTGAAAAACGGGAAAAAATGGGGGGCAAATGTTCCCAGTTCCCTCCAGGTGTGTCCAGGTGTAACCCAGGTGTATCTCAGGTGTATCCCAGGTGTAACTCAGGTGTAACTCAGGTGTCTCAGGTGTAACTCAGGTTTATCCCAGGTGTATCCCAGGTGTACTCAGGTGTATCCCAGGTGTATCTCAGGTGTATCCCAGGTGTATCCCAGGTGTATCTCAGGTGTATCCCAGGTGTATCCCAGGTGTATCTCAGGTGTATCCCAGGTGTATCCCAGGTGTATCTCAGGTGTATCTCAGGTGTATCCCAGGTGTAACTCAGGTGTATCTCAGGTGTATCTCAGGTGTATCTCAGGTGTATCTCAGGTGTATCTCAGGTGTATCCCAGGTGTAACCCAGGTGTATCCCAGGTGTATCCCAGGTGTATCTCAGGTGTATCCCAGGTGTATCTCAGGTGTAACTCAGGTGTATCTCAGGTGTATCTCAGGTGTATCTCAGGTGTACCCAGGTGTAACTCAGGTGTATCTCAGGTGTATCTCAGGTGTATCTCAGGTGTATCCCAGGTGTATCCCCGGTGTATCTCAGGTGTATCTCAGGTGTAACTCAGGTGTATCCCCGGTGTATCTCAGGTGTATCTCAGGTGTAACTCAGGTGTAACTCAGGTGTATCTCAGGTGTATCTCAGGTGTATCCCAGGTGTATCTCAGGTGTATCTCAGGTGTATCCCAGGTGTAACTCAGGTGTAACTCAGGTGTATCTCAGGTGTATCTCAGGTGTATCTCAGGTGTATCTCAGGTGTACCCAGGTGTAACTCAGGTGTATCCCCGGTGTATCTCAGGTGTAACTCAGGTGTAACTCAGGTGTATCCCCGGTGTAACTCAGGTGTATCTCAGGCGCTCCCTCACCTGTCTCCTCCTCTCCCTCTCCCGCAGGTTCCCCGCGATGGCGGCAGCGGCGGCCGCGGCCTCGCGCAGCTCCGGCGCCAATTTTGGGGCGAATTCCGCCGATTTCGGGGCCGCGCCGAGGGGGGAGGGGCCGGGGGGGGAGGGGCGGCGCAGGAAATAGGCGTCGGAGGCGCGAGGGGGCGGGGCCAAGAGGGGGGAGGGGCCGGAGGGGGCGGGGCCAAGAGCGGGGGAGGGGCGGAGGCCGAGCAGGGGCGGGAGGCGCTGGAGGAACACCTGGGGGGGGAGGGGCCAGGTGAGAAAACAGAATTCGCCTGAAATAACCCAAAAATTCACTCAAAAAACCCCCAAATTCACCAAAAAACCCCCAAATTCACCCGAAAAAACCCAAAATTCAAATGAAAAAAACCCAAAAATTCACCTGAAAACCCCCCCAAAAATTTTGGAATTTTTGGGAGATTTTTAGGTGATATTTGGGATTTTTTAGGCATTATTTTATTATTATTTTTTGGGATTTTTTTTATTTTTGGGGGGATTTTTTTGAGGATGTTTTGGCATTTTTTTGTCCATGTTTTTGAGGATTTTTTGCTATTTTTGACCCTTTTTTGCCATTTTTGACCCTTTTTTGCCCAGTTTTTTTGTCCTTTTTTCCCCAAAATTTTCACATTTTTACCTGTCCCAGGTGCGCCCTCACCTGCCGTGCCCAGGTGGGCACCCCGTGCGTGCCAGGCGAGCGGCGCTGCAGGTTCAGCTGTGCCCAGGTGAGTTTTGGGCTGGATTTTTCCCATTTTTTGGAGTTTTTTCCCCGGGATTTTTGCGGTTTTGGTTTCCCCAGGTGCCCCTCACCTGCCGTGCCCAGGTGGGCAGCCCATGCGTGCCAGGCGAGCGGTGGTGCAGGTTGAGCACGCCCACGCTCAGCGCCACCACCAAGGTGAGCAGCACCAGCGTCCCCGTCAGGTAGCGGCCGATCAGCGGCACCTGGAGCGACGTGGCCGGGACCTTGTCGGCCAAGAGCAGCAGGAACACGGTCAGGGTGAGCAGCGCGAACAGGGACAGCGACATCTTCTCACCTGGACAGGTGTGACACAGGTGAGACACAGGTAATGGACAGGTGAGAACATCTGGACAGGTGTGACACTGACAGCAGCAGGAACACGGTCAGGGTGAGCAGCGCGAAGAGAGAGAGGGACATCTTCTCACCTGGACAGGTAACGGACAGGTAACAGACAGGTAACAGACACCTGGGCAGGTGATGGGACAGGTGAGACACAGACAGGTGTGACAGGAGCAGGGACACGGTCAGGGTGAGCAGGGCGAACAGGGACAGCGACATCTTCTCACCTGGGCAGGTAACGGACAGGTGAGACACAGGTGAGACACAGGGACAGGTAATGGACAGGTGTGCCCAGGTGTGCCCAGCTGTGCCCAGCTGTGCCCAGGTGTAACTCAGGTGTGTCTCACCTGTACCCAGCTATACCCAGGTGTGTGTACCTGTGCCCAGGTGTGTCTCACCTGTACCCAGCTATACCCAGGTGTGTGTACCTGTGCCCAGGTGTGTCTCACCTGCGTCGGGGGGCAGGTGGAACACGCCCACGGCCAGCAGCGTGATCAGCACGCACGGCACCAGCACGGTGGCCAGGTAGAAGAGCGGCTTGCGGCGCAGCACCAGGTGGAAGGAGACGCCCACAGGTGAGCCCGGGGGGCCCCAGGTGCCCCCCGAGCGGTGAACGAGCGTCCACTGGCCGTTCTCTGGGGGGGGGCACAGGTGAGTTACCTGGGAACCCCAAAAAAACCCAAAAAATCCCCCAAAACCAAAAAAAACCCAAAAATCCCCCAAAAATCCCCCAAAAACCAAAAAACCACCCAAAAAATCCCCTGAAAATACCCCAGGTGAGCCCCAGGTACCCCCGAGTGGTGAACCAGGGTCCATTGGCCGTTCTCTGGGCCAAAAAAAAAAAAATCTAAAATGAATCAAAAAAAAAATCCAAAAAAATCCAAAAAATCTTCAAAAAATCCCAAACAAAATCCCAAAAAATTGGTAAAAAAATCCCTAAAAATAAAAAAAAAAATCCCCAAAAAATATCCCTAAAAAAAAAAAATCCCACAAAAATCTAAAAACAATCCAAAATGACTCCCAAAAAATTCCTAAAAAATCCCCCCAAAAATCCCCCAAAAATCCCCCCAAAATAGCTAAAAAATCCCCAAAAAATCCCACAAAAATCCCAAAAAACCCCCCAAAAATCCCCAAAACTCCCCAAATCCCAAATGTCCCAAACTGCCGTGATTTCGCCCCGAGCTCACCCTGGAAGTCGGGGGGCAGCGCCACCTGCGCCCCCCATTGCCCGGCCGCTCCCCCCGGCCGCAGCCGCAGCTCGGCGGGGCCGTAGGAGCCCGAGCGGAAATTCAGCGAGCAGTTCTGCCAGTCGAAGGGGAAATGCGACACCTGCGCGCCCAAAACCGCCCAAATTCAGCCCAAACATTCACCGGAGCCCCGCGCAAAACCCAGCCCCAAAAACCCCGGCTTGCCAGAGCCCAAAGCGCCCGAAAAACCCCAAAAATCCCTGAAATAAAACAAAAAATCCCCCCTGAAAATCCCCAGGAAACGGCCCAAAAAATCCCCGGAATTCACCCCGAAATCCATCCCAGAACCCCAAAATTGCCAGAATTCACCCCAAAACTGACCCCCAAAAATCCCGGGTTCCCAGAGCCCAAAACGCCCAAAAAACCCCAAAATAATCCCTGAAAAAAAACTCTGAAAAATCTCTTAGAAAATACCCGAAATCCCTTCAAAATCGCCCCAAAATCTCTTCAAAATCACTTTAAAGAAACCCCAAAATCCCTTTAAAAACAACAAAAAAAATCCCTTTAAAAAACCAGAAAAATCCCCTCAATTCCCCCCTAAAATCCTCCAAATCCCCCCACATTTCCCTAAATTTCCCTAAATCCCCCAAATTTCCCCAAATTCTTTAAATTCCCCCAAATCCCCCCAAATTTCCCCAACTACCCCCAATTTTCCCCAAAATTCCCCCCAAACTCCCCCAGTTTTCACAAAATTCCCCAAACTTTCCCGAAACCTCCCAAATTTCCCCGCCAAAATCCCCCAAATTTCCCCAAATCCCTAATTAAAAAAAAAAACCCCAAAACACGCCTCCCAAAAAGCCCCAAAAATCCCTTTAAAACCCCAAAATCTCTCAACATTTTCCCCCGAATTTCCCCGAATTTCCCCCGAATTTCCCAATTTCCCCCAAATTTCCCCGAATTTCCCCGAATTTCCCCCGAATTTCCCCAATTTCCAATTTCCCCAATTTCCCAATTTCCCCAATTTCCCAATTTCCCTGAATTTCCCAATTTCCCGAATTTTCCCTAATTTTCCCAATTTCAATTTCCCAATTTCCCAATTTCCCAATTTCCCAATTTTCCCGAATTTCCCCAAATTTCCCCGAATTTCCCGAATTTTCCCCGAATTTCCCAATTTTCCCTGAATTTTCCAATTTCCCATTTCCAATTTCCCAATTTTCCCAATTTCCCACTTTTCCCAATTTTCCCAATTTTCCCGTTCCGAATTTCCCAATTTTCCAGATTTTTCCCAATTTTCCCGAATTTCCCGAATTTTCCAATTTTCCCGAATTTCCCCGAATTTCCCCGAATTTTCCCGAATTTTCCCCGAATTTCCCCGAATTTTCCTGAATTTCCCCAAATTTCCCCGAATTTCCCGAATTTCCCCGAATTTCCCCAAATTTCCCCGAATTTCCCAATTTCCCGAATTTCCCAATTTTCAAATTTTCAATTTCGAATTTCCAATTTCCCGAATTTCCCAATTGTCCCGATTTCCCAATTTCCCGGAATTTCGGGGGTCCCAATTTCCCAATGGGGGGGCTTTCCTGGGGACCCCCAGGGACACCCAACTTTCCGTCATTGCTGGATTCGGAATCCCCGAGAGTACCCAAAATTTCCTAAAATACCCAAAATCCCAAAAATCCCCCAAAAATACCCAAAATCCCAAAAAAAACACCCCAAAAATGCCCAAAATCAAAAAAAAAAACACCCAAAATCCCCCAAAATAAACACCCCAAAAATGCCCAAAAATCCCCCAAAAACCACCCCAAAAATGCCCAAAAATACCCCAAAATAAACACTCCAAAGATACCCAAAATCGACCCCAAAAAAACCACCCCAAAAATACCCAAAATAAACACCCTAAAAATACCCAAAATAAACACCCCAAAATACCCAAAAATCCCCAAAAACCACCCCAAAACCACCCAAAAATACCCAAAAAACCACCCCAAAAACCCAAAAATACCCCAAAACCCAAATCCCCCAAAAAACCCCAAAATACCCAAAAATCCCCAAAAACACCCAAAATACCCAAAATCCCCAAAAAACACCCCAAACCCCAAAATCCGCGAACCCTCAAAACCCAAAAAACACCCCAAAAATGCCCAAAATCAAAAAAAACCACCCAAAATCCCCCAAAATAAACACCCCAAAAATGCCCAAAAATCACCCAAAAAAACCCACCCCAAAGATACCCAAAATCCACCCCAAAAATACCCAAAAATCCCCCAAAAACCACCCCAAAAATGCCCAAAAATACCCCAAAAAAAACACCCCAAAGATACCCAAAATCGACCCCAAAAAAACCAGCCCAAAAATACCCAAAAAAACACCCCAAAATACCCAAAAATCCCCCAAAACCACCCCAAAAAACCACCCCAAAAATACCCAAAAACCCAAAAAAACCACCCCAAAAATACCCAAAATCCACCCCAAAAAACCAAAAATCCCCCCAAAAAACACCCCAAAAATACCCAAAATCCCCCAAAAAACCACCCCAAAAATCCCCAAAATCCACCCCGAAAATACCCAAAATCCAAAACAAACCACCCCAAAAAAACCAAAAATCCCCCCAAAATACCCAAAAACCCAAAATTCACCCCAAAAAGACCCAAAATCAAAAAAAACCACCCCAAAACCACCCAAAATCCACCCCAAAAAACCACCCCCAAAACCAAAAATCCCCCAAATAAACACCCCACAAAACCCAAAAATCCACCCCGAAAATACCCAAAATCCAAAACTAACCAGCCCAAAACCACCAAAATCCCCCCAAAAACCCCAAAATACCCCAAATCAAAAAAAAATCCACCCAAAAAAACCAAAAATCCCCCAAAATCCCAAAAATTCCATAAAAATCCCCCAAAATCCCCGAAATTTCCCGAATGCCCCCGATTCCTGCACTTGTTGTCCAGCCCCACATCTGGCAGCCAGATGTGCCCCAAAATCCCCCAAAAATAAAAAAAAATCACCCAAAAATCCCTGAAAATCGCCCAAAAATCACCAAAAAATTCCCAAAAAATCCCCAAAAATCCCCCAAATTTTCCCGAAATCCCCCGAATCGCCCCGATTGCCGCACTTGTTGTCCAGCCCCACATCTGGCAGCCAGATGTGCTGGGCCGGCAGCCGCAGCGCCGCCGCCCCCCCGTGCGCCCGGGGGTCCCACACCAGCCGGGGGTCGCGCCAGCTCTGGGGGGAAACGCAAAATCACCCAAAATCCAGAGATTCTGCCCCAAAATCACCCAAATTGGAGATTCTGCCCCAAAATCACCCAAAATCCAGAGATTCTGCCCCAAAATCACCCAAAATCCAGAGATTCTGCCCCAAAATCACCCAAATTCCAGAGATTCGGACCCAAAATCACCCAAAATCCAGAGATTCTGCCCCAAAATCACCCAAATTCCGATTCTCCCCAAAAACCCAAATCCGAGATTCTCCAAAATCACCCAAATTCAATCGGACCAAAATAAACAAAATTCCTGGACCAAAAATCACCCAAATTCCCGAGATTCTGCCCCAAAATCACCCAAATTCCGATTGTTAAACCATCAAAAAAACCCGAAATTCCAAAATTAAAATGATTAAATAATCCAAAAAAATAAAATTCCTGGAAATTCACAGCAAAAAAAACCAAAACCCAAATCCACCCCAAAAAACCCTCACGAAATCCACAAAATCCTCCTCGAAAAGAAAAACCCAAATCCACCCAAAATCTGCCCCAAAAACCCCAAAATCCACCCCAAAAGCATCAAATTCTACAAAATTCACGGAAAAAAAACCACAAATCCACCCCAAAAAACCCAAAATCCTCCCCAAAACCACCCGAGTTCCACAAAATCTGCCCCAAAAAACCCAAATTCCACCCCAAAAGCATCAAACTTGACAAAATTCACAGCAAAAAAACCCCAAATCCACCCCCAAAAAAACCCCCAGGAAAACCACAAAATCCGCCGAAAAACCCAAATCCGCCCAAAATCCGCCCCAAAAAAATCAAAATTCCTGAAAAGTCGCGTAAAACCCCCCAAATCCACCCCAAAATACCAAATTCCTGAAAATTCACACCAAAAAACCCCAAATTCCACAGAATCTGCCCCAATATCCCCAACATCCGCCCCAAAGTCCACAAAATCCTCTCACAGAAACCCCAAATTCCCCCAAATTCCCCCAAATTCCCCCAAATTTCACAAAATCCGCTCCAAAAAACCCCAAAGTCCATCCCAAAACCCTCAAATTCCCAAAAATCCACCCCCAAAAAACCCAAATTCCTGAAAATTCACACCAAACCCCCCCAATTCCAGAAAATCCACCCCGAAAAACCCCAAAATTCCCCAAATCCACCCCAAAATTCCTGAAAATCCCCTCAAAACCAACCCAGGATTCACCAAATCCCCCCCAATTTTCCCAAATTTCCCCCAAATTTTCCCAAATTCCGCCGATTTTGCCCCAAACCCCACCAGGTTCAGGTAAACTTTCGTCGTCATCTCCTCGTTCTTCTCATCCTGGGGGAAAAATCCGAATTTTGGGGTTTTTGGGAGCCCCCCCACCCCAAATCCCCCCAAAACCCCAAAGAAACCCCAAAAAACCCCAAACCCCCCGAGTTCCACCCAAAACCTGAACCAAATTTGCCCCTAAAGCCCCAAATTCTCCCCCAAAACTTCCCCGGGAACCCCAAATCTCCCAAATTCCCCTAAAATGCCCCAAATTTCCCCCGAAATGCCTCTGAAACCCAAAATCCACCCAAAAATCCCTCTGAATTCCCTTGAAATTCCCTTTCAAATCCCCCAAAATTGCCCCCAAATTCCCCAAATCCCCCCAAAATTGCCCCCAAATTGCCCCAAACTCCCTCAAAACTCCCCCAAAAATCCCCCAAATCCCCTACAAATCCCCCCAAAATGCCATAAAAATCCTAAAAAATCCCCCCAAAATTCTGAAAATACCCCTTAAAAAAACCCTAAAGAAATCCCAAAAAATCCCACAAAAATCTAAAATGAATCCCCCCAAAAATTCCCAAAAATTCCCAAAAAATCCAAAAAGAATCCCTAAAAAATCCCCCAAAAATCCCCCAAAAATCCCTAAAAAAATTCCCTACAAAAAATCCCAAAAAATCCAAAATGAATCCCCCAAAAAATCCCCAAAAATCCCCCAAAAATAAAAAAAAAATCCCCCCAAAATCCCCAAAAAATCCCAAAAAAAAATTCCCTAGAAAAAATCCCAAAAAATCCCACAAAAATCTAAAATGAATTCCCCCAAAATTCCCAAAAATTCCTAAAAAATTCCCAAAAAATCCAAAAAAATTCCTAAAAAAATCCCAAAAAATCACCCCAAAAATTCCAAAAAAATCCCTAAAAAATCCCTAAAAAATTCTCAAATGAATCCCCAAAAAATCCCCCAAAAAATCCAAAAAAATTTCCCAAAAAATCCCAAAAATCTAAAATGAATCCCCCAAAATTCCCAAAAAATTCCTAAAAAATTCCCTAAAAATCCCCAAAAAATCCCTAAAAAAAATGCCTAAAAATCCCAAAAAATCCCCAAAAAATCCCAAAAAATCCTAAAAAATTCTCAAATGAATCCCCAAAAAATCCCCCAAAAAATCCCAAAAAATCCCAAAAAATCCCACAAAAATCTAAAATGAATCCCCCCAAAATTCCCCAAAAATTCCTAAAAAATTCCCTAAAAATCCCCAAAAAATCC
The DNA here is from genome assembly GCF_901933205.1 of Camarhynchus parvulus. Taxonomy (NCBI): domain Eukaryota; kingdom Metazoa; phylum Chordata; class Aves; order Passeriformes; family Thraupidae; genus Camarhynchus; species Camarhynchus parvulus. Next base: position 63,132 of record NW_022148248.1, read on the forward strand.
CTAAAAAAATTAAAAAAAATCCCCCCCAAAAAAATCCCTAAAAATTCTCAAATGAATCCCCAAAAAATCCCCCAAAAAATCCCTAAAAAATCCCCCAAAATCCCAAAAAATCCCCAAAAATCCCAAAAAATCCCCAAAAAATCCCTAAAAAATCCCAAAAAATCCCTAAGAAATTCTCAAATGAATCCCCCAAAAATTCCCCCAAAAAATCCCAAAAACATCCCAAAAAATCCCACAAAAATCTAAAATGAATCCCCCCAAAATTCCCAAAAAATCCCTAAAAATCCCCAAAAATCCAAAAAAAATCCCCAAAACCTAAAAATCCCCAAAAATCCCCAAAAATCCCCCAAAAAATCCCAAAAATCCCCAAAAAATCCCCCAAAAATCCAAAAAAATGCCTTAAAAATTCCCAAAAAATTCCTTTAAAAATCCCAAAAAATCCAAAAAAATTCCCCAAAAAATGCCCCAAAAATCCCTAAAAAATTCTCAAATGAATCCCCAAAAAATCCCCCAAAAATCCCCAAAAAATCCCAAAAAATCCCACAAAAATCTAAAATGAATCCCCCCAAAAAATTCCTAAAACATTCCCAAAAAATTCCTAAAAAATTCCTAAAAAATTCCCAAAAAATCCCCAAAAAATTCCCAAAAAATCAAAAAAAATTCCTAAAAAATTCTCAAATGAATCCCCAAAAAATCCCCCCAAAAATCCCAGAAAAATCCCAAAAAATCCCACAAAAATCTAAAATGAATCCCCCCAAAATTCCCCAAAAATTCCTAGAAAATTCCCAAAAAATCGAAAAAATTCCTAAAAAAATCCCTAAAAAATCCCAAAAAAATCGCAAAAAAATCCCCAAAAAATCCCCAAAAAATCCCTAAAAATCCCAAAAAAATCCCCAAAAAATCCAAAAAAATGCCTTAAAAATTCCCAAAAAATTCCTAAAAAAATCCCAAAAAAATCCCCCAAAAAATCCCCAAAAAATCCCAAAAAAATCCCCCAAAAAAACCCCCAAAATCCCCATAACCCCAAATCCCCCAAATCCCCCAAAAATGCCCCCAAAATCCCCCAAAATGCCCCAAAATCCCCAAAATCCCCAAAATCCCCAAAATCCCCAAAATCCCCAAATGCCCCCCAAATGCCCCAAATGCCCCAAATCCCCCAAATCCCCCAAATCCCCCAAATGCCCCAAATGCCCCAAATGCCCCAAATGCCCCAAAATGCCCCAAAATCCCCCAAATCCCCCCAAATCCCCCCCCAAATGCCCCAAATCCCCCAAATGCCCCAAAATCCCCCCAAAACCCCCCCCCAAATGCCCCAAAATCCCCAAATCCCCCAAATCCCCAAAATCCCCAAAATCCCCAAATCCCCCAAATCCCCAAATGCCCCAAATGCCCCAAAATCCCCAAATGCCCCAAATCCCCCAAATCCCCCAAATGCCCCAAATGCCCCCCCAAATGCCCCAAAATCCCCAAATGCCCCAAATCCCCCAAAATCCCCAAATCCCCCAAATCCCCCAAATGCCCCAAATGCCCCAAAATCCCCAAATGCCCCCAAATGCCCCAAATCCCCAAATGCCCCCAAATGCCCCAAATGCCCCCAAATGCCCCAAATGCCCCCAAATGCCCCAAATGCCCCAAATGCCCCAAATCCCCCAAATCCCCCAAATCCCCCAAATCCCCCCAAATGCCCCAAATGCCCCCCAAATGCCCCAAAATTCCGGTTCCTCACCAGCCCCCCAAACGCGCCCGGCTCCAGCCCCACGGACCCCCACCCCCCGCGCCCCGCGCCCCGCTGCCCCCACCGCCCGCGACGCCAGAGGCGTGGCCTAATGGCGTTAATTAGCCATTCATTCATTCATCATTAATAATAAATACAAATTAAAATATTAACATTTAAATTTAAATTTAAATTCCCCCCCTCCAACCAGACCCCCGCCGGTACCGCCCAACGCACAAAGGGTGGCCTGGAAAGCGTTAATTAGCCATTCATTATTCATGAATTATTAATAAATTAAAATTTAAATATTAAAATTAAAATTTAAATTTAAATTAAAACCCCCCAGCCCGACGCACCCTGGCCGGTCCGCCCACAGGGACTGGGACAGACGAACCTAATGGCGTTAATTAGTCATTCATTCATTCATCATTAATAATAAATACAATTTAAATATTAAAATTAAAATTTAAATTAAAATTTCAATTCCTCCCCTCCAACCAGACCCCGGCCCGGTACCGGCCCAGCAGCGAGTGGGACAGGGAACCGTCGCCTAATGATCGTTAATTAGTCATTAATTCATTCATAATTAATAATAAATACGAATTAAAATAGTAAAATTAAAATTGAAATTTAAATTAAAACCCCCCCCACCCCGGCCGCACCCCGGCCCGGTACCGGCCCAGCAGGGTCTGAGAGAGAGAGGCGTGGCCTGGAAATCGTTAATTAGTCATTAATTAATTCATAATTAATAATAAATACAAATTAAAATATTAAAATTAAAATTAAAATTTAAAATTTAAATTTCAATTTCCCCCCCTCCAACCAGACCCCGGCCCGGTACCAGCCCAGCAGCAACTGAGAGAGAGGCGTGGCCTAAAGAGCGTTAATTAGTCATTAATTAGTTAATTAAATTAATTAATCCATAAAATAAATAGAAATGAATTAAATAAAAGTGAAAATTTCCCCATCCCCGGGACCCCCAGCAGGGTCTGGCACAGGGAACCATCGCCTGAGGCTAATTAATTACTCATTAATTAATCATTCATGATTAATAAATAAATAAATGATTTCGGGGGTTCGCTGGCAGAATTTGGGGGAATTTTTGGGGTCAATTCTGCCAAGTTTGGGGGTCCCTGCAGGGGAATTTTTGGGGAGGGGTCGCAGGGAAGTTTTGGGGTGAAATTCGGGGATTTTGGGGTCCCGGGGGGGAATTTTGGGGTTTTTGGGGGAAAGGTCCCGGGGGAGTTTTGGGGTGAATTTGGGGATTTTGGGGTTTTTGGGGCGAATTCCGGAGGTTCTGGGGGTCCCGAGGGGGATTTTGGGGGAGGGGTCCCGGGGGGGTTTTGGGGCGAATTCCGAGGATTTTGGGGGGATTTTTGGGGTTTTTGGGGTGAATTTGGGGGAATTTGGGGGAATTTTGGAGTTTTTGGGGGAATTTTGGGGTTTTTTAGGAAAGGTCCCGGGGGTTTTTGGGGTGAATTTGGGGGAATTTGGGAGGAATTTGGGGTGAATTTGGGGTGAATTCGGGGGAATTTTGGAGTTTTTTGGGGGGAATTTTTGTGGTATTTTAGGGAAATGTCCCGGGGGTTTTCGGGTGAATTTGGGGGAATTTGGGGGGAATTTGGGGGGGAATTTTGGAGTTTTTTGGGGGGAATTTGGGGTATTTTAGGGAAAGGTCCCGGGGGGTTTTTGGGGTGAATTTGGGGGGAATTTTTGGGGTTTTTTAGGGGAAGGTCCCGGGGGGTTTTTGGGGTGAATTTGGGGAATTTGGGAATTTGGGGTGAATTTGGGGGGAATTTTTGGGGTGATTTGGGGTGGGGGAATTTTTGGGGTTTTTGGGGAATTTTTGGGGTTTTAGGGGGGGTTTTTGGGGGGATTTCGGGCGGTTCGGGGTCGCTCGGGGGTACCGGGCTCCGGGAGGACGCTGATGATGAGGATGAGGATGATGATGAAGGTCAGGGGGGCTCCGAGCGGCGGCGCGGCCATGGCGGGAGTGGGGGAGGGGCGGGGGGGGGAGGGGCGGCCGCAGCTGCTCCGGATGTGGGGGGGGAGGGGAGGGGAAGGGCCGCCCATCCCCCCCACCCCCGAACGGACCCCAAATTGACCCCAAATTGACCCCAAATTGACCCCAAACTGACCCCAAACTGACCCCAAATTGACCCCAACTTGACCTCGAGAGCCCCAAAATTGAATTTCGGACCCCCCCAAACCTGACCCAAAATTGACCCCGGGACATCCAAAATTGACCCAAAATTGAATTTCGGACCCCCCCAAATTTGCCCCACCCCCAGACCCAAAATTGGCCAAAATTGACCCAAAATTGACCCCAAAACTCCCAAAATTGAATTTCGGACCCCCCAAAATTGGTCAAAATTGACCCAAAATTGAATTTTGACCCCCCCCCCAAATTTGCCCCCCGAGACCCAAAATTGACCCCAAATTGACCCCGATCCCAAAACTGACCTCAAATGACCCAAAATTTGTCCCCACCCCCCAAAATGTCTGCCCCCACCGCCCCAAATTTGCCCCCACCGCCCCAAATTTGCCCCCACCGCCCCAAATTTGCCCCCCAGACCCAAAATTGACCCAAATTGACCCAAAATTTGACTGGGAAAAAAAAAAAAAACCAAACAAAACCCCAAGACTCCTCCAAAATTGACCCAAAATCCCCAAATTTTCCCCCCAAATCCCCAAATTTTGACCCCAAACCCCCCAATTTTGCCCTCCAGACCCAAAATTGACCCCAAACCCCAAAAATTGACCCAAATTGACCCAAAATTGGCTGAAATTGACCCAAAATTTAACCCCCCACAAAAACCCCAAAATCCCCAAATTCCTTCCCCCCCCCCCCCTAAATTTTGCCTCCCCCAGACCCAAAATTGACCCAAAACCCCCAAATTGACGCAAACTGACCCAAAATTTAACCCGGAAAAAACCCCCCAAAAAACCCCAAAAATTCCCAAATTTTCCCCCAAAATTCCCAAATTTTCCCCCAAATCCCCAAATTTCCCCTCCCCCAGCCCCAGACTGCTCCGAACTGGTACAAACTGGTTTTTATTGAGGGGGCGGGGCCGCGGAGGTGTCAATCATGCAGAGGAAAGGGGCGTGGCCTCGCCAGGGGGCGGGGCTTTATTGCTCTGAGGGGGCGGGGCTCGCACAGTGTGGGGTCGTAGAAAAGGGGCGTGGCTTTAAGGGAGGGGGCGTGGTCAGGGAAAGGGGCGTGGCTTGTGGGGGGGCTCGGGTCCCCACGGAGCCGGGGGGTTGGGGGAATTTTGGGGGAAATTTTGGGGATTTTGGGAAAAATTTGGGGGAAATTTGGGGGAGATTTTGGGGGTCCCCCGGGGGGCTCAGTGCAGGGGTCTGGGGGGGATTTTTGGGGCGATTTCTGGGATTTTTGGGGGGTTTTCACGAGGGATTTTTGAGGTTTTCACGAGGGATTTTTGAGGTTTTCAGGAGGGATTTTTGAGGTTTTCACGAGGGATTTTTGGGGATTTTTGAGGATTTTTTGGGGCAGTTTTGGGAGGAACGCTTTGAGTTTCTCAGGAGGAATATTCGGGGTTTTCTTCGTGGATTTTGGGGTTTTCTTCGTGATTTTTTGGGGATTTTCTCCTGGGAGTTTCTGGGGTTTCCTTCGTGGATTTTGGGGTTTTTTTGGGGGGGTTTTTCAGGAGGGATTTTTGGGTTTCTTTCAGCAACTTTTGGTTTTTTTCAGGAGAGATTTTTGGCTGTTTATTTCCAGGGATTTTCAGGGGTTTTTCTTCAGAGATTTTTGGGGGTTTTCCTCGTGGATTTTTGGGGTTTTCTTCTTGGATTCTTGGTGTTTTTCAAGAGGAATTTCTTCATTTTTCCCGTGGATTTTTGGGTTTTTTCCATGGATTTTTGTTTTTTTTTTTTCCCGTGGATTTTCGGTTTATTTCAAGAGGAATTTTTTCTTTTTTTTCCCGTGGATTTTTGGGTTTTTTTCCACGGATTTTTGGGATTTTCTTCTTGGATTCTTGGGTTTTTTTTCCATCGGGATTTTTTCCATTTTTTCCGTGGATTTTTGGCGTTTTCTTTGTCAATTTTCGGGATTTTGGGGTTTTTTTCCTTTTTTTTTTTTGCTATTTTCGGTCCCCCCGGGGGTCTCAGTGCAGGTCAGAGGTCACAGAGGTCACAGAGGTCGCAGCTCCCAGAGGTCAGAGGTCACCGGGCGGCGGGGGCGGGGTCCCGGGTGGAGGGGGCGGGGTCTCCGGAGGGGGCGGGGTCTCCGGAGGGGGCGGGGTCCCCGGCGGCTCCTCCACCTCGTGCAGCGACGGCTCCCGGTACAGCGCCACTGGGGGAGGGGCGGGGTCACCGCGGGGTCACCGCGGGGTCACCGCGGGGTCACCGCCACCCCTCCCCCACCCGCTGGTCCCCCCAGGGACCCCCAAATTCTGCAGCAATTTCACCAAAATTCGCACAAATTTCACCCAAATTTCACCAAAAATTCCGACAGAATTCACACAAATTGCGCCGAAAATGTCACCCAAAAAATTCGGGCAAAATTCATCCAAATTTCACTCAAATTCCGCTCAAGTTTCACTCAAGTTTTACCCAAATTTCACTCCAAATTTACCCAAATTTTACACAAGTTTCACTCGAATTTTGGACGATTTTTGTACAAATTTTACTCCAACTTCAACCAAATTTCATTAAAATTTCACTCAAGTCTTGCACACGTTGCACTCACATTCCATCCAAGTTTTTGCACAAATTTCACCCAAATTTCACTCACATTTCACACAAAATTCATCCAAATTTCCCCCAAATTTTGGCGTCTAAATGCCAAATTTTGGCGCCTCACCCTGACCTTCCACTGGGTCCGGCTGTGGGGTCACTCCCAGAGGGATTTTTGGGTCATAAATCCCAATTTTTGGGTTAAAATATCCCATTTTTTCATTTCAAATCCCCAATTTTTGGGTTAAAATATCCCATTTTTTCACTTCAAATCCCTAATTTTTTGGGTCTAAAACCCCAAATTTGGACATTTCCCCTGAACCTCAAGCAGCTGGGGCAGGAACTGAGCGGCCGCCTTGTCCTTGCCGACCATGGGGTCACTCCCAGGGCGATTTTTGGGTCATAAATCCCAATTTTTGGGTCATAAATCCCAATTTTTGGGTTAAAATATCCTATTTTTTCATTTCAAATCCCCAAATTTTGGGTTAAAACCCGGGATTTTTGGGTGTTTGACTCACCCTCGAGCAGCTGGGGCAGGAAATGCGCGGCCGCCTTGTCCTTCCGCACGCGGGGCCCGGCCATGGGGCGGCCGTGCCGGTCCAGCCCCAGGTACCAGGCGCGGCCCGCGGGCGCGGTCCGGGCTTCGGGGTAGTTTGACACACTCCTTGAAGCGGCAGGTGAAATGAGGAACACATGGGGTTACCTGGGAGCACCTGGGCACACCTGGACACACCTGGATAAACCTGGGTACAACTGGGATACACCTGGGATACACCTGGGTACAACTGGGATACACCTGGGTACAACTGGGATACACCTGGGATACACCTGGGTACAACTGGGATACACCCAGGGCACTCCTTGAAGCGGCACTCGGGTGTGAAATGCACCTGGAACACACCTGGGAGTCACCTGGGCACACCTGGGATACACCTGGGGGCACCTGGGATACACCTGGGGGTACCTGGATATACCTGAGATACACCTGGGGACACCTGGGAACACACCTGGGGTTACCTGGGAGCACCTGGAACACCTGGGATACACCTGGGCACACCTGACATACACCTGGGATACACCTGGGGTTACCTGGGAGCACCTGGGCACACCTGGGCACACCTGGATAAACCTGGGTACAACTGGGATACACCTGGGATACACCTGGGTACAACTGGGATACACCCAGGGCACTCCTTGAAGCGGCACTCGGGTGTGAAATGCACCTGGAACACACCTGGGGTTACCTGGGTACAACTGGGATACACCTGGGGGCACCTGGGAACACACCTGGGGTTACCTGGGGGCACCTGGATACACCTGGGCACACCTGACATACACCTGGGATACACCCAGGGCACTCCTTGAAGCGGCACTCGGGCGTGAAATGCACCTGGAACACACCTGGGAGTCACCTGGGCACACCTGGGCACACCTGGATAAACCTGGGTACAACTGGGATACACCTGGGGACACCTGAGATACACCTGGGGGTACCTGGGTACAACTGGGATACACCTGGGATAGACCTGGGTACAACTGGGATACACCTGGGACACACCTGGTGGTACCTGGGCACACCTGGGATACACCTGGGCACACCTGGGAACACACCTGGGGTTACCTGGGTACAACTGGGATACACCTGGATACACCTGGGATACACCTGGATAAACCTGGGTACAACTGGGATACACCTGAGATACACCTGGGACACACCTGGGGTTACCTGGGCGCACCTGGGCGCACCTGGGATACACCTGGGGGCACCTGGATAAACCTGGATACACCCAGGGCACTCCTTGAACCGGCACTCGGGTGTGAAATGCACCTGGAACACACCTGGGGTTACCTGAGATACACCTGGAGTTACCTGGATACACCTGGGTACACCTGGGAACACACCTGGGGTTACCTGGGTACAACTGGGATACACCTGGATAAACCTGGATACACCCAGGGCACTCCTTGAAGCGGCACTCGGGCGTGAAATGCACCTGGAACACACCTGGGGTTACCTGAGATACACCTGGGATACACCTGGGGGCACCTGGGGGCACCTGGATAAACCTGGATACACCCAGGGCACTCCTTGAACCGGCACTCGGGTGTGAAATGCACCTGGAAATACACCTGGGGTTACCTGAGATACACCTGGGATACACCTGGGTACACCTGGGTACAACTGGGATACACCTGGGTACACCTGACATACACCTGGGTACACCTGGGTACACCTGGAGTTACCTGGGGCACACCTGGGTACACCTGAGATACACCTGGGATACACCTGGATAGACCTGGGTTACACCTGGAGTTACCTGGGGCACACCTGGGGGCACCTGGGCATTTTGGGGGATCCCAGGATGCATTTCGGGGAAGACTTGGGATTTTTTTGGCAGTGGATTTTGTGGATTTTGGGGTGGATTTGTGGGTTTTTTGGGATTTTAGGGGGTTCCGGGGTGGATTTTGGGGTGGATTTTGGCATTTTTAGGGGGGAATTTGGGGATTTTGGGGTGGATTTGGGAGAGTTTGGGGTGGATTTTGGATTTTTTGTGTTTTGGGGGATTTTGGGGATATGGGGGTGGATTTTGGGAGGTTTTGGGGCTTTAGGGGTGGATTTGGGGATTTTGGGAGCAGATTTAGGGTTTTTTGGGGTGCATTTTGGGTTTTTGGGGTGCATTATTGGGGTGGATCTTGAGTTTTTTGGGTTTTAGGTTTTTTGGGGCGTATTTCGGGTGTTTTGGGTCACTCACAGAGGCGTAGACGACGCCGGCGCCGTTCATGGCCACGTAGCGCCCGGCGCGGGTGCCCTGGATGGCGACGACGCGGAGCCCGACCGGGATCAGGTTAAAGAGCGCTGGAAATTGGGGGAAAAGCAGGAAAAAACAGTCAAAACAAGAAAAAAACCACTATAAACCAGTATAAACCAGTAAAGCATTGACAGCAACCCCCAGTCCATCCCAGTCCATCCCAGTTCATCCCAGTAACCCCCAATGGCGACAACGCGGAGCCCGACCGGGATCAGGTCAAACAGGGCTGGAAATTGGGGAGAAAACAGTCAAAAATAGTCAAAACCAGTAGAAACCAGTATAAACCAGTATGGACCGGTATAAACCCATAACCAGTTCATCCCAGTTCATCTCAGTCCATCCCAGTAACCCCCAATGGCGACAATGTGGATCAGGTCAAACAGGGCTGGAAATTGGGGAAAAAACAGCCAAAACCAGTCAAAACCAGTAAAAACCAGTACGGACCGGCATAAACCAGTGTAAACCCATAACCAAGCCCCGCCCACTCATAGCCAGCTCCCGCCCCTCCCATTTGAGGCCCCGCCCACTCACTGCCAGGCCCCGCCTCCTCTCCCAGGCCCCGCCCACTCACTGCCAGGCCCCGCCCCCTGTCCCAGGCCCCGCCCACTCACTGCCAGGCCCCGCCCCGTCGCAGGCCCCGCCCACTCACGCCGGCCCCCGCGTCGCAAGAGGTGCCGTCCAGCCGCCCGTCCGTTCCGCCATGTACACGAAAGTACCCAAAATCACCCCAAATCGGCCCGAATCAGCACAAATCGGCAAAAATCCGCACAAACAGCCCCAAAAACAATTCACCCACAATCAGCCCAAAATCACCCCAAAATCGGCCCGAATCAGCACAAAATCACCCCAAAATCGGCCCGAATCAGCACAAAATCGGCAAAAAATCAGCACAAAATCAGCCCCAAAATCAGCGCAAAATTCAGCCCACAATCAGCCCAAAATCACCCAAAAAATAGCCCCAAAATCACCCAAAAATCATCCCAAATCACCCAAAAATCAGCCCAAAATCAGCCCCAAAATCAGCAAAAAATCAGCCCCCAAATCAGCCCAAAATCGGCCCAAAAATCCCCAAAATCAGCCCGAAAATCAGCACTAAATCACCCAAAAATCAGCAAAAAATCATCCAAAAATCAGCACAAAATCAGCACAAAATCGGCCCAAAATCAGCCCCAAAATCAGGCCAAAAAAAACCCCAAAAAATCACTTTAATAACCCCCAAAATCACAAAAAAATCCACACAAAAATCACTTCAAAAACCCCAAAAATCACCAAAAAAATCACCAAAAAAATCGCTTTAAAAACCCCAAAAATCACCCAAAAATCCCCAAAAAATCCCAAAAAAATCCCAAAAAATCCCAAAAAATCCCAAAAAAATCCCCAAAAAATTCCCAAAAAAATGCCCCAAATTCCCCACCCCCCGCCGTATTTTTCCCGAGCCCCCTCCCCATTACCGGGGGGTTTCTCGCGGGGTCTCCTCCTCCTCCCGCAGCCCCTGACCTTGGCCACGAGCCCCCCAAAACCTCCTCAACCCCCCGCCCAAAACCCCTTAAAAATCACTAAAGAAACCCAAAAATCACCAAAAGAACCCACAAAACATCACTTCAAAAACCCCAAAAATCACTTTAATAACCCCCAAAAATCACCAAAAAACCCGACAAAAATCACTTCAAAAACCCCAAAAATCACCAAAAAAAAATCACCAAAAAATCGCTTTAATAACCCCCAAAATCACCCAAAAATCACCAAAAAAATCACCCAAAAATCACCAAAAAAAAATCACCCCAAAATCCCCAAAAAATCACAAAAAAATCCCCAAAAAATCCCAAAAAATCCCCAAAAATCCCAAAAATCCCCAAAAAATCCCCAAAAAATCCCAAAAAATCCCAAAAATCCCCAAAAATCCCAAAAATCCCCAAAAATCCCAAAAATCCCCAAAAATCCCAAAAAATCCCCAAAAAATTCCCAAAAAATCCCCAAAAAATCCCAAAAAATCCCCAAAAATTCCCAAAAAATTCCCAAAAAATCCCAAAAATCCCAAAAAATCCCCAAAAAATCCCCAAAAAATGCCCCAAATTCCCCCCCCCCCCGTATTTTTCCCGAGCCCCCTCCCCATTACCGGGGGGTTTCTCGCGGGGTCTCCTCCTCCTCCCGCAGCCCCTGACCTTGGCCACGAGGCCGCGCAGCTGCTGCTGGCACAGCGAGGGGGGGGGGGGCGCCGGGGGCGCGCGCGGGGCCGGGGGGCGCGCGGGGGGCGCGTCCTTCCCGCCCCGGCGCTGGCGGATCAGGGAGCTGGCCAGCGCTGCCATGGCAACGGCGCCAACGCGGGGCTGGGGGGTTCGGGAAATTTGGGGGAAATTTGGGGAAATTTGGGGAAATTTGGGGAAATTTGGGGAAATTTGGGGCAAATTTGGGGAAATTTGGGGAAATTTGGGGGAAATTTGGGATTTTTGGGGAGTTTTTGGGGGATTTTTTGGGATTTTTAGGGGGTTTTTTTTGTGGTTTTATGGGGTTTTTTGGGGGAGTTTTTGGGATTTTTTTGGGGTTTTTTGGGGTTTTTTGGGAGGAGTTTTGGGGGGCGGTTTGGGGGGGTTTTAGGGAATTTTTGGGATTTTTAGGGGTTTTTTGGGCGGTTTTAAGGGGTTTTTGGGGGAGTTTTGGGGAGTTTTGGGAGTTTTGGGATTTTTAGGTTTTTTGGGGGTTTTTGGGAGGAGTTTGAGGGAGTTTTGGGCGGGTTTTTAGGAATTTTTGGGATTTTTAGGGGATTTTTGGGCGGTTTTATGGGGGTTTTTGGGGGAGTTTTGAGGGAGTTTTTAGGGAATTTTTGGGATTTTTAGGGGTTTTTTTGGGTTTTTTTGGGAGGAGTTTTGGGGGGGGTTGGGGGGGTTTAGGGATTTTTTTGGATTTTTAGGGGTTTTTTAGAAGGTTTTTTGGGGGGGAGTTTGAGGGAGTTTGGGGGGGGGTTGGGGGAGTTTTTAGAGAATTTTTGGGATTTTTAGGCTTTTTTAGGGGGGGTTTTGGCGGTTTTATGGGGATTTTTGGGGTTTTTGGGGGGTGAGTTTGAGGAGTTTTGGGGGGGTTTAGGGAATTTTTGGGATTTTTAGGGGATTTTTTGGGGGTTTTTTGGGCTTTTTTTCAGTGGGGCTCTGAGGGGGCGATTGGGGTTTTGGGGCAATTTGGGGAAATTTGGGGCAGTTTGGGGTAATGTGGGATTTTTTGGGGGTTTTGGGGTTTTTTGGGGGGAGTTTTGGGGGAGTTTTTAGGGAATTTTGGGGATTTTTTAGGGGTTTTATGGGGTTTTTTGGGGTTTTTCTTCGGTGGGGCTTTGAGGAGGGAATTGGGGTAATTTGGGATTTTTGGGGGGAGTTTTGGGGTTTTTGGGAGGGTTGGGGCTTTTTGGGGTCTTTTCGGGGTTTTTGGAGGTTTCTTGAGGGAGTTTTGGGGGAAATTTGGGTTTTTTAGGGTTTTTTGGGGGTTTGGGGAGTTTAGGGGAGAGTTTGGGGGATTCAGGGATTTTTTCGGTTTTTTTGGGGGTTTTTTGGGGGGGGTTTAGGATCTTTTGGGGTTTTTGGGGCGTTTCAGAGGGGTTGTAGGATTTGAGGGTTTTTTGGGGGGGTTTATTAGGAGGTTTGTGGGGGTTTTGTAGTAATTTGGGGGCTTTGGGGCGAATTTGGGGCTTTTGCGGTTTTTTGGGATTTTTTTGAGGGGGTTTGGAGGAGTTTGGGGGCTTTGAGGGGGATTCGGGGGTTTTGGGGTTTTCGGTGGAGTTTTGGGTTTTTCGGGGAGGTTTTTTGGGGGTTTTGGGATTTTTGGGGGAGTTTAAAAGAAGTTTTCTGGAAAAAAGAGTTTTGAATCGGGTTCAGGGGGAATTTTGGGGGAATTTGAAGGAATTTGAGGAGTTTTGGGGAGTTTGGGGAGATTCTGGGATTGTGGGGGAGAGTTTTGGGGTTTAGAAAGGGAATTTTGGGTTTTGGGGTTTAAAATCGAATTTTGGGCAGAATTTCAATGGCTTTCGAGAGGATTTGGGGGAGTTGGGGAGGATTTGAGGAAAATTTGGGGAAAAATTGAGGAAAATTAAAATTAAGGAAAAATTGAGGAAATTTTGGGGGAAAAATTTGGGAAATTTTAAAGAAAATTTGAGGGAAAATTGAGGAAAAATGTGGGGGAAGTTTTGGGGGAATTTGAGGGAAAATTTGGGGAATTTGGGAATTTTGGGGGGCGGTCCCAGGCGCTTTGGGGGCGGGGCCCGGAGGAATTTGGGGCGATTTTGGGGAGGGGTCTCCCGGTGGGGGAGGGGCGCGGGGGGGGGGTCGCTCGCGGATCACGTGACTCACGCCGCCCGCGGGTGGGGGAGGGTGAGGGGGGTGGGGAAAGGGTCGCGCCCCGCGCGGTTCCTGGGTGGGGGAGGGCGCCCCCCGCCCCCGATCGGCCCCGCGGGGGGGGGAGGGGTCCGCGCGGGGGGGAGGGGCGGCCGAGGTTTGGGGGTGGGGGGGGGTGGGGGGGTTCCCGATCGGCGCGCGCGGGGGTGGGGAGGGGTGATGGGGATGGATGGGGGGGAGGGGTCGCGTCCGGCCGGGGTGGGGGGAGGGCGGTTCGGTCCCGGTCCCGCTCCGGGGGTCCCGTTGGCGGCGGTGGGGGAGGGGCGGGGGCGCGCGGCCGCCGCGGTCCCGCCGAGGGGGGCGCGTGGGGGGAGGGGCGTGGGAAAAGCCGGGGCGGGGGGAGGGGCGTGGGAGGGAGGGGGAGGGAGGGGGCGGACGGGGGAGGGCTCTGCGCAGGCGCGGAGGGGGCGGCGCGCAGGCGCCCTGAGGGGGCGGGGGAGGGGCGTGGGCGAGGCCCCGCCCCCCGCGCGGGGTTCCCACGCACGTCCCCGAGCGCCCCTCCCCACCCCCGCACGGAACCGAGCGCGTAAAACCAGAACGGACCGGTATGGACCAGTATGGACCAGTATGGACCAGTATGGACCAGTATGGACCAGTATGGACCGGTATGGACCAGTATGGACCAGGATAAACCAGTATGGACCAGTATAAACCAGTATGGACCAGGATAAACCAGTATGGACCAGTATGGAGCATTATAAACCAGTATGGACCAGTGGGGATAAGCACAAACCAGTTCAGACCAGTTCAAACCAGTCCAGAGTCTGGATCTGAGCATCCCAGTATGGACCAGTCCATCCCAGTTCCATCCCAGTTTGATCCGAGCTCCTCCCAATTTGTCCCAGTTTATCCCAGTCCGTCCCAGTCCCTCCCAGTTCGCTCCCAGTCCATCCCAGTTCAATCCCAGCACTCCCAGTCCATCCCAATCTCCTCCCAGTCCCTCCCAGTTTATCCCAGTCCCCCCCCCTGCCCTCTCAGCCAATGGGATCTCTCCGTTCCCAGCCCCGCCCCCCCGCGCACGCGCAGTTCACTCTCCGTCACTTCCGGGTTCCGATTTTTTTTTCCGGATTTTTTTTTTTTTTTTTTAATTAAAAACGCCCGCGGGGCCGCCCCTTCCCCCGCCCCGCCCCCAACCCCGCCCCTTCCCCCCACGCTGGGGGGGGTTCCCTTCCGCCCCTCCCCCACCCCGCCCCTCCCCCCGCGGCCCCCCCGGGAATAAAAATAGAAGCTCTGGGGTGGGGGAGGGGCGGGGGCAGCTGGGCGGGGAGGGGGGAGGGGCGTCTCCATGGCAACGGGGGAGGGGTCACAGTGACGGCGCCGCGGCAACGGGGGGGGCGGTGTCCATGGCAACCGGTGACGTCACAGGGATGACGTCACCGCGGCAATCGGCGATGTCACACGGCGCTGCCGCTATGACAACCGGTGATGTCATGGGGGCACCGATGACGTCACAGCGGTGACACCGCTGTCATGATTTGTGACATCATACGGTGATGCCGCCACGGTAACTGGTGACGTCACGGCACTGACGTTACCGTGGCAAGCAGTGACGTCACAGGGTCACCAATGATGTCACAGTGCCAACAGATGACGTCATAGGGCGAGGCTGCCATGGCAACCGGTGACGTCATCAGGTGACGTCACCAAGTGGATATGCGACGTCACAGGGCTACCGATGACGTCACAGTCATTACGCAACCATGGCAACGAGTGACATCACCAGATGACATCACCATGGGAAGCAGTGACATCATGGGGCAATGTTGCCATGGCAACTCGTGACATCACAGGAAAACAAATGACGTCACAGTAATGACACCGCAGTTGTGAGCAGTGACGTCACAGGGCGATGCCATCATGTTGATTGATGACATCATAGGGTCATCAGTGACGTCACATGGGACTACATCGCCATGGCAACCGGTGACATCACAAGAGGACATCACCACGGCAACCAGTGACGTCATAGGATTGAGTCACCATGGAAACCAGCGATGTCGTAAGGTCACCAATGACGTCATAGCGGCGACATCACCACAACAAGCAGTGATGTCACAGGGGGCGGAGACTCAGCGCCACATGATGACGTCATCAACACCCCTCCCCCATCTCCATGGCGTCGCTCAGGGGTCAAAGGTCACGGCCATTTTTATGGGGGGGGGAGTGGGGGAGGGGAGGTCCCCGGGGTGGGGGAGGGGCAGCGGTTGGGGTGGGGGGACCCCGGGGTGGGGGAGGGGAGGGGGGGAGGGGCCGGGCCGCCCCTCCCCCCACGTTTGGCACAAATTTCTCCGTCCAAGAAAGCGGCAAAAAAACCAAAAAAACCCAAAAAATAAAAAAATAGGGAAAAAAATCGGGGGGTGGGGGAGGGGCGGGGCTGGGACCCCCCCCCCGGGGTTTGGCCTCGTTCTGGCTCAGCCAATCAGGATCATGCAGCTTTTTTTGGGGGGGGGGGGGCTCCAAATCCCCTCCCCCCACCATGGGCCGGCCCCTCCCCCACCCCATTTTTGGGGCTCCCCGCGGTTTTTTTGGGGGGGGGGGAGGGGCAGGGGATGGGGGAGGGGCCGAACCCCCCCCCCGTAATTCCGGCTGGGGTGGGGGAGGGGCGGATTCCCATGCGGGTTCTTTTATTTTTGGGGGGTTGGGGAGGGGTCCCCAGGGTGGGGGAGGGGGGGTGTCCCCAGGGTGGGGGAGGGGTCCCCATGCGGCTCAGCCCCCCCACGGGGTGGGGGGAGGGGCGGGAACGGGGGGTGGGTGGGGGGAGGGGCTCCCCCATTTTCGGGTTTTTTTTTCCCCCCCATGTTTTGATGGGTGGGTGGGGGGCGGGGCGGATGGGGGAGGGGCGCCGACCGGTCCTTTCCGGGGTGGGGGAAGGGCTCCCCCATTTTTGGGGTGGTTTCCCCTCTCTATTTTTTCGGGGTGGGGGATGGGCGGGTGGGGGAGGGGTTTTACCCCCCCTCCTTGTTTTCAGTCCATTCCAGGCGGGGCTCAGGAGCGTTGGGGGCGGGGCGGGAGCGGGGGGCGGGGCTGCCTCGCCCCTCCCCCCCTATACGCGCGTGGTGGAGTGGGGGTGGGGCAGCGCGCTGTTGTGGCCGGGCGGGGGGAAGGGCGCCCCGAAGGGGGGCAGGGCCGGGAGCCCCCCCGGCACCAGGGTGATGGTGGTGGGGGGAGGGGGCAGCAGCGAGGGGGGAGGGGCGGCGGCGCTGCCGGACGAGGAGGAGGCGGGGGGATGGGCGGGGTGGGGGAGGGGCACGTCCTCGGGCGCCCTGCGCAGCGCCAGCGTGTAATCGGGGGGGCCCGAGGGGGGCACCTCGGGGGGCTCCCCAGCCCCACCCCCATCATCATGCCCACCCCTCCCCCCACGGCCGGCAGCTTCAGCTGCAGCTGCACCAGCTCCTCCTCGGCCCCGCCCCCGTGGTGCCCCGCCCCCAGCAGGTCATTGGTCGCCACCACGCGGCCCGAGGAGGGCGCGGCCGCCGTGGGCGGGCTCAGCCGCCGAGGCCCCACCCCCAGCCCCGCCCCCCGCAGCCCCTCCCCCCCCGCCACGCCGGGGCGCTTGTCCCGCTTGTAGTAGAGCGCGGCGAAGGCCAGGATGTTGAGGAAGAGGAGGGACGCGCCCACGGCCACGGTGACGCTCAGCTCCGTGGAGTAGTCCCGCGAGTCCCCGGGGAAGGGCGCGAAGCGGCGCCGCCCGTCGCCGTCGCCGTCGCCGTCGTCCTCGTCCTCGTCGTCGCCGCCGAAGCCGCCGGCGCACGGGCGCGGTGGGCGCCGGGCGGCGTGGGCGGCGGCGGCGCGCGGCGGGCGTCAGCGCCCGCGCGTGGTGGTGGAGGAGGGCGGCAGCGCGTGCAGGTTGTGCAGGTGCGGCACCAGCTCCAGCCAGAAGGCCACCTTGTTGGCGCGGTAGTGGTCGCGCACGCGCGGCTTGAGGCCGATGTGCAGGTAGCGCTTGTCCTTGCCGTCGAAGCGCGTCCACACGACCTCCTCGAAGCGGTTGGGCTTGGTGTGGATGAACTTGGTGTCCTGCGGCACCGGCTGGTTCGGGTCGCTGCGGGCAGAGGACGCGGGGTGGTGACGGGGCAGCGGAGTGAGATATAGCGTGTGACCGACTGATCGATGAGTGACCGAGGGAGCGTCAGTGACCGACTGATCGATGAGTGACCGAGGGAACGGTCAGTGACCGACTGATCGATGAGTGACGAGGGGCGAGTGACGATTGATCAATAGTGACGGGAGCGGTGACACGATGAGGACGACTGATGTGTGACGGGGACGTGGCCGTTGATAAGGTCGATGATCAATGAGTGACGACGATCGATGAGTGACCGAGGGAGCGGTCAGTGACCGACTGATCGATGAGTGACCGACGACGATGAGGACGAAGACATGATATGAGACGCTGAGTGCGAGAGGCGGTGACACGAAATGAGTGACCGAGACAATGAGTGACATTGATATGGTGACAGATGATGAGGACGAGGGGGACATGGAGGACGGGGGCGGGGACCGAGCGGTGAGTGACGGTGAGTGACCGAAGAGGTGAGAGGTGACGGATGGACGGAAGTGACAATTGATCAATGAGTGATCGCGGCAGCGGCCAGTGAGTGACCAAGGGAGCGATGGTGACCGATTGATCAATGAGTGACCGACTGATTGATGAGTGACCGACTGATCAATGAGTGACCGATTGATCGATGAGTGACCGATTGATCAATGAGTGACCGAGGGAGCGGTCAGTGACCGACTGATCATGAGTGACCGACTGATCCATGTGTGACCGACTGATCGATGAGTGACCAATTGATCAATGAGTGACCGATTGATCAATGAGTGACCAATTGATCAATGAGTGACCAATTGATCAATGAGTGACCGATTGATCAATGAGTGACCAATTGATCAATGAGTGAAATTGATAATGAGTGCGATACAGGTGATATATGGTATTATGTGACATTATAATGGTGAAATTGATCAATGAGTGACCGACTGATCCATGAGTGACCGACTGATCGATGAGTGACCAATTGATCAATGAGTGACCGCGGCAGCGGCCAGTGAGTGACCGATTGGGCAGTGAGTGACCGACTGATCGATGAGTGACCGAGGGAGCGATGAGTGACCGATTGATCAATGAGTGACCAATTGGTCAATGAGTGACCGGTTGATCAGCCACCCAACTGACCACCCAACTGAACAACTGACCAATGACTGACCAACTGACCAACCAAAAACTGACCAATCACCCAACCGACCACTTAACCACCCAACTCTTCATCCAACTGACCACTCACCCAACCAACCATTCAACCGCCCGACTGACCCAACCCTTGACCAGCCAATGACCCAACCCTTGACCAGCCAATGACCCAACCCTTGACCAGCCAATGACCCAACCCCTGACCAGCCATTGACCCAACCCTTGACCAGCCATTGACCCAACCCCTGACCAGCCAATGACCCAACCCCTGACCAACCAATGACCCAACCACTGACCAGCCAATGACCCAACCCTTGACCAGCCATTGACCCAACCCTTGACCAACCAATGACCCAACCACTGACCAACGGTTGACCCAACCCTTGCCCCACCCCTCCCCCCCACCCCCACCCCCACCCACCCCGTCTTGGCGAAGTTGGTCCAGTAGGTCATCACCACGGCGCTGAGCATGACGTCGTTCTTGGAGAAGTTGCACGGGAAGAGGTCGGTGGCGCCCACCATGGGCACCCCGAACACGTAGGGGATCTCGTCGACGTGCGCCGCGTCCGCCCACTCGGGCCGCGCGTCCGTCTGGCAGTGGTGGTAGAAGGTGTAGAAGTACACGGGCGACTGGTACTCGGCGTGCAGCTTGGCCGTGGCCACCGCCGGCGCCACCCACTGGTGGTCGGTGAAGAGCGCCAGCAGCGTCTTCCTCCTCATCTCGCCGTTGTCGCGGTCCGCCCAGTCCGTGTACATGAACTTGATGGTCTCCCTCAGGATGTCCTTGCCCTCGGGGTACCCGTACAGGTTGTCCACGAAGTTGGACACCGTGAAGTCGAAGTAGGAGGCCGAGATGCCGTCCTCGCTCTCCAGCGAGTCCTCCACGAACTTCAAGCCCTCGCCCTGGTTGACGCCGATGAGGATGTCGTAGTTGAGGAACTCGCCCTGCTGCATCAGGATCTCGGGGTCGTCGGGCACCACGTCGCCGTCCACCACCGGCCCGAAGGCCACGTGGTAGCGGGCGGGCTGCACGTCCTGGTCCACCAGGGCGCGGAAAGGCTGCCGGCGCAGGCACTCGACGGCGGCGCCGGTGTCGGCGCGCTCGCAGCCCACCTTGGCCGCCAGCAGGCGCGTGTACTTGAGGGGCTGGTAGTTCACCGACCAGCTGGCGATGGCCGTGCCGCTCTGCGCGATGGCCTTCTGGAACAGGCCTGGCCGAGGGGGGACACGGTCAGTGGGGTCAGTGGGGCCGTGGGGTGGGGTTCCACCAGGGTTTGGGGTCATTGGGATGTGGGGATTGGAGTCATGGTCATGTTTGGGATGGTCTCACCAGGGTTTGGGGTCATTGTGGTTGGGCCTTCTGGAACAGGCGAGGCCAAGGGGGGACACGGTCAGTGGGGTCTCACCAGGGTTTGGGGTCATGATGGATGTGGGGATTCAGGACTGGGGTCATTTGGGACGTGGGCATGGAGTTCCACCAGGGTTTGGGGTCATGGGACGTGTTTGGGATGGTCTACACCAGGGTTTGGGGTCATTGGGATGGGGTTCCACCAGGATTTGGAGTCATCAGGGATGTGGGGACGGGGTTCCACCAGGGTTTGGGGTCACTGGGGTCGCAGGGATTGGATTTGTCCTTGATGTGTCCCCGATATGAATTTTGGGGCCATTTCCGGCACTTTCGGTTCCTTCCGAGTGGTGAGAGAGGACGAGGAGGAAGCCCCGGGGTGATTTTTGGGGCAATTTCCCTCAGTTTCGGTACCTTCCGAGTGGTGAGAGAGGATGAGGAGGCTGACGCAGGCGGCGCCGGCGCCGGAGCCGAAGATGGTGATGCGCTGGGGGTCGCCCCCAAAGTGCCCGACGTTCTCGTGGAGCCACCGCAGCGCCTGGATCTGGTCCAGGAGCCCGTAATTGCCCTTGGCCGCCTGGTCCCCCGTGCTCAGGAACCCTGGGGACACCGGGGGGACATTGGGGACATCGTGGGGACATCGTGGGGACATCGTGGGGACATCGTAGGGACATCGTGGGGACAGTGTGCGGACAGTGTGGGGACATCATGGGGACATTGTGGGGACATCGTGGGGACATCATGGAGACATCGTGGGGACATCGTGGGGACATCGTGGGGACATCGTGGGGACAGTGTGGGGACATCGTGGGGACATCGTGGGGACATTGTGGGGACAGTGTGGGGACAGTGTGGGGACAGTGTGGGGACACCATGGGGACATCACCAGGGACGTTGGGGACATTGTGGGGACACTGGGGACATTGGGGACATCATGGGGACATCGTGGGGACATCACCAGGGGCACTGGGGGCATTGCCAGGGACACTGGGGACACCACCAGGGATGTTGGGGACACCATGGAGACATCATGGGGACATCATGGGGACACCACCAGGGATGTTGGGGACACCATGGAGACATCATGGGGACATCATGGGGACACCACCAGGGATGTTGGGGACACCGCTGAGACATTGAGGACACCGAGGGGACACTGGGGACACCGCCAGGGAAACGTGGGGACACGGCCAGGACACAGCGGGGACACCGGGGACAGGGCCAGGACACCACAAGGATATTGGGGACACAGCCAGGACACTGGGGGGACGTTGGGGACACGGCCAGGACATGGCAGGGACATGGCCAGGACACACAATGTCCCTCCAATGTCCCCACTGTCCCCAGTCCCCCCCAATGTCCCCAATGTCCCCACTGTCCCCAATGTCCCCACTGTCCCCAATGTCCCCAATGTCCCCAATCCCCCAATCCCCCCAATGTCCCCAATGTCCCCAATGTCCCCAATGTCCCCAATGTCCCCAGTGTCCCCAGTGTCCCCAGTGTCCCCAATGTCCCCAATGTCCCCAATGTCCCCAATCCCCCCAATGTCCCCAATGTCCCCAATGTCCCCACTGTCACCAATGTCCCCAATGTCCCCAATCCCCCCAATGTCCCCAATGTCCCTCACCCAGCACGCCCAGCCGGTAGTTCATGGTGACAACGATGACGTTGCCGTGTCCCCAATGTCCCCAATCCCCCCAATGTCCCCAATCCCCCCAATGTCCCCAGTGTCCCCAGTGTCCCCAATGTCCCCAGTGTCCCCAATGTCCCCAATCCCCCCAATGTCCCCAGTGTCCCCACTGTCCCCAATGTCCCCACTGTCCCCAATGTCCCCAATGTCCCTCACCCAGCACGCCCAGCCGGTAGTTCATGGTGACAACGATGACGTTGCCGTACGCCGCCAGCACGCTGCCGTCGAACATGTTGCCCGTGCCCTCCATGTAGGAGCAGCCGTGCAGGAACAGCATCACCGGCTTCTTGCCGCTGTCACGGATGTCTGGGGACACCAAGGGACATTGGGGACACTGAGGGGACACTGGGGACATTGGGGACATCGGGGACATCAGGGACACTGAGGGGACATTGGGGACATCGGGACATCCGGGACATCAGGGACACTGAGGGGACATTGGGGACATCGGGGACATCGGGGGCATTGGGGACATTGAGGGGACAGGGCAGGGACACCCTGGGGACACCCTGGGGTCACTTGGGGCCACTTTGGGGTAATTTTGGGTGATTTTGGGGTCAGCTGGGGACACTTTGGGTCATTTGGGGTCGCTTTGGGTCAATTTGGGGTCATCGTGGGTCGTTTAGGGTCATTTCGGGGTCACTTTGGGGTTATTTTGGGCCATTTGGGGTCACTTTGGGGTTCGGGTCCCTTTAGGGTCACTTGGGGTCATTTTGGGGTCACTTTGGGGACACTTTGGGTCACTTTGGGTCAATTTGGGGTCATCGTGGGTCGTTTAGGGTCATTTCGGGGTCACTTTGGGGTAATTTTGGGCCATTTGGGGTCACTTTGGGGTTTGGGTCCCTTTGGGGTCACTTGGGGTCATTTTGGGTCAAGTTGGGGTTAATTTGGAGTCAATTTGGGGTCGATTTGGGGTCAGGGGTCACTTTGGGGACATTTTGGGTCACTTTAGGTCCCTTTGCGGTCACTTTGGGGTCATTTTGGGTCACTTTGGGGACACTTTGGGTCATTTTGGGGTCATTTTGGGTCATTTTTGGAACATTTTGGGATCACTTTAGGGTAATTTTGGGTAATTTTGGGGATTTTCCCCTTTTTTGGGGCGGTTTCCATGGCAACGTCCCCCCCCTTGGGGACAATGAGCAAAGGGGGGGGAGGGGAGGGGGGGAGGGGCATCCAAAAAACCACAAAACCCCAAAAACCACCAAAACACCAAAAAAAAAACCAACAACAAAAAAACCAAAAAACCAAAAATCTGCCCCAAACCCCCCCCCGCGAAGAAGCCAAAAAAACAAAAAAAACCACAAAAAAAGAGAAAAAAAAGAAAAAGAACAAAAAAACCACAATAAAACAAAAAAAGAAAAAAAAAAAAAAAAGAAAAGAACCAAAACCCCCCCCAGAAAAAATCCACAAAGAACCAAAAAAAGGCACAAAAAAAAAAGAAAAATTTTAAAAATTCCCCCCCCCCACGGGAGAGAATTTGGGGGGTGGGGGAGGGGAAAGGGGGGGGGGAAGGGAAGAAAAAACACCCAAAAACACCCAAAAAACCCAAAAAAAGCAAAAAAAAAAAAAAAAAGAGCAAAGGTGGGGGGAGAAAGAAGCAGAAAAATAATGCAAAAGACCCAAAAACGGCAGAATTTGCCCCAAAACATGCAGAAAATACCTGAGTCCGGGGGGGGGCCGCCGGCCGCGCCGTCCTCGCGCTTTTTGCCGAGCAAACCTGGACCGGGGGGAGAGAAAAGGAAAAAAAATTTGGGGCAAAAAGGAGCGAAAATGGGGGCAGGGGCGGGGGGGGGAAGAACAAAAAAATGTAAAATTAAAAAATTTAAAAAAAAATTGGGGGGGAGGAGGGGAAAAATTTCCACCCCCCCCCAAGAAAAGAGGAGTTGGAACGTTCCAGAAACCCCCCCAGAAAAATGAGGGGAGGGGAAAATGGGGGGAAAAAGCCCAAAATTGGGGAAAATGGGAAAAATCGGAAATGGGGGGAAAAATCCCAAAATTGGGGAAAATGGGAAATGGGGGAAAATGGGAAAAATGGGGAAAAGGGCCCAAAAATGGAGAAAATGGCCCAAAAATGGGGCTGGGGGGGGGGGGGGGGGGGGGGGGATGGACACTGGGTGGACATTGGGATGGACAATGAGTGGACAATGAGTGGACATAGGGACGGACATTGAGTGGACATTGGGATGGACAATGAGTGGACACTGGGATGGACATTGGGATGGACAGAGGATGGACACTGGGATGGACACTGAGTGGACACTGAGTGGACAATGAGTGGACATTGAGTGGACATTGAGTGGACATTGGGATGGACACTGAGTGGACAATGAGTGGACAATGAGTGGACACTGAGTGGACCCCAAGCAGGGGGCGGGGTCATGGGATGTGGGCGGGGCTGGGGAGGGGCTGCCCCGCCCCCTTTTTGCCCAAATCTGCCATTTTCTCCCCAAACCCCAATTTCACAATTTTCCCGCCCGGATTTTCCCTTTTCCCGCCCTTTTCCCCCAGTTGGGGGCGTGGCCAGACCAGGCCACGCCCCTCCCCCATTTTCCCGCCCTTTTTTGCCCAATTTCCCTGGATTTTGCCCCATTTCCCGATTTCTCCATTTTCAGCCCAAATTTGCCCTTAAATTTCCCCAAATTTCTTTTTTTTCTCTCCATTTCAGGGACCGACACTTGGGGGCGGAGCCGCCCCTCCCCCTCCCTTGGCCCCGCCCCCTTTCCCTCAATTTCTGCCATTTTTTCCCTCAATTTCCCCATTTTGCTCCAATTTTCTCATTTCTTGCCCCATTCCTGCCCTCACCTGGGCGGGGCTGGCCACGCCCCTCCCACGTTGACCACGCCCATCAAACCTGGCCACGCCCACCTGTCTGTTCCTCCAATGGGGTGCAGCGCTGCGGTAGAGCCCCTCCCCTAACCTGGCCACGCCCCTCTCACCCGGCCACGCCCATCTCACCTGGCCACGCCCACCTCACCTGGCCACGCCTCATTTCCATAGCCACGCCCACTCCTGACATTCCCCGCCCTCCCTCACCTGTCCCCAGGTGTGTCCCTGCCCCTCACCTGTCCCCAGGTGTCCCCAGCTCTACCCCACACAGCCCCAGGTGTCCCCAGGTGTCCCCAGGTGTGCCCAGGTGTGCCCCAGGTGTGTCCCATCCATCTCCAGGTGTACCCCATGTACCCCAGGTGTGTCCCAGGTGTGTCACAGGTGTGTCCCAGGTACATTACCATCCTTGGTGGGCACGTAGAGGTCCAGGTAGAGGCAGTGCTCGCCCTGTATCACCCCGCACTCACACCCAGCTGTACCCCAGGTGTGCCCCAGGTGTGCCCCAGGTGTATCCCATCCATCTCCAGGTGTACCCCATGTACCCCAGGTGTATCACACATATCTCAGGTGTACCCCAGGTGTGTCACAGGTGTGTCACAGGTGTGTCACAGGTGTGTCACAGGTGTGTCACACCTGTCTCAGGTGCACATTACCGTCCTCGGTGGGCACGTAGAGGTTCAGGTAGAGGCGGTCCTCGCTCTGCACTGCCCCGCACTCACACCCAGCTGTACCCCATGTACCCCAGGTGTATCTCAGGTGTGCCCCAGGTGTGCCCCAGGTGTGCCCCAGGTGTACCCCAGGTGTACCCCATGTACCCCAGGTGTGTCTCAGGTGTATCTCAGGTGTGTCACAGGTGTGTCCCAGGTACATTACCGTCCTCGGTGGGCACGTAGAAGTTCAGGTAGAGGCAGTGCTCGCTCTGCACTGCCCCGCACTCACACCCAGCTGTACCCCATGTACCCCAGGTGTGTCTCAGGTGTGTCCCAGGTGTGCCCCAGGTGTGTCACACCTGTCTCAGGTGCACATTACCGTCCTCGGTGGGCACGTAGAGGTTCAGGTAGAGGCAGTCCTCGCTCTGCGCCGCCACGTAGGCGCCGGCCGCCTCCAGGTTGTCGCTGAGCCACAGCGGCAGCATCAGCGGCGGGGGCCCGGCGCGCAGGTTCTGCGGGCACGCGGGCGCGAACGCGGTGGCGTCGCGGACCCCGCCCCAGGCCGCGGGGGCCTCGGGGCCGCCCGCGGCGCGGGCCGAGGGCGGGGCCGCGTAGGGCACGCCCAGGAACGCCTGCACCGGGCCCAGCAGCTCGTTGCTGAGGTCGCGGCGCGCGCCCCGCAGCCGCCCGTACTGCGTGGGCACCACCGGGAAGCGCGGGTCGGGGGGCGGGTCCGGGCGGGGCCGGGGGCGGGGCCGGGGGCGGGGCCGAGGGCGCGGCCGGGCTCGGGGGCGGGGCCGCCCAAAGGGCCAAGGCCAAGGCCAGGGCGAGGGGGGAGGGGCGGGCATGGTGGGGGGGGGGAGGGGGGGGGGGAGGGGGAGGGGCGGGGGGGTTATGGGGAGGGGGGGGGGAGGGTGGTGGTGGTGGGGGGGCTGTGGGGTGGGGGGTGGGGGGGAATTTGGGGGGAAATGGGGAACAATGGGGAGAAAAATGGGGGAGGAAATTTGGGGGAATTGGGGAAATTTGGGGGGAAATGGGGAAAAAGTGGGAGCGGAAATTTGGGGGGAATTGGGGAGATTTGGGGGGAAATGGGAGAGGAAATTTGGGGGGAAAATGGGGAAAAAGTGGGAGAAAATTTGGGGGGAATTGGGGAAATTTGGGGGGGAAATGGGGGAATTTGGGGGAGGAAATTTGGGGGGAATGGGAAAAATGGGAGGGGAAATTTGGGGGGGGAATTGGGGAAAAAGTGGGAGAGAAAATTTGGGGAGAAATTGAGGAAATTAGGGAGAAATACGGAAAGAAAATTGGGAGAAATCAGGGAAAATGGGGAGGAAATTTGGAGGGAATTTTGGGGAAATGTGGGAGAAATTGAGGGGGAAAAGCAGGGGGATAATTTTGGGGGAAATTGGGGGAAAATGGGGGAAGAAATTGGGGGAAATTGAGGAGGAAATTTGGAGGCAATCGGGGAAAATTTGAGAGAAACGGGGGAAGAAATTTGTGGGGAATCAGGGAAAATGGGGGAGGGAATTTGGGGGGAAATTGGGAAATTTTGGGGGGAAATTGGGGAGAAATGAGGGAAGAAATTTTGGGGAAAATTGGGGAAAAAATTTGACGGGAAATGGGGGAGAAATGGGGGGAAAATGCAGCAAGAAAATTGGGGGGGATTGGGGAAATTTGGGGGGAAAACGGGGGAGAAAATTTGGGGGAAATTGGGGAAGGAAATTTGGGAGTTGGAGGGGAAATTTTGAGGAGAAATTGGGGAGAAATAGGAGAATTTGGGGTAAATGGGGGGAATTTTGGGAAGGAATTGGGGGGAGAAATTTGGGGGCAGAAATGGAAATTTTGGGATTTTGGGATGTGAAATTTTGGGATTTTTGGGATTTTGGGGATTTGGATTTTGGGATTTTGGGATTTTGGGGATTTTGGGATTTTTGGGATTTTGGATTTTGGGGGTTTTGGAATTTTGGGATTTCAGAATATGGAATTTTGGGATTTGGGATTTTTGGGATTTTTGGGATTTGTGGATTTGGGGATTTTGGAATTTTGGGATTTGTGGATTTGGGGATTTTGGGGATTTTGGGGATTTTTTGGGCCATGGGGGGGGTCGGGACACGGGGGGGGAGGGGCCATTGAGGGTCCCGGGGGGGTCCCAGGTCAGGGATGGGGGGAGGGGCGGCCGGGGGGCGATGCCCAAAGGGACGATGGGAAATGGGGGAGGGGCGAGCGCGGGGGGGGGGGGGGAGAGAAGAACAAGCGGAACAAACCAATCAGCGGGGGGTCCTGCCCTCCCCCGCGACCCCCGAAACCCCCCCAGCCCCAAACCCCCCCCCAAAAAAACCCAAAAAAACCCAAAAAATCCCAAAATTCCCCCAAACCGCCCCCAAAACTCCTCAAATTCCCAGAAAATCCCCCAAAACCTCCCCCAGGCCCGGCCGGGGGGGTTGAAGGGATGCGCGCCCCCCCCCCCCGTTGCCATGGGAACGGAGCCCGGAGCGTCGCCCTGGCAACCGGAGGAGTTCCGGAGCATCCCGGGGGGGCGGGGGTCCGGGGGGCGCTGGGGGATGGGGACCCCCTCCCGCCCCTCCCCCCCCTCCGGGCCCTGCCCCACTTAGCGCTCCCCCCCCAAATCCCGGCCCCTCCCCCCAATCCCGGCCCCTCCCCCCTCCCCAATTCGGGGTCTCGCCCCCCCGTCCCCCTCTCCCCCCCCACCCCATCCGGGGGGCCCATCCCGCCCCTCCCTCCCCCAATGGTGGGCCCGGGGCTCTCCCTCCCCCTCCCCCGCCCTGGGGGTCCCGGGGGTCCCGGGGGGGGGAGGGGGCGGGGGGTCGCGCTCACCGGGGCGCCGCGGGCGGGGGGGGCCGGGGGGCCATGGCGGGGCCGACGGAGCCGAACCGGGAGCGGCCGCGGGTCCCTCCCGCCGGGAGCCGCCTCCGGGGGGCCGCGCCGCCAACGGGACGGCCCCTTCATCTTCATCATCATCATCATCGTCACCGTCATCGCCGGCAGCACCTCCGGCCTTCGTCGGCACCATCCTCATCCTCAGCACCATCCTCATCCCCGGCCTTCATCATCATCATCCTCAGCATCCTCAGCATCTTCATCATCCTCAGCATCCTCATCATCCTCATCATCCTCAGCATCCTCATCATCCTCAGCATCCTCATCATCCATCTTCATCATCCTCAGCATCCTCATCATCTTCATCATCCTCAGCATCCTCAGCATCCTCATCATCTTCATCATCTTCATCATCCTCAGCATCCTCAGCATCCTCATCCCTGGTCCCCTTCATCTTCATCATCCTCAGCATCATCCTCATCCCCGGCCTTCATCGGTGTCATCCTCATCATCCTCACAGCCTCAGCACCATCGCTGTGCCAGGGACGGGCCCTTCATCTTCATCATCATCATCCTCAGCATCCCCAGCATCCTCTGCATCCTCATCCCTGGTCCCCTTCATCTTCATCATCCTCATCCTCATCCTCAGCATCCCCGGCAGCACCTCCGGCCTTCATCCTCAGCACCATCCTCATCCTCAGCACCATCCTCATCCCCAGCCTTCATCATCCTCATCTTCATCATCAGCATCATCATCTTCATCATCCTCAGCATCGTCCCTGCCCCCCTGGCCTTCATCATCCTCAGCATCATCGGCATCATCCTCATCCCCGGCCTTCATCATCATCATCATCATCTTCGGCATCATCGTGCCCAGCCCTCCTCATCATCATCGTCATCATCCTCATCCTCATCTTCATCGTTCTCATTCTCAGCATCAGCATCCCCAGCCTTCCTCATCATCTTCATCACCTTCATCATCCTCATCGTCATCTTCAGTATCATCTTCATCCTCAGCATCAGCGTCCCCAGCCTTCCTCTTCCTCTTCATCATCATCATCATCATCTTCTTCACCATTGTCAGCACCATCTTCATCATCCTCAGCATCATCCCTGTGCCAAGGACGGCTCCTTCATCTTCATCATCTTCATCATCTTCATCATCTTCATCATCACCATCATCTTCATCGTCCTCCTCATCATCATCATCATCGTCATCTTCATCCTCAGCGTCATCATCCCCATGCCAGGGCCGCCCCGAGGCCTTCCTCTTCATCATCATCATCATCATCATCATCATCATCATTCTCATCTTCACCGTCCTCATCCTCACCCGACCCGCCCCGGACATCTGGGGAGCCGCCCAGAAACCCCCAAAAAACCCCAAAAACCCCAAAAACCCCAAAACCCCAAAAACCCCCAAAAACCCCAAAAACCCCAAAAACTGCCCCAAAACTGCCCAAAACCAACTCAGGACCCCCCAGGAAACATCCAGGACCCCCCAAAATCCCCCCAAATTCCCCCCGGACCCCCCAGTTCCCCTAAATCCCCCCAAAATTCCCCCAAATCCCCCAACCCCCTCCAGGGCCCCTCAAAATTCCCCTCAGGACCCCCAAATGCCCCCAAATTCCCCCAAATTCTCCCAAACCTCCCCCCAGAACCCCCCAAATCCTCCTCAAAGCCCCCAGGACACCCAAAATTTCCCCAAATTCCCCAAAATTCCCCAAAATTCCCCCAAACCCCCCCGGACCCCCCCGGACCCCCCAACCCCTCCCGGCTCCGCCAGGGGGCGCTCTGCCCCCGCCGGGAGGCGGGACCCGCCCCGCGCGCTCCCATTGGTCAGACTCCCCCTTTGATTGACGTACGGCTCGCCCAATGGGCGGTGCGGGGCGGAAGCGGAAGCGCGCGAGGGCGGAAGCGGAAGCGGAAGCGGAGCGCGGGCAGCGATGGCGGCGGCCTGGGGCAGGCTCGGGGCCCTCAGCGGAGCCGCCGCCATGGCGGGCGCGGCCTACGGGGCCCACGGTGGGGCGGGGGCGGAGCGGGGTCCGGGGGGAGCCGGGGGGAGCCGGGGGTCCTGGGGAGGATTTGGGGGGGATTTGGGGGATTTTGGGGTCCTTGACCCTCATTTCCCCCCTCAGGAATGCGCCGCAGTGACCGGGACGAGTATCAGAAAGAGGTGAGTGAGGAGGGCGGAAAAACCACCAAAAAATCCCAAAAAACCCGAAAAAGATTTTAAAAACACTAAAAATAACCCCCAAAAAACCCCAAATGGCCCCCCAGCTCTACGAGACCGCCAATCGCTTCCACCTCCTGCACAGCCTGGCCCTGCTGGCGACCCCGCACTGCCGCCGCCCGCACCTGGTGAGAGCCCCCGAAATGCCCCAAAAATGTGCGAAATTCACCCCAAAAATTCACCCCAAAATTCACCCCCACTGCCGCCACCCGCACCTGCTGAGAGCCCCCAAAATCCCCCCAAAATCCACCCCAAAATGTGCTGAATTCACCCCAAAATCCACCCCCCTTCTGCCAACCCCGCCGTCCCCGAATCACCCCAAAAATGCCCCAAAAATGCCCCAAAAATGCCCCCAAATCCCCTCCAAACCCCTCCAAATCCCGGAATTCTCCCCCGGTTGTCCCCAAACTCCCCCTAAATCCCCCAAAACTCCCAAAATCTCTGAATCTTCCCCCAAACCCCCCTTGAATCCCCCAAATCCACCAAATTCCCCCCAAACCCCCCAAACCTCCCTGAATTCTCCTAAATTGCACCCTAAATCCACCCAATTCTCCCCCAAACTCCCCTAAATCTCCCCAAACTCTCCCCAAACCTCCCAAATTTCCCCCAAATCCCCATAAACCCCACCCAGATGCCCCAAAAATCCCCAAATCGCTTCCAAATCCCCTCCCAAACCGCCCCAAATCCCCCCAAAACTCCCCCAGATCCCATGAATTCCCCCAAAACCCCAAATTCCCCTCAAATCCCGGAAATTCTCCAAATTTCCCCCAAACTCCCCCAAAACCCCAAATTCCCCCCATAAACTCTCCCAAATTTCCCCAAATCCCCCCAAATCCCAGAATTACCCCCAAATTTCCCCAAATCCCCCCCAAATTCCCCCCTAAACTCCCCCAAATCCCCTCAAATCCCAGAATTTCCCTGAAATTCCCCCAATTTTCCCCCAAATTCCCCCTAAACTCCCCAAAACCCCAAATGTCCCCAAACTCCCCCCAACTCCCCCAAATTCCCCGAATTTCTCCAAAACTCCCCCCAAACCCCCAAATCCCCCCAAAACTCCCCCCAGGTCCCCCCAATCCCAGGGGTTCGCTGCTGCGCCGGGGCTGGCGCTGCTTCTACACTCCCCACAACCTCCCAGGGACCCCCAAACTCCCCACGCGCGCCGCTGGGGGACCCTGCTCAATCCTGGCAAAACCCCAACGGCCCCCGAAACCCCGGGCAAAAACCCCCGGAAACGGAAAACCTGCTGAAATGGGAAAACGCGGCTGGAAATGGGAAAACCCGCATGGAAATGGGAAAAACCGCCTACCGGGAAACGGGAAAAACGCTGGAAATGGGAAAAAACTGCATGGAAGTGGGAAAAACTGCATGGAAATGGAAAAGAAAACTGGCAAATGGGAAAAAGCGCCCTGAAATGGGAAAAAACTGCATGGAAGTGGGAAAAAACTGCATGGAAATGGGAAAAAACCGCCTGGAAATGGGAAAAAACCGCCTGGAAATGGGAAAAAACTGCATGGAAGTGGGAAAAAACTGCATGGAAATGGGAAAAAATGGAAAAAAACACAGCAAAACCTGAAAAAAACCCAGTAAAAATGGACAAAAATCATCAAAAATTGCCTGAAAACGGACCCTGCTCATCCTGGGCTGGGCAGCCATGGCCCTGTGAGAGCCCCAAACGGGCAAAAACTGCATGGAAATGGGAAAAAAACCGCATGGAAATGGGAAAAAACGCAAAAAAACCAGCAAAAATGGAGAAAAACCCAGCAAAAATGGACAAAAATCATCAAAAACGGACAAAAATTATCAAAAATTGCCTGAAAATGGACCCTGCTCATCCTGGGCTGGGCCGCCGGGGCCCTCTACGGACACAGAAACGGGAAAAATGGGCAAAAATGAGCAAAAAACGGCAAAAACAGAGAAAAAATAACAAGAAACGGAGAAAAACAGCAAAAACGGAGAAAAAATGGCAAAACTGGAGGAAACCTGGCAAAACCAGAGAGAAAATCATCCAAACCAGCTGGAAAATCAAAAGCTGCCAGAAATGACCCAAAAATGGCCAAAACCTGGCAAAACCAGATGGAAATCATCAAAAACCAACGAGAAATCATCAAAAGTGGCCGGAAATGATCAAAAAGGGACAAAATCCGGAAAATCCAGATGAAAACCGCCAGGGGAGCCCAATGAATCGTTAAAAATGCCCAAAAATCATCAAAATCACCCCAAAAAACCATTGAAAAAACCCCAAATCCAACAAAATCACCCAAAAACTGACAGAGGAGCCTGAAAAATCATTGAAAATACCCAAAAATCATCAAAATTACCCAAAAATCATCAAAATTACCCAAAAATCATCAAAGTTACCCCAAAATCATCAAAATTACCCCAAAATCATCAAAGTCACTGGAATATCACCAGGAGGAGCTCCGAAATCAGGGAAATCCCCCCAAAACTGCGGGGGGACCCCCAGAACTCATCGGGGGAGGGGCTGGGGCGGCCGAGGGGATTTTGGGGTGAATTGGGGCGATTTGGGGTTTTTAAGGGAATTTTGGGGTTTTTAAGGGGCCTGGGGTCACCGGGAGTGACCGGAAGTGGCCGCTGGGGTCACCGGGAGTGACCGGAAGTGGCCATCGAGGTCACCGGGAGGTCACCGCTCCCCTTTGAGCGCTGCCCCTTTAAGAGCCGAAGCTCCTCCCCCCGCTTCCCATTGGTGCAGCTGCCGCCCAATGGGAGCGCTCCCTGCCGCGTCCTCGCCGCTGATTGGTCGCGGTGATGCACTCCTGGTGACGTCACAGCTGTTGCTGGGCGACAGCCAATGGCGCGCTGTCTTTCCCCGCCCTTCAGCTCCTGATTGGCTGAGGGTCAGAGTCTCGCCGCTGATTGGACGCGGTGCCGGATTTGCGAACCAATAAACGATCGAGTTTAGTCACGGGTGCGTTGCGTCATGGGGCGGGGCCTCGGGGTGGCCACGCCTTCACTGAGCTCAAAAATCCCCGAAATTTACCCAAAACCCCAAGAATTCACCCAAAATCATTCCAAAAACTGCCCCACAATTGCCCCCAAACCCACCCAAAATGAACCCAAAACCTCAAACCCCAAATTTCAGCCAAAATCCCCCCCAAAAGTGCTCCAAAACCCCCAAATTTTGCCCAGAATCCCCAAAATTAACCAAAAATTCACCCAAAATGCCCAAACATCACCCCCACAACTGCCCCAAAATTTCCCCCAAAACCCTGAAATTCAGCCCAAATTGCCCCAAATCCCCCCAAGAAGGCGCCGTGTCCGGGTGGGCGGGGCCGCTTTATTGGGGCAATTTGGGGTTTTTCCCGGGGGGGGTTGGGGGCGGGGCCGTACAAAGGGGGGAGGGGCGGGGCCGTATCAAAAGGGGGGCCCGGGTGGGGGAGGGTCAGAAGAAATCCACGTCCTCGGGGGCGTCCAGGTCCCGGTACTCGACGATGGCCCGGGGGTCGCCCCGCACCATCCTGGGGGCAGAGAGGGCGGAAACGGGCAAAAGTCACCCCAAAATGCAGCTCAAAATACAGCCCGAAATACAGCTCCAAACTACCCCAAATCACCCCAAATCCAGCCCAAAGTCACCCCAAAATGCAGCTCAAAGACCACCCAAAGTCACCCCAAATCCAGCCCAAAGTCACCCCAAAATGCAGCTCAAAATACAGCCCAAATACACCCCAAAATGCAGCTCCAAATCACCCCAAATCCAGCCCAAAATCACCCCAAATCCAGCCCAAAGTCACCCCAAAATGCAGCTCCATATCACCCAAAATACAGCCTGAGATACAACCCCAATCCAGCCCAAAATCCAGCCCAAAATCACCCCAAACCAGCCCAAAACTACCCCGAATACAGCCCAAAATACAGCCCCAAACCAGCCCAAAATACAGCCCCAAACCAGCCCAAAATCCAGCCCAAAATCACCCAAAATCCAGCCCAAAATCACCCAAAGTCACCCCAAACCCAGCCCCAAACCCAGCCCAAAACCACCCAAAATGCAGCTCAAAACCACCCCGAATACAGCCCGAAATACAGCCCCAAACCAGCCCGAAATCACCCCAAATCCAGCCCGAAATGCAGCCCCAAACCCACCCAAAACCACCCCAATTCCACCCCAAAAACACACCCCACAATTCCCATCCCCCGTTTTTGGGGTCCCCATGTCCATTTTCGGGGTCCCCATGTCCATTTTCGGGGTCCCAGATCCCATTTTTGGAGTTCCCATTCCCATTTTTGGGGTCCCCATTCCCGTTTTTGGGGTCCCCATTCCCATTTTCGGGGTCCCATTCCCATTTTTGGGGTCCCAATCCCATTTTCGGGGTCCCCAATCCCATTTTCGGGGTCCCCAATCCCATTTCCGGGGTCCCCAATCCCATTTTCGGGGTCCCAATCCGATTTTTGGGGTCCCAATCCGATTTTCGGGGTCCCCAATCCCATTTTCGGGGTCCCCATTCCCGTTTTTGGGGTCCCCATTCCCATTTTTGGGGTCCCCATTCCCGTTTTTGGGGTCCCCATTCCCATTTTCGGGGTCCCATTCCCATTTTGGGGTCCCAATCCCATTTTCGGGGTCCCCAATCCCATTTTCGGGGTCCCCGATCCCATTTTCGGGGTCCCAATCCCATTTTCAGGGTCCCCGATCCCATTTTCGGGGTCCCCGATCCCATTTTCGGGGTCCCCAATCCCAATTTTGAGGTCCCCAATCCCATTTTCGGGGTCCCCAATCCCATTTTCGGGGTCCCCATTCCCGTTTTTGGGGTCCCCATTCCCATTTTTGAGGTCCCCAATCCCATTTTGGGGTCCCCATTCCCATTTTTGAGGTCCCCAATCCCATTTTCGGGGTCCCCGATCCCGTTTCCGGGGTCCCAATCCCGTTTCCGGGGTCCCCAATCCCGTTTCCGGGGTCCCCAATCCCGTTTTCGGGGTCCCCATTCCCGTTTCCGGGGTTCCCGATCCCGTTTTCGGGGTGCCTCACCTGCTGCGGGGTTTGTTCAGGTACCCCCCCCCGGCCCCGCCCTGCCCCCGGAAGGTTTCGTAGCTGCCGCGGCCCCCGTAGGGCCCGGGGGGGTACGGGTGGGATCCTGCGGGCAAAAACGGGTTAAAAACACCCCAAATCGGCCAAAATAGCGAAAAAAAATCCCCATCCAAAATATCCCCAAAAAATCCCCAAAAAATCCCCCAAAAATCCCCCAAAAACCCCCAAAAATCCCCCAAAACCCCCAAAAATCCCTAAAAAACCCCAAACCCCCGTAGGGCCGGGGGTACGGGTGGGATCCTGCGGGAAACAAGGGGTTAAAAACACCCAAAATTATCCCAAAAATGTCCCCCCAAAAACCAGCCAAAATACCCCCCAAAATATCCCAAAAATATTCCCAAAAAACCCCCCAAAATCCACCCAAACCCCCCCAATTTCCCCCAAACCACCCCCAGACCCTCCCCAAACCCCCCAAATCCCCCAGTTTCCCCCCAAATGCCCCGATTTCCCCCAAATGCCCCGATTTTCCCTGATTTCCCTGATTTTGCCAATTTTGCCGATTTTCCCCAATTTCCCCGATTTCCCCCAATTGCCCCAATTTCCCCGATTTCCCCCAAATGCCCCAATTTCCCCGATTTCCCCGATTTTGCCCCGATTTCCCCGATTTCCCCCAAATGCCCCGATTTTGCCCCGATTTCCCGATTTCCCCGATTTTGCCCCGATTTCCCCGATTTTCCCCGATTTTGCCCCGATTTCCCCGATTTTGCCCCGATTTCCCCGATTTTGCCCCATTTCCCCGATTTTGCCCCATTTCCCGATTTTCCCCGATTTTGCCCGATTTCCCGTTTTCCCGATTTCCCCAATTTTGCCCGATTTCCCCGATTTCCCGATTTTGCCCGATTTCCCGATTTTCCCGATTTCCCCAAATGCCCGATTTTGCCCGATTTCCCGATTTCCCCAAATGCCCGATTTTGCCCCGATTTCCCCTGATTTCCCTGATTTTGCCCCGATTTCCCGATTTCCCCAAATGCCCGATTTCCCCCGAATTCCCCGATTTTGCCCCGATTTCCCGATTTGCCCGATTTCCCGATTTTCCCCGATTTTGCCCGATTTCCCGATTTCCCTGATTTTGCCCGATTTCCCGATTTCCCCGATTTCCCTGATTTTGCCCGATTTCCCGATTTGCCCGATTTCCCGATTTCCCCGATTTCCCCTGATTTTGCCCCGATTTCCCCCGATTTCCCCGATTTTGCCCCGATTTCCCCGATTTCCCGATTTTGCCCGATTTCCCCGATTTCCCCCGATTTCCCCTGATTTTGCCCCGACTTCCCCGATTTTCTCCCGATTTTCCCCGATTTCCCCGATTTTGCCCCGATCCCCGCTCCGGTACCTCCGTAGCCCAGCATGGGCGGCCGGGGGCTCCCGTAGGGCATCAACCCCTGGGGGGACTGCGGGGGGTACGGGAGCCCCCCCGGGGTCAAACCTGGGGTCACAGGTCAAAGCGGGGTCACACAGGGGTCACCGTGGGGTCACAGGTGACACAGGTGACACCCACAGGTGACACAGGGGGTGACACAGGTGACACACAGGTGACACAGGTGACACACAGGTGACAGGTGACAGGTGACACAGGGATGACACAGGTGACACCCACAGGTGACACAGGGGGTGACACAGATGACACACAGGTGACACCCAGGTGACCCAGGTGACACCCACAGGTGACACAGGGGGTGACACAGGTGACACACAGGTGACACAGGGGGTGAGACACACAGGTGACACTCAGGTGACGCACCCAGGTGACACACCCAGGTGACACAGGGATGACACAGGTGACACCCAGGTGACCCCCCAGGTGACCCTGGTGACACACACAGGTGACACGGGTGTGACACACCAGGTGACACAACCCAGGTGACCCCCAGGTGACCCCCAGGTGGCCCCGGTGGCACTGACCTGCGTTGGGTCCCGCTCCGGGGCCGCCCTTGCCCCCCTCGGGCAGCGCCGGGCGCTTGGGGTCCATGAGGAAATTGTTGAAGAACAAAACCTCCTTGCGCACGGCGCCCATCTTGTCGCCGTGCTTGTTGAAGATGTGCTTGCGCACGAACTCGGGGCCCTGGGGACATCCGGGACATTTGGGGACACTGGGGACATTGGGGACATCCAGGGACACCCATGGCATGGGGGACATTCGGGGACATTGGGGACACTGGGGACATTGGGGACATCCGGGACATTGGGGACACTGGGGACATTGGGGACATCCAGGGACACCCATGGCATGGGGACATTCGGGGACACTGGGGTGACACAGCCCCATCCTGTCCCCGTGCTTGTTGAAGATGTGCTTGCGCACCAGCTCGGGGCCCTGGGGACATTTGGGGACATCCGTGACATTGGGGACACTGACGGGATTGGGGACATCGACTCCCCAATGTCCCCAGGGTGCCCCCACCTTGAATTTCTTGCCGCTGAGGGGACACAGCCACTTGTCCTTGCCCAGCTCCTGTGTGTCCCCAATGGTTCCTGTCTGTCCCAAGCTGTCCCCAAGGTGTCCCCAATGTCCCCACCTTGAACTTTTTCCCGCTGAGGGGACACAGCCACTTGTCCTTGCCCAGCTCCTGCGTGTCCCCAATGATCCCTGTCTGTCCCCAATGGTTCCTGTCTGTCTCAGGCTGTCCCCAAGGTGTCCCCAATGTCCCCACCTTGAATTTCTTGCC
The DNA here is from genome assembly GCF_901933205.1 of Camarhynchus parvulus. NCBI lineage: Eukaryota > Metazoa > Chordata > Aves > Passeriformes > Thraupidae > Camarhynchus > Camarhynchus parvulus. Next base: position 101,204 of record NW_022148248.1, read on the forward strand.
GCTGAGGGGACACAGCCACTTGTCCTTGCCCAGCTCCTGCGTGTCCCCTGTGTGTCCCCAATTGTTCCTGTCTGTCCCAGGCTGTCCCCAAGGTCTCCCCAATGACCCTGACAGTGTCCCCAATGTCCCCAAGGCTGTCCCCACCTTGAATTTCTTCCCGCTGAGGGGACACAGCCACTTGTCCTTGCCCAGCTCCTGCGTGTTGGCGCTCACGAACTTCTCCAGCTCCTGCTCGGGGTCCTTGCGGCCGAGGCGCTGCGCCTCCTCCTCGGGCACGGAGCCGGGGCCGGCCAGCAGCGGGGCCAGGCGCGCCTCGAAGCCGCGCTGCCACTCGGACACTGGGGACATCGGGGACATTGGTGTGACCGGGAATGGGTAAAATATCCAAAAACACCAAAAAACCCCGAAAAAACCCCAAAAATCCCGGTAAAACTGCGCCTCCTCCTCGGGCACGGAGCCGGCCAGGCGCGCCTCGAAGCCGCGCTGCCACTCGGACACTGGGGACACTGGGGACATTGGGGACACTGGGGACACTGGGAATCCCAAAAAACTCCGAAAAACTGCAAAAAAACCCCCATAAAACTGAGAAAAAGGGGGTAAAAATGGGGTAAAAATGGGATTTTGGGGTCACTGGGATCGGGGTGAGCCGCGCCTCAAAGCCATGCTGCCACTTGGACACTTGGATTTTCGGGGTTATTTTGGGGTGAATTTGGGGTTTTTTGGGCTCACCTTGGCCGTGGGACACGCGGTTGGGTTTGGGGTGGATTTTTGGGGTGAATTCGGGGTTTTTTGGCTCACCTTGGCCGTGGGACACGCGGTTGGGTTTGGGGTGGATTTTTGGGGTCAATTCGGGGTTTTTTGGCTCACCTTCGCCGTGGGACACGCGGTTGGGTTTGGGGTGGATTTGGCAATTGTTTTTGGTACCTTGGGTGGGATCGGGTTGGTTTGGGGTGATTTTTGGGGTCAATTCGGGTTTTTGGCTCACCTTGGCCGTGGGACACGCGGTTGGGTTTGGGGTGGAATTTTGGGGTGAATTCGGGGTTTTTTGGCTCACCTTCGCCGTGGGACACGCGGTTGGGCGGCAGCGGGCCCCGCACGTGGATGATCCCGCACCTGTTGGGCATCTCGTCCTCGTTGGGGTACTCGGAGGTGTTGTAGTAATCGACCGAGTGCACGATGCGCAGGTACAGCAGGAGGCGGTCCAGCACCTGGGGACATCGGGGGGACATTGGGGGCACTGGGGGGACTGGGGGACATTGGGGACATTGGGGGCATTGGGGGCATTGGGGACATTGGGGACATTGGGGGACATTGGGGGACATTGGGGGCATTGGGGGCATTGGGGACATGGGGACATTGGGGGCATTGGGGGGCATTGGGGACATTGGGGGCATTGGGGGGGACATTGGGGGCATTGGGGACATTGGGGACATTGGGGGGACATTGGGGACATTGGGGACATTGGGGGCATTGGGGGGACACTGAGGGGACATTGGGGACACTGGGGACATTGGGGGACATTGGGGGCATTGGGGACATTGGGGACATTGGGGGACATTGGGGACATTGGGGACATTGGGGGCATTGGGGGGACACTGAGGGGACATTGGGGACGCTCTTGAAGACACTTTGAGGACACTTTGGGGACACTTTGAGGACACTTTGGGGACTCTTTGGGGACGCTTTGAGGACACTTTGGGGACACTTTGGGGACACCTTGGGGACACTTTGAGGGCTGTGGGGCCGCACCTTGAGCAGCTTCTCGTCGCGCTCCACGGTGACCTCGGCCGGGTTGGTCTCGCGCGCGGCGTCCTCGGCCGGGGCCGCGCCCTGGGCCTGGCCCTGGGCCTGGGCCTGGCCCTGCCCCAGCAGCTCCTCCTCCTCGGCGCTCACCTCCTCGATCAGGTAATCCGTGATGTGCCGCAGCACCGGGTTCTGCGCCTGCTTGGGGACAATGGGCACATTGGGGACAGCAATGGGGACATTGGGGACATTGGGGACACTGGGGACATCACCCGCGATGTGCCGCAGCACCGGGTTCTGAGCGCGCTTGGGGACATTGGGAACATCAGTGGGGACAATGAGGACATTGTCAGGGATGTGCCGCAGCACCGGGTTCTGGCCCTCCTTTGGGGACACTGGGGACATTAATGAGGACATTGGGGACACCACTGGGGACACCGGGGATCCCCTGGTGACATCACTGGTGACACTGGGGACGCTGGAGATGCCCCGGTGACACCACTAGGGTCACGCCAAAGGATCCTGGTGACCCCTGCGGTGACCCCGCGGTGACCCCTGCGGTGACACTGTGCCCCCGGTGTCTCACCCCGGGCTCGGCGGCGGGCGGGGGCTCGCTGTCCCCCCCGGCGCTGTCCCCCCCGGCTGTCCCGCGGCGCTGTCCCCGCGGCGGCGCCCGGGGGCTCCAGAGACGCCGGGCGTCCAGGGCCTGCACCAGGCGCGCGGCCAGCTTGATGTCGTGGCGCACGATGGGGCGGTGCTGCGTGAGCCCCGAGACGTTGCGCACGCGCCGCGTCAGGTCCCGGTTCACGCCGGGGCTCAGCTCGCACTCACGGAGCTGAAACACAGCAAAATCACCCCAAAAACCCATCACAACAGCCCCAAAATCCATCAAAACCCGGCCCCGAGACGTTGCGCACGCGCCGCGTCAGGTCCCGGCTCACGCCGGGGCTCAGCTCGCGCTCACGGAGCTGAAAATCACAAAAATCCATGAGAATCACCCCAAAATCCATCAGAATCACCCCAGAATCCATGAGAATCACCCCAAAATCCATCAGAATCACCCCACCACAATCCCACTCATCAAATACAGACTGAAAATCCAATCATGAGAATCCCCCAATCATCAGAATCACCCCAGAATCCATTCGAATCCCCAAAATCCATCAGAATCACCCCAAAATCCATCAAAATATCCCAAACATCCATCAAACCCAGCCTGGGTCACGCCAGGGCTCAGCTCGCGCTCACGGAGCTGAAAATCACAAAAATCCATGAGAATCACCCCAAAATCCATCAGAATCACCCCAAAATCCATCAGAATCACCCCCAAAAACCATCAAGACTTCCCAAAAAACCATCAAACCCAGCCTGGTTCACACCGGGGCTCACGGAGCTGGGAAACACAAAAATCCATGAGAATCACCCCAAAATCCATGAGAATTCCCTCAAAGTCCATCAAACCCCCCCAAGCCCACGAAATGTGCCCGTTTTGCCCCAAAACACACCCGGATGTTCTGCAGGCTCCAGCAGATCTCCTTGATGTTCACGCTGCGGTCGAAGGTCACCCAGCCCCTCCTGAAGAACCTGAGAGGAGAAAAAACTCCCTTTGTGAGCCCAAAAACCCCAAAATTCCACCCAAAATTCGCCCAAAACCCACCCAGCCCCTCCTGAAGAACCTGAGAGGAGAAAAACCCCACAGTGAGCCTCAAAAACCCCAAAATTCCACCCAAAATTCGCCCAAAATCCACCCAGCCCCTCCTGAAAAACCTAAGAGGAAAAACTCTTTTGTGAGCCCCAAAAACCCCAAAATTCCACCCAAAATCCACCCAGCCCCTCCTGAAAAACCTGAGAGGAGAAAAAACTCTCTCTGTGAGCCCAAAAACCCCAAAATTCCACCCAAAACCCATCCAGCCCCTCCCGAAGAAAGTGAGAGGAGAAAAATCCCACAGTGACCCCAAAATTCCACCCAAAACCCACCCAAAATCTGCCCGGCCCCTCCTGAACAACCCGAGCTTTCTGTGACCCCAAAATTCCACCCAAAACCCACCCAAAATCCCCAAAAATGCCCCCAAAATTCCACCCAAAACCCACCCAAAATCCCCCAAAAATGCCCCCAAAATTCCACCCAAAACCCCCCAAAATCCCCAAAAATGCCCCCAAAATTCCACCCAAAACCCCCAAAAATGCCCCCAAAATTACCCACCCAAAATCCCCAATCCCCCAAAATCCACCCAAAACCCACCCAAAATTCCACCCGAAACCCACCCAGCCCCTCCTGAACCCCCCCAAAACCCCAAATTCCCCCGAATTTGCCCCAAATTCCGCTCACCTCCTCTCGGGCTGCGGCTCCGACAGCGCCACGCGCATGAACCCGGGGTAGCGCTTGCACAGCTGGGGGGGCACAGAGATTTTGGGGGGTTTTGGGGGAATTTTGGGGGATTTTGGGGCAATTTTGGGGGATTCAGGGGGATTTTGGGGGATTCAGGGGGATTTTGGGGGAATTTTTGGGGAACTTTTTGGGGTTTTTGGGTTTTGAGGGAATTTTGGGGGATTCAGGGGGATTTTGGGGGATTCAGGGGGATTTTGGGGGAATTTTGGGGGATTTTGGGGAACTCTTTGGGGTTTTTGAGGGAATTTTGGAGGATTCAGGGGATTTTGGGGAACTCTTTGGGGTTTTTGGGGGTCCCAGCCTCACGGGACTCCCCCCGCACCACCACGATCTCTGGTTTCGGGGGTTTTTTAGGGGTCCAAGGGCTGGTTTTTGGGTATTTTTGGATATTTTTGGGTATTTTTGCATATTTCTTGATAATTTTGTGTATTTCGGGGTATTTTGGGGTATTTTTGGATATTTTTTGATAATTTCGGGTATTTTTGGATATTTCTGGATATTTCTTGATAATTTCGGGTATTTTTGGGTATTTTTAAATATTTTTGTATATTTTTTGATAATTTGGGGTATTTTAGGGTATTTTTGGATATTTTTGGGGATTTGGGGTATTTTTGGGATATTTTTGGGGATTTTGGGTATTTTTGGATATTTTTGGATATTTTTGAATATTTTCGGGTATTTTTGGGGATTTTGGGTATTTTTGGATATTTTTGAATATTTTCGGGTATTTTTGGGGATTTGGGGTATTTTTGGATATTTTTGGGGATTTGGGGTATTTTTGGGATATTTTTGGGGATTTTTTCCCCTCTCACCGCCACGATCTCGGCCTGGGCGATGTTGGGCGCGATGTTCCTCATGAACAGCCTTTTGAGCGGCCGCGTTTTGGGGGGGTTTGGGGGGGGTTTTTGGGGTGGTTTGGGGGTTTTTGGGGTGGTTTGGGGGGATTTTGGGGTGGTTTGGGGGGTTTTTGGGGTGGTTTTGGGGGTTTCTGGGGGTCCCAGGGCTGATTTCTCACCGCCACGATCTCGGCCTGGGCGATGTTGGGCGCGATGTTCCTCATGAACAGCGAGCACGTTTTGTGCAGGGGTCTCGGCCTGGCCTCGGGACCCCCCCCCGGGGCCCCCCCCGGCCCCTCCTTGGCCTTGGGGGGAGGGGAGGGGGCGCTGCCCGCGGGGGGAGGGGTCCCGGCCGCGTCCTCGGGGGGGGCTTTGTCCTCCTTGGGCTCCTCTGGGGGGGCACACGGGGGTCACGGGGACACCCCAGAAATGCAGCACGGAGCCCCCCCCCAAATCATCGGGGCAGCAGAGACCCCAGAGACCCCAAACCCCACCCCAAATACCCCAAACCCCACCCAGAGACCCCAAACCCCCACCCAGGGACCCCAAACCCCACCCAGAGACCCCAAACCCCACCCAGGGACCCCAAACCCCACCCCAAAGACCCCAAACCCCCACCCCAGAGACCCCAAACCCCACCCAGGGACCCCAAACCCCACCCAGAGACCCCAAACCCCCACCCCAAAGACCCCAAACCCCCACCCAGGGACCCCAAACCCCCACCCCAGAGACCCCAAACCCCACCCAGAGACCCCAAACCCCCACCCCAGAGACCCCAAACCCCACCCCAGAGACCCCAAACCCCACCCCAAATACCCCAAACCCCACCCAGGGACCCCAAACCCCCCCAGGGACCCCAAACCCCACCCAGGGACCCCAAACCCCACCCAGAGACCCCAAACCCCCCACCCCAGAGACCCCAAACCCCACCCAGGGACCCCAAACCCCACCCCAAATACCCCAAACCCCACCCAGGGACCCCAAACCCCACCCCAAATACCCCAAACCCCACCCAGAGACCCCAAACCCCACCCAGGGACCCCAAACCCCACCCCAAAGACCCCAAACCCCCACCCAGAGACCCCAAACCCCACCCCAGGTACCCCAAACCCCACCCCAAATACCCCAAACCCCACCCCAGAGACCCCAAACCCCACCCAGGGACCCCAAACCCCACCCCAGAGACCCCAAACCCCACCCCAAATACCCCAAACCCCACCCAGGGACCCCAAACCCCACCCAGGGACCCCAAACCCCACCCCAAATACCCCAAACCCCACCCCAGAACCCCAAACCCCACCCCAGAGAACCCCACCCAGGGACCCCAAACCCCACCCCAAATACCCCAAACCCCACCCCCAAACCCCAAACCCCCCCAGGGACCCCAAACCCCCCCAGGGACCCCAAACCCCCTGAATGTTCCCTCAGGGGACCCCCACCCTTTTTCGCCCTCTCCCCCCAGTGTCCCCAGTGTCCCCCTCACCTTCTTCCCGCTCTCCCCAGTGTCCCCAGTGTCCCCTCACCTTTCCCGGGCTCTCTCCGTGTCCCCAGTGTCCCCAGTGTCCCCTCACCTTTCCCGGGCTCTCTCCGTGTCCCCAGTGTCCCCTCACCTTTCCCAGGCTCTCTCCGTGTCCCCTCGCTGTCCCCGCTGTCGCTGTCCCCGTCCTCGCTGTCCCGGCTGCGCTGACGCGGCCGCGCCTGCAGGGGGCGCCAGAGGGGGCGGGGCTTCAATAAAGGGGCGGGGCTTGCATGGGGGGGTGAAGGGATTTAATGAGGGCGAGAGGGACCGATAAGGGGAGGAGTACTTAGAGGGGTGTGGCTTATGTAGAGAGGCGGGGCTTGCCATGGGGAGGGGCTATTGGGGAGGTGGGGCTTGGCTGAAAGCCACACCCCTTGTTAGAAAACGAGTGTAGCTAATGAAAGGGGTGTGGTTTGTTACAAAAGGGGTGAGGTTTGTTACAAAAGGGATGAGGTTTGATAGAAACAGGTGAGGCTAACAGAAAAAGGGTGTGGTCATGTGGGGGCGTGGTCACTGACCTTGGCCCCGCCCTCCTTGTCACCTTCCTCAGCCTTGGGCCCCTTGTCTGGCCCCGCCTCTTCCTCCTCTGGCCCCGCCCCTGCAGCAGGCTCCGCCCCTGGCTCCGCCCCTTCAGCCTGTGGGGAGAGAGCGGGGGGGGGGTTCAAAGGGGACCCCAAAAGAACAAGAGACCCAAAAACAGCCCCCAAAAAACACCCCAGGGGCAAAAGGGACCCCAAAATACCCCAAAAAACACCCCAGGGGCAAAAGGGACCCAAAAAAACACCCCAGGGGCAAAAGGGACCCCAAAATACCCCAAAAACACCCCAGGGGCAAAAGGGACCCCAAAATAACCCCAGAGAGCCCAAATGAGACTGTGGTGACCCCAAAAGAGCCCCCAAAGACCCCTGAGAATCAAAGGAACCTTAAAACACCCCCCAGGGAACCCCAAGGAAGACCCCAAGGACCAAGGGGACCCCAGAAACCCCCAGGGACCCCCAAAATCCCGCGACCTTGGTGCCGTCGTCGCCGTCGGGGCGCTCGGCCGGGCCCTTCCCGGGGGGCTCCGGGGGCCTCGGCTCCTCCTTCTTGGGGCCTTCGGCCTTCTCAGCCCGCTCCTCCTCCTCCTCCTGCTCCAGGATCCGCAGGTCGTGCTCCGTGCCCCCCTCCATCTTAATCACCGCTGGGAAAACCGGGGAAAAACGGCAAAAAAATGGGTTAGAAACAGCCAAAAATGGGGTTAAAGCAGCTAAAAAAATGGGGTAAACACCGCTAAAAATGAGGCAGAAATTGGTGGAATTAGGATCGGAAATTGAGACACGCATGCATCCGTTTCCCCCCTCCATCCTGATCATTGTTAAAAATGAAAAGAAACATAAAGACTGAGAAAAAACTGCCAAAAATCTGGGTTAGAAACAGTCAGAAATGGGGTAAATGCAGCTAAAAATGGGGCAGGAATTCCTGGAAATCCGTTCCCCCTCCATCTTAATCACCGCTGGGAAAATGGGGGAAAAATGCCAAAAAATGGGCTCAAAACAGCCAAAAATGGGGTAAATGCAGGTAAAAAAATGGGGCAGAAATTCCTGGAAATCTGTTCCCCCCTCCAGCCTAATCACTGCTAGAAAATGTGGAAGAGTGGAGAAAAAACACTAAAATCTGGGTTAGAAACACTCAAAAATTGGGTAAACGGAGCTAAAAATGAGGCAGAAATTCCTGGAAATAGGATTAGAAATTGAGAGAGGGATCTCCCCCCTTTTTCTCCCCTCACACTTTCCCACCTATTTCTCCCCTCACGTTTTCCTCCCTTTTTTCCTCCCCTCACATTTCATTTTTTTCCCCTCACACTTTGTCTTTTTCTCCCCACATTTCCTCCCTTTTCCTTTTCCTCCCCTCATCTTTTTTGCCTTTTTCTCCCCTACACACTTTCTTGTCTTTTTCTCCCCTCAGTTTCCTGCCTTTTTCCTCCCCTCACGTTTTCCCGACTTTTTTCTCCCCTCACATTTGCCTGCTTTTCTTCTCCCCTCACATTTCATTTTTCTCCCCTCACCATTTTTGCCAATTTCTCCCCTCACAATTTCCCTCCTTTTTCTCCCCTCACGTTTTCCTCCCTTTTTCCCCCCCTCACACTTCCTCCCTCTTCGTCCCCTTCCGTTTCCCCACCTTTTTTTCCCCTCACAATTTCCCTCCTTTTTCTCCCCTCATATTTCCTTCTCCCCCCCTCACATTTCCTCCCTTTTTCTCCCCTTGCACTTCATTTTTCTCTTCTCACACTTTGTCTTTTTCTCCCCTCACGTTTTCCCGCCTTTTTCTCCCCTCACGTTTTCCCGCCTTTTTCTCCCCTCACGTTTTCCCGCCTTTTTCTCCCCTCACAGCTTCTGTTTTCAAGTACTCTCCAGAATGGACTAAAACTATTCAAAAAGTAAGTTCGAAACTCTTGCAAATCTCTTAGAAACACCCAAAAATGGGTCAATAAACTCAGAAATGGGGCAGAAACAGCCAAAAATAGCTCAAAAACCTCAGAAATGGAGCAAAACCACCCCCAATACTGGTCCAAAACCCTAAAGTGTGGGTCTGAAATGTTTCTGGGGCATCAGGAAGATTTTAGGGAGTGATTTTAAGGAGATTTTAAGGGATTTTTTCTGCAGTGCCAGGGAGGAATTTTGGGATATCAGGGAAGGATTTTCCTGGAGTGCCACAGAGGAACTTTTGGGGTGTCAGAGAGGGATTTTTTTGGACATCAAGGATATTTTTGGGACATCAGGGCTATTTTTGGGCCATCAAGGATATTTTTGGTGCGCCACAAAAGCCCTTGGCAGCCCTCAGGACCCGTTTGGTGCACATTGCCGCAAACTTCTCCAGCTATTTTCAGCCACCACCCCCAGCGGGCGTCTCTGGGGGGACCCAAAATGAGATTTTGGGTCTGGGGGTGCCGCGGGGGTACCTGCATCGAGCGTTTTGATGATCTGCGGGGCGCGGTCGATGTCCAGCAGCAGATTGTCGAACCAGCCGTGCTCCCACAGATACAGGAAAACGCCCAGGCGGTTCCTGAGGGCGGCCTGGGCCTCCTGCTGCCGCTTCCCGGCCTCGTCCGGGTGGTACTTGGAGCGAAACCTGGGAATTGGGGTGAGAAACGGCGAAAATGGGGCTCAGGGGGCTGCAGGGAACCCCCCCCGGCCCGCACGGTGATGGAGGGGAGCCCCCAAAATTGGGGGGGTTTGGGGAGGGGGAGTTTGGGGAATGGGGAGAGGGGAGGGGTGGGGGGGCTCGAATTTGGGTGTGAAATTGGCAGAATTTGGGTCTGAAATTGGGGAGAATTTGGGTCTGAATTTGGGTCTGAAATTGGGGAGAATTTGGGTCTGAATTTGGGTGTGAAACTGGGAGAATTTGGGTCTGAAATTGGGGAGAACTTGGGTGTGACATTGGGAGAATTTAGGTGTGAAACTGGGGAGAACTTGGCTCTGAAATTGGGAGAATTTGGGTCTGAATTTGGAGAGAATTTGGGTCTGAAATTGGGAGTGAAATCGAAAGAATTTGGGTATGAAATTGGGTCTTAAATTGAGAGAATTGGGGTCTGAATTTGGGGAGAATTTGGGTCTGAAATTGGGAGTGAAATCGAAAGAATTTGGGTCTGAAATTGGATCTGAAATTGGGAGAATTTGGGTCCGAAATTGGGTCTTAAATTGGGAGAATTTGGGTCTGAAATTAGATCTGAAATTGGGAGAATTTGGGTCTGAAATTGGATCTGAAATTGGGAGAATTTGGGTCCGAAATTGGGTCTGAAATTGGGAGAATTTGGGTCTGAATTTGGGTCTGAAATTGGGAGAATTTGGGTCTGAAATTGAGACATTTTCAGGGACGTTTTTAAGGGAGATTTTACGTTTTTAGGGGTGTTTTGAAACACTTTCAGGAATACTCTTAGGCCTGTTTTTTGAATTTTGGGGGTGTTTTTAAACATGCATCGAATGCAGGTTCCTGGGTGTTTTCATGTACATTTTTGGGTTGTTTTACACAGTTTTTATCACATTTCGAGTTCTTTTCAAAGTGTTTACGCACAATTTCGATGCAGTTCGTGTGAACTTTCAGTCTCATTTTTGGCGGGTTCTGGGCTGATTTGAGGAATATTTTGAGAGCATTTCCAGGGCACTTTTGGGGCATTTCTAGGACGTTTTGAGGAATATTTTGAGGGCGTTTCCAGGGTGTTTTTGGGGCATTTCTGGGCTGTTTTAGGATATTTTGGGATGGCGTTTCCAGGGCACTTTTGGGCATTTCTGGGCTTGTTTGGGATGGCTCTCTGAGGGCGTTTCCAGGTGTGTTCCAGGTGTTGTCAGGTGTCCCGTGGGGGGGTCGGGGGGGATGCTCATACCTACACTCGCCGCGAGCGTCGCCGTCCGCCGGGCCCCGAAAACTGCGGCGCTTTTAAAAACCCCGAAAATCGGCCGCGGTTTTTTTTGTTTTGTTTTGTTTTGTTTGTTTGTTTGTTTTCGGGCAAAACCCCACCAAAAAAATAAAATAACAAAAGTCCCTGGCTACGTCCTGCACTGAGACCTCGCCGCATTGTGCGCGGCCCCGCCCTCTCTGCCTGCCCCGCCCGGCGGCTCCGCGGCTCCTCGGGGTGCTGGGGGAGAAGGGAAGCGTTAAAAATCCCCAAAATCCACCCCAAGATCCGCCCCAAAGCGTACCCCAAAACTGCCCCAAATCCAGCCCAAAACTGCCCCAAAACTGCCCCAAAACTGCCCCAAAACTGCCTCAAATCCAGCCCCAAAACTGCCTCAAATCCAGCCCCAAAACTGCCCCAAATCCGCCCCAAAACTGCCCCAAAACTGCCCCAAATCCAGCCCCAAAACTGCCTCAAATCCAGCCCAAAACTGCCACAAAACTGCCTCAAATCCAGCCCCAAAACTGCCACAAAACTGCCCAAATCCAGCCCCAAAACTGCCAAAATACTGCCCCAAATCCAGCCCCAAAACTGCCTCAAATCCAGCCCCAAAACTGCCACAAAACTGCCTCAAATCCAGCCCAAAACTGCCACAAAACTGCCCAAATCCAGCCCCAAAACTGCCACAAAACTGCCACAAATCCAGCCCCAAAACTGCCCCAAAACTGCCACAAAACTGCCCCAAATCCAGCCCCAAAACTGCCCAAATCCAGCCCCAAAACTGCCTCAAAACTGCCTCAAATCCAGCCCCAAAACTGCCACAAAACTGCCCAAATCCAGCCCCAGAACTGCCAAAATACAGCCCCAAATCCAGCCCCAAAACTGCCCCAAATCCAGCCCCAAAACTGCCACAAAACTGCCCCAAATCCAGCCCCAAAACTGCCTCAAATTCAGCCCAAAACTGCCCCAAATCCAGCCCCAAAACTGCCCCAAATCCAGCCCCAAAACTGCCCCAAATCCAGCCCCAAAACTGCCCCAAATCCAGCCCAAAACTGCCTCAAATCCAGCCCAAAACTGCCACAAAACTGCCCCAAATCCAGCCCCAAAACTGCCCCAAATCCAGCCCCAAAACTGCCCCAAATCCAGCCCCAAAACTGCCACAAAACTGCCCCAAATCCAGCCCAAATCTGCCCCAAATCCAGCCCCAAATCTGCCCCAAATCCAGCCCCAAAACTGCCACAAATCCAGCCCCAAAACTGCCCCAAAACTGCCTCAAATCCAGCCCAAATCCAGCCACAAAACTGCCCCAAATCCAGCCCCAATCTGCCCTCTCTGCCTGCCCTGCCTGGCAGCTCTGCAGCTCCTGAGGGTGTTGGCGGAGAAGGGAAGTGTTAAACCTGCAGAGACCCCAAAAATCCACCCCAAAATCCACCCCAAAACCGCCCCAAAACTGCCCCAAATCCACCCCAAAACTGCCCTGAGACTGCTAGAATAAGGGAAGCGTTAAACCTGGAAAAACCCCAAAATCTACCCCAAATTCACCCCAAAATGGTCCTGAGAGCACTGGGGGAGAAGGGAAGTGTTAAACTTGGGAGATCCCAAAAATCCGCCCCAAAATCCACCCCAAAACTGCCCCAAACCCAGCCCTGAGAGTGCTGAGAGAAGGGAAGCATTAAACCTGCAGAGACCCCCAAAAATCCACCCTAAAACCACCCCAAATTCACACCCCAAAACTGCCCCAAATTCACCCCAAAACTGCCCCGAGGCAGAATTTTGGGGGTCCAGGGTGTTTTTTGTGGGTGCAGAATTGGATTTTTTGGGGTCTTCAGGACATTTTGGGGTTCCCAGCACATTTTTGGGGTGCAGAATTAGATTTTTGGGGTCTCCAGGACATTTTTGGGGTCTCCAGGACATTTTTGGCGTCTCCAGAACATTTCTGGGGTGCAGAACTGGATTTTTGGGGTCTCCAGGACACTTTTGGGGCACGAAAGGTTCCAGAACCCCCCCGCAGCATGTACCACTCCTCGTCCTTGTGGGCCAGGATTTTTGGGGTCTCTGGGACACTTTTGGGGTGCAGAACTGGATTTTTAGGGTCTCCAGGACATTTTTGGGGTCTCCAGGACACTTTTGGGGTGCAGAATTAGATTTTTGGGGTCTCCAGGACATTTTGGGGTTCCCAGCACATTTTTGGGGTGCAGAACTGGATTTTTGGGGTCTCCAGGACATTTTTGGGGTCTCCAGGACACTTTTGGGGCACGGAAGGTTCCAGAACCCCCCGCAGCACGTACCACTCCTCGTCCTTGCAGGCCAGCATTTTTGGGGTCTCCAGAACATTTTTGGGGTGCAGAACTGGATTTTTGGGGTGTCCAGGACATTTTTGGGGTCTCCAGAACATTTCTGGGGTGCAGAACTGGATTTTTGGGGTCTCCAGGACACTTTTGGGGCACGGAACGTTCCAGAACCCCTCCGTGGCACGTACCACTCCTCGTCCTTGCGGGCCAGCATTTTTGGGGCTCCCATGACATTTTGGGGTCTCCAGGACACTTTTGGGGCACAGAACATTCCAGAAGCCCCCGCGGCACGTACCACTCCTCGTCCTTGTGGGCCAGGAAGAACTCCTGCAGCTGCTGCCGCCGGAAGTCCAGCTTGTAGTCGTTGTAGCGCTTCACGGCCTCCGTCTCGTCCACGGCGTCGTCCAGGGACAGCAGGAACTCCTTGAAGCTCTTCATCACCGCGGGCGCCATGCCCAGGTCCACCTCCGCGATGGTGCCCAGCCTGGGGGGACAGCGGGGGTTTGGGGGCGATATCGGGGGATATCGGGGTTTGGGATCGATATCGGGGGTTTGGGGATCGATATCGGGGGTTTGGGGTCACTATCGGAGGATATCGGGGGTTTGGGGTCGATATCGGGGGGTTTGGGGGCATATCGGGGATATCAGGGGTTTGGGATCGATATCCGGGGTTTGGGGCTTATATCGGGGGGTTTGGGGAATCGGGGATATCAGGGGTTTGGGATCGATATCGGGGTTTGGGGTCGATATCGGGGGGTTTGGGATCGATATCGGGGGTTTGGGATCGATATCGGGGGTTTGGGATCGATATCGGGGGTTTGGGGTCAATATCGGGGGTTTGGGGTCACTATCGGGGGTTTGGGATCGATATCGGGGTTTGGGATATCGGGGGTTTGGGGTCGATATCGGGGGTTTGGGGTCACTATTGGGGGTTTGGGGTCACTATCGGGGGTTTGGGGTCACTATCGGGGGTTTGGGGGCGATATCGGGGGTTTGGGGTCACTATCGGGGGTTTGGGATCGATATCGGGGGTTTGGGGTCGATATCGGGGGTTTGGGGTCGATATCGGGGTTTGCACTAATGACAGGCCAGTTTAGGGCAATTACAGGTGAATTTGGGGTTGTTCTGGAACCTCTGAGAGTTTTGGGATTTTTTGGGGAGGTTTTAGGGGATCCCGGCCCCGTTTCTGGGGTGAATTCGGGGTTTTTCGGGGCTCACCTGGCCTGGATGGGCAGCAGCTGGTGCTGCAGGAGCTGCTGCCGATCCCGCACGGTTTTGGGGCCGTTTTGGGGCCGTCTGGGGCCGTTTTGGGGCCAGGAATTCCGGGATTTTTCAGGGGGGTTTTAGGGGATCCGGCCCGTTTCTGGGGTGAATTCGGGGTTTTTCGGGGCTCACCTGGCCTGGATGGGCAGCAGCTGGTGCTGCAGGAGCTGCTGCTGCATCTCGTGGGGGCCCCAGGGCGCCTGGGGGGGGCCGTAGGTGGGGCCGGCGCCGCCCCCCCCGTAGGGCAGCTCGTACCCGCCGTGGTACGGGTCAGCGCTGTGGTCATCCCTGCGGGGACAGGGGTCACACAGGGGTCACACAGGGGACAGGGGTCACACAGGGGTCACACAGGGGTCAGGGGTCACACAGGGGTCACACAGGGTCAGTGCTGTGGTCATCCCTGCGGCCAGAGAGGGCACACTGGTCACTCAGAGATCACTGAGGGTAATTTTGGGGTGACTTTGGGCAGTTTTGGGGTCTCTCACCAGCCGGTCTCAGCCGTTTCTGGGGCAGTTTTGGGTTAATTTTGGGTTAATTTTGGGTTAATTTTGGGTTAATTTTGGGGCAGTTTTGGGTTAATTTTGGGGCAGTTTTGGGCTCTCTCACCAGTCGCGTCTCAGCCGTTTTTGGGGCAGTTTTGGGTTAATTTTGGGGCAGTTTTGGGGTCTAATCTCACCAGTCCCGTCTCAGCCGTTTTTGGGGCAGTTTTGGGTTAATTTTGGGTTAATTTTGGGGCAGTTTTGGGTTAGTTTTGGGTTAATTTTGGGGCAGTTTTGGGTTAATTTTGGGTTAATTTTGGGGCAGTTTTGGGTTAATTTTGGGGCAGTTTTGGGCTCTCTCACCAGTCGCGTCTCAGCCGTTTCTGGGGCGGGCTCAGCTCGTGCCGGGGCGGCGAGAATCGCTCCCGCCGCGTGCGGTCGTAGTCCCGGTAATCGCGGCTGCGGCGCTCCCGGCCCCGCTCCCAGTCCCTGCCGGGGCAAACCAGGGCAAACTGGGGCAAACTGGGAACCAGGGACCCCCCCAGTATCCAAACTGGGGCAAACTGGGAACCAGGGACCCCCCCAGTATCCAAACTGGGGCAAACTGGGAACCAGGGACCCCCCAGTATCCAAACTGGGGCAAACTGGGAACCAGGGACCCCCCCACTGGCCCCCAAAATGGGAATCAGAGACCTCCCAGTATCCAAACTGGCGCAAACTGGGCCCAGGGTCCCCCCAGTATCCAAACTGGGGCAACTGGGAACCAGGGACCCCCCAGTATCCAAACGTCGCCAGGAACCAGGGACCCCCCCAGTGGCCCCCAAAATGGGAATCAGAGACCTCCCAGTGCTCCCAGTCCCTCCCAGTTCCCCCAGTCCCCCCAGTACCGGTCGCTCCAGTCGTCCCTCCTCCTCTCCTCCCTCTCCCGGGACCGTTCGTAGTCGCTGCGCTC
This sequence comes from Camarhynchus parvulus, assembly GCF_901933205.1. NCBI lineage: Eukaryota > Metazoa > Chordata > Aves > Passeriformes > Thraupidae > Camarhynchus > Camarhynchus parvulus. The sequence continues at coordinate 117,048 of NW_022148248.1, forward strand.
CCGCCGGAACTTGTCCCTGCGCCGCCGGTCGTACTCGTCGTCACTGTCACCCATGGCGGCCTGGGGGGGACACGGGGGCACCAGAGTGACCGCAGAGTGACCGCAGAGTGACCGCACAGTGACCACACAGTGACCACACAGTGACCGCAGAGTGACCGCAGAGTGACCGCACAGTGACCGCACAGTGACTGCACAGTGACCACACAGTGACCGCAGAGTGACCGCAGAGTGACCGCAGAGTGACTGCACAGTGACCACACAGTGACCGCACAGTGACCGCACAGTGACCGCACAGTGACCGCACAGTGACCGCACAGTGACCACACAGTGACCGCAGAGTGACCGCAGAGTGACCACACAGTGACCGCAGAGTGACCGCAGAGTGACCGCAGAGTGACCGCACAGTGACCGCACAGTGACCGCAGAGTGACCACACAGTGACCGCAGAGTGACCGCAGAGTGACCGCACAGTGACCGCACAGTGACCGCACAGTGACCGCACAGTGACCGCAGAGTGACCGCACAGTGACCGCACAGTGACCGCACGCAGTGACCGCACAGTGACCGCACAGTGACCCCCAGGGCACTGAGACCCCACAGTGACCACCCGGCCCCCCCTGACCCCCCCAGTGACCCCAGGCCCCCCAGTCCCCTCTCATGACGCCCCCAGACCCCCCAGGACCCCCCAGTTCCCCTCCCATGAACCCCCGGGCCCCCCGGTTCCCCCTCACGACCCCCGGGCCCCCTCCCAGCCCCCATCCCGTGATGCTTTGCGGCCTCCCCCAAACACCCCCCGACCCCGGGGATCCCCCCCCCATCGCGCCCCCTCTATGACGTCACTGTCCCCCCTCCGTGACGTCACGCGGAGACCCCCGGACCTGCCCGCGCGCTCCCGGCCCCGCGCGCACCGCTCGCCTCCCGCTCGCTTCCGGCCCGCGCCGCTTCCGCCGGAAGTGACGTAGCGCGGCGCGGCCGCCGCCGAAACGGCGCCGGCGGAAAGAGGGGGAGGAGCGGCGGGGGGAGGACCGAGCCGCCTCTGGGGCTGCCCCGCGCCCGCCGGAGCCTCACCCGGGGCTGCTCCGGTGCGCGGGAAGCGCCGGGGCCGCAGGAGGAGCTCGGGGCGTTCCCGGGAGCCGGTGGGGCCGCCGGCGCCGCGCTCTTCTCTATGGTCGCGGGGGCCGCTCCGCCCGCGCTGCTCTCTATGGTCCCCGGGGGGGGGGAAATGGCGCCTCGCCGACTGCGCCTGCGCACCCGCCGCCTTCCCATTGGCCGCCGCTCCCGCGCGCGGGAAGGCCCCGCCCCTTTCCCGCCCTCCCCGGGCCCCACCATCTTCTCCGCGCGCGTCACGTGACGCGCGGCCGCCATTTTGTTTCGGGCGCTGGGCGCGGAGCTCCGAGCGGCGATGAAATCACAAATCACCAAATATCGAAATGTTCGTGTATAAAAACCTCGCTCGGATTCCTTCTCGCGTCTTGTTCTGAGCTGCACGGACAGCTCTGCCCCGCCAGGATCCATTGTGGCGCGCTAGGACCCGAAAGAATGCGAGGACAGGAAGAGGCTTCTGACCGCGGGATTCTCGGCGTTCCTCTTTGCGGTTCTTGGAATAAATCATTCCGTCAGCATCTTCTTCCTCCTGCGCTCCCTGAGGATTTCCTCAGGCTCGTGCGAACCGCCGAGTGCTGGGGTGTAATTTAGCAGTTGTGATGAGAGCGATGGGGAGTTTGTGTGTGATCTGAAGGGGCGTTAGCGGCAGGTGAGCGTTGTTTTCTGTGTGCTTTTGTTGTTGTGGGTTTCTTGTAACAATAAATTAACATGTAATGAAAATAGAAAAGGGCTATCCTCATGTGTTAATGTGTGTTTTGTGTTGTATTGTTCTAGATGGAAATTAAACTTTTACCGGTGTATTTATGGGCTGTATCTGCGCTTGCATTTGTACGCGCTGTTCCCGTGTATTGTGCTGAAGTGGAAATAAAAACATTTATGAAATAAAAGTTGAATCACCTCTAATGAAGATACTCCCTGCCCGACTCCTCCCGCGGCTGCTGTCTGGTTTTGGTGTGGTTTTGTCATTTCTTTCCGCTGTATTCCTTCCTCTTGCTCCTCACTTTTGTGTTTCTAACCCAATTTCCGTCTGTCTCTAACCCTGTGTTTGTTTCTCTCTCTTTCTGACGCCGTGTCTCTGCTGCTGGAACTCGGTTTCCATCTGCTTCCTTTCTCCTGGTTGTCCATTTCCCTGTTTCTGCCCGGCTGTATTTGTTTTCCTCTCTTTTGTCTATGCTTTGTGCTTTATTTCTTTAGAACTTTCACCCTCACTCACTTCTTTTTCTCTCTGTGTTCTCCTTTTCCTCGGTTTGTGTTTTTTGCTCTTGGTCTTTTCCTTTTTCCCTCTACCCCAAATTTTCACTTTAATCCTAACCACTTTCTGTTCCCTCTAAGCCCTGTCCTTCTTCAGTTTTCCCACCCTCCTTTTCTCCTCTGTGTCTGCTTTTCTCCTTGACTGCTTTTCTCCTTTTCTCCCTTTATTTTTCTCAATTCTTTCCTCTCTTTTCTCTCTGCTTCTCTCTCTGCTCCTACCTTTGTTTTCCTTTCTAGCTTTAGATTTAAAAAGCAGCAGTTTAAACTTTCGGGCTCCTTGGGAGTAGAAGAAAAAAATAAATAAAAAATAAAAACCGAACGATTTGCCTGCAGCCTGCCCCAGCACGCTGCAAGTGCAGCGCCCCCTGCTGTTCCCAATGGCGCACTGCAGGCACAGCGCCCCCTGCTGTTCCCAATGGCGCACTGCACTCAGCGCCCCCTGCTGTTCCCAATGGCGCACTGCAGGCACAGCGCCCCCTGCTGTTCCCAATGGCGCACTGCAGGCACAGCGCCCCCTGCTGTTCCCAATGGCGCACTGCAGGCACAGCGCCCCCTGCTGTTCCCAATGGCGCACTGCAGGCACAGCGCCCCCTGCTGTTCCCAATGGCGCACTGCACTCAGCGCGCCCCCTGGCGTCACACCCCGCGTGCTGCAGCTACAGCGCCCCCCGCCGTCTGCGGAGTCACACTGCAAGCACAACGACTCCCCCGTATGACGTCAGCACACTGACGCGCCCCAGGAAGGACCCCAGGGCATAGCCGTCCTACCAGGTGCCTGCCCGAAACCACGACACCCACCCCGCGCTCCACGAGCCCCTTTCCCGCGACACGGCCGGGTGCAGGCGAACCGGAATAGCATCCCGGCCACCGGGGACCCGCGGGAGGTGCACAAAATCCGCCACAAACCGAAAAAAACCACCCGGCCCCGAACGCCGCCATATTTCTCCAGAATCACGTGATTCATGTGGCAGACGCCATTTTTGTCCCTCGTCACGTGGCTCCCTGGGCGCCGCCATCTTGTAGAGCACCACGTGATGTCATGGGCGCCGCCATCTTGTACGTAAAAGCACGAGCGTCGCAAAACTGCGGTAAAGCCGCCCCCCGCTGCTTTTGCCGCAGCTTTGGGGGAAAATGGCAAAAATTCCCCAAAATTTCCCCAAAAAACAAAGCAGGGACCCCAAAATCCCCCCAGGTTTTTTTTTTCTGTGCCTTTTTTTGTAGCACGAAATGGATTTTTATCAATAAAAAAAGTTCAAATTGATCAATTTTGCGTTGTTTCTTTGTTCTCCTTCCTCCTGGATCCCGCCTTTAACCCAAAAAACCCCGAATTTCCCCAAAAATCCCAAATTCCAGCCCCAAATTCCCTTTTTTCACCCAACCAAACAAAATTTCATTTAAAATTCTTTTTTTTCTTTGAGCAAACCAACCCCAAATCCTCCAAATTTGGGGTCTCCAAAGTTTTGGGGGTAAATCCCAGATTTTTGGGGTTCCTGCGGCGCCTTTCCCTCCCTTCTTTCTCCTCAAAAAAACCCACAAAATTTCAAATTTTTCTGTCTTAAACTCAACTTTATTGACCAAAACCCCCCAAAATCGGGACCCCCCCAAATCCCGGGAATTTTCCCCAATTTTTGGGGTTCCCAACCAAAAAAAGGCTCCAAAAAATCCAAAAATTCCTCTTCTAACCCAATTTTATTGCCCCAAAATCCCCCAGGGATCCCCAAATTTCGGGGGCATTTTGGGGTGAATTTGAGGCATTTTGGGGCCGTTTTTGGGGTGAATTTTGGGTGAATTTGAGGCATTTTGGGGCCATTTTTGGGACTGTTTTTGGGGTAAATTTGGGCCATTTTGGGCCTTTTTTGGGGTAACTTGGGGCAGTTTTTGGGGTGAATTTGGGGCATTTTTGGGGTGATTCTGGGATGATTTTTGAAGTGGTTTTTGGGGTGATTTGAGGCATTTTTAGGCCTTTTTGGGGTGACCCAGGGCGGTTTTGGTGCAGTTTTTGGGGTGTTTTTTGGGGTGAATTGGGTCACATTTTGGGTCTTTTTTGAGTTGTTTTGGTCCAGTTTTTGGGCTAATTTGGGCTGGGTTTGGGGGTGTTTTGGGACAGTTTTTGGGGCATTTTTGGGGTGATTCTGGGCGACTTTTGGTGCAGTTTTTAGGGTGTTTTTTGAGGCGATTTGGGGCAGTTTTTCGAGCGATTTTTGAGCACTTTTTGGACCAATTTGGGGCAGTTTTGAGGCAATTTTTGAGCAGTTTCTTGAGCAATTTGGGGCAATTTTGGAGCAGGTTTTGGAGCGATTTCAGAGCACTTCTTGTGGCATTTTTTGGGTTGATTTCAGGCAGTTTTGGAGCAGTTTTTGGAGTGATATTCGGGCAATTTTTGAGCAGTTTTTGGAGCGATTTCTGGAGCAATTTTAGAGCATTTTTTGGGTTGATTTGAGGCAGTTTTGGGGCAGCTTTTGGATCAATTTGGGGCGATTTTGGGGCAGTTTTTGGAGCAATATTGGGGTAATTTTTGAGCAGTTTTTGGGCCATTTTTTGAGTGGATTTGAGTCGGTTTTGGGGCAGTTTTTTGAGCGACATTGGGGTAATTTTTGAGCAGTTTTTGGAGCAGTTTCTGGAGCGATTTCAGAGCAGTTCTCGGGGCATTTTTCGGGTGGATTTGGGGCAGTTTCGGGTCCGTCTAGAAGAAGAGGCCGCGCATGCGGCGCCCGATGCCCTGGCGGTCGTAGAGGACGTTGAATTTGTTCACAAACTGGTTCATGGTGTTGCAGGTCTTGGTGATGGTGCCCAGGTACGCCATGAGCCCCACGTCGTTGCATTGCTGGGGCGAAAAAAGCAGATTTTGGGAAAATTCAGGGATTTTTGGGGGGATTTTTGGGGTTTTTGGGGGATTTTTTGGGGGTTTTTTGGGGGGGATTTTTGGGGTTTTTTTGGGTGGATGTTTGGGTTTCTTTTGGGTGGATTTTGGTTTTTTGGGGTGGATTTTGGGGTTTATTTGGGATGGATTTTTGGGGTTTTTTGGGGTGGATTTTGGGGTTTTTTGGTGGAGATTTTTTGGCTTTTGGGGTGGATTTGGGGTTTTTTAATGGAAATTTTTGGGGATTTTTGGGGGATTTTTTGGGATGGATTTTTTGGGGTTTTTTTGGGTGGATTTTGGGTTTTTTAATGGAAATTTTTTTGGGATTTTTTGGGGCTGATTTTTGGAGTTTTCTGGGTGGATTTTTGGGAATTTCAAAAGGCAATTTTGAGGTCCTTTTGATGAGGATTTTGAGGGTTTTGGGTTTGGGGCTGATGTGGGGGTTTTTTGGGGCTGATTTTGGGAGGGATTTGGGGCTGATTTCAGGGTTTTTTGAGGCGAATTTTGAGGTGATTTTGGGGTGGATTTTGCGTTTTTTGGAGTGATTTGGGGATGATTTTGTGGTGGGATCTGGGGATGATTTTGGGGTGATTTGGGGTGGATTTGGGGTTTTTTGGGGGTGGATTTTGGAGTGGATTTGGGGCTGATTTCGAAGTTTTTTGGAGGCTGATTTCGGGTGAGATTTGGGGTCATTTGGGTCTGATTTTGGGGCAGGATTTTTGGTGAGATTTGGGGCAGACTTTGGGGTGAATTTGGGGCAGATTTTGGGTTGGATTTGGGGGATTTTGGGGGGGGATTTTGAGGCTGATTTTGGGGCGGATTTTGGGGCTGATTTTGGGGCAGGTTTTGGGTTGGATTTGGGGGATTTTGGGGCAGGATTTTTGGTGAGATTTGGGGCAGATTTTGGGGTGAATTTGGGGCAGGTTTTGGGGTGGATTTGGGGGATTTTGGGGCTGATTTTGGGGTGAATTTGGGGCAGATTTTGGGGTGAATTTGGGGCAGATTTTGGGGTGGATTTGGGGGATTTTGGGGGGGGATTTTGAGGCTGATTTTGGGGCGGATTTTGGGGCTGATTTTGGGTTGGATTTGGGGGATTTTGGGGGGGGATTTTGGGGCCCCTCACGTCGTAGAAGTCGGTTTTGAACTTGTCGGTGCTGAGCACGGGCAGGCAGTGGCAGAGGGCGCAGGCCTCGCGCAGGATCTCGTGGTTGAACGGAACCTCCCCTGAAAACCCCAAAATTTGGGGGCAAAAACCCAAAAATTGGGGTCAGGGACACCTCAAAATTAATCAAGGACCCAAAAAACCCAAAAATCCCCCCAGAAAAAACCCCAAAATTGCTCAGAACATCCCAAAATCTTCTCAGGACTCACAAAGATTCCCAGGAAATTCCCCCAAAATTTGGGGTCAAGGAGCCCCCAAAAACCCCAGAATTTGGGAGCAAGGACCCCCCAAAAAACCCCAAAATTAAGGGTAAAGGACTCCCCAAAAAACCGAAAATTTGGGGTCAAGAAGCCCCCCCAAAAAACCCCCAAATTTGGGGGCAGGGAGCCCTAAAATGGATCAAGACTTCCAGGAGCTTCCAAAATTGGGATCAGGAGCCCCAAAATTGGGGAAAGGGCCCTAAAAATGAGCCCAAAACCATAAAAAAATCCATTAAAAATCCTCCAAAATTGAGCAAGAATCTCAGATATTAAAAAAATCCCAAAATTTGGGGTCAGGGACCCCAAATCAACCCAAGACCCCCCTGAGCCTCCCAGAGACTCCAAACCCCTCAAAATCACGGAAAACCCCAAAATTTGGGGAAAATCTCTGAAATTTGGGAAGAAACCGCAAAATTTTGGGGAAAATCTCTGGAATCTGTGGGGGAAAAAAACCCCAAAAATTGACTAAAAAAAAAAACCCCAAAAATTGACTAAAAAAATACCCAAAAATTGACTAAAAAAAACCCAAAAATTGACTAAAAAAACCCAAAAATTGACTAAGAAACCCTGAAAATTCAGGAAAAAAATCCCCAAAAATTTTGGTGTTTTCCAGAGGCTCCAACCCCTCCCAGGGTTTTGGGAAAAGGCCCAAACTTTGGGTTTTTGGCCCCAAATCCTCACCGGCCTCGGCTGCCCGGACGTACTCGAGGATGAGGCGAACGCGGCTGTGCAGCATCTTGATGGCGCTGTGCTGGGCTATCAGGTGCTCGGCCACTTTTTGGGGGAAATTCAGGCGTTTTTGGGGCTTTTTTGGGGGTTTGGAAATGGCAAAAAGCCCGAGGAAAGCGCAGCAGAAAAAAAAAGCCCAAAAAACCCCCCAAAAAATCGACGAAAAAACGCCAAATCCAGCCCAAAATCCTCCTCAAAAGGAGCCCAAAATTCCTAAAAATGCACCCAAAAGAACTCCACCAAAAAACCCCAAATCAACCCCAAAAATCCTCCCCAAAAAATCTCCATTAAAAAACCCCAAATCCACCCCAAAAAACTCCTCGAAATCCTCTTCAAAACAACCCCAAAAGAACCCAAAAATCCACCCCAAAAATACCCCTAAAAAAACCCCAAAATCCTCCCTAAAAGGACCCCAAAATTCCCAAAAATCCACCCCAAAAACCCCAAAAATCTCCATTAAAAAACCCCAAATCCACCCCAAAAAACTCCTCAAATTCCTCTTCAAAACGACCTCAAAATCCACCCCAAAAATACCCAAAGATCCACCCTAAAAAAACCCAAATCCAACCCAAAAAACCTCCCCAAAATCCTCCTCAAAAAGACCCCAAAATTCCCTAAAATCCCCCCAAAAAACCCCAAAATTCCTCCCCAAAAACACCAAAATCACCCCAGGAATTCCCAAAAACCCCCCAAAAAAATCTCCACCAAAAATCCCAATTCCTCCCCCCAAAAAAACCCCAAATCTCCCCAAAATTCCTCCCCCAAATCCCCTCAAATTAAACCCAAAAATCCATCCCCAAAAAAACCCAAAATCCCCCCAAAAATCCCCAAATCCCCCCCCCAAAAATCCATTCCAAAATCCCCCAAATTTCACCCAAAAATCCCCCCAAGGGTCCCCCTGTTGAGGAATTTTGGGGCAAATTTTGGGGTTTTTTGGTGAAGTTTTTGGCTTTTCAAAATTGATTTTTGGTGGAATTTTCAGATTTTCTGCCGCAATTTTGGGCTTTTTCCAATGGAATTTTTGGGGTGGATTTTGGGGGTTTTGGTGAAATTTTTGGCTTTTTAAAATTGATTTTTTTTTGGTGGATTTTTGGGCATTTTCCACCGGAATTTTGGATTTTTCCCGGACAGACTTTTGGGATTTTCTTGTGCTGAAGTTCAGGGCTGAGTTTTGGGGTGAATTTTGGGGTTTTTGGGGAAAATTTTGGGGTGAATTCCGGGGATTTTGGGGCAGATTTTGGGGTGAATTCCAGGAGTTTTGGGGCAGATTTTGGGGTGAATTTGGGTGGTTTTGGGGCACATTTTGGGGCAGGTTTTGGGGTGAATCTCAAGGGTTTTGGAGTGAATTTTGGGGCGAATCCTGGGATTTTTAGGGCACATTTTGGGGTGGGTTTTGGGGTGGATTTGGGTGGTTTTGGGGCAGGTTTTAGGGTGGATTTTGGGGTGGGTTTTGGGGCAGATATTGGGGTGAATCCCAGGGTTTTTGGGGCAGATTTCAGGTGAATTTTGGGGCAGGTTTTGGGGCGAATCCTGGGGTTTTTAGGGCACATTTTGGGGTGGATTTTGGGGTAGATTTGGGTGTTTTTGGGGCACATTTGGGGTGAATGTGGGTGGTTTTAGGGCACATTTTTGGGGTGGGTTTTTGGGGCAGATTTGGGGTGGTTTTGGGGTTTTTTGGGGTGGTTTTGGTAGGTTTTTGGGGCAGATTTTGGGGTAGATGTTGGGGTAGATTTGGGTGGGTTTTGGTGGATTTTGGGCAGTTTTGGGGTTTTTGGGCTTTTGGGGGGATTTTGGGGCAGATTTTGGGGTGAATCTCGGGGTTTTTGGGGCACGTTTTGGGGTGGGTTTTGGGGCAGATTTGGGTGTTTTTGGGGCAGGTTTTGGGGTGGGTTTTGGGGTGGATTTTGGGGCAGATTTTGGGGTAGATTTTGGGGTAGATTTGGGTGGATTTTGGGGCAGATTTGGGTGTTTTTGTGGCACATTTTGGGGCGGATTTTGGGGTGAATCTTGGGGTTTTTGGGGCAGGTTTTGGGGTGAATCCTGGGGTTTTTAGGGCACATTTTGGGGTGGGTTTTGGGGCAGATTTGGGTGTTTTTGGGGCTCACCCGTGCTGTTCTCCCCTCCTCCCGTTGCCGTCATCCTGGCCACGTGATCCACCCCGATCCTCTCGGCCTCCTCGGTGGCCAGCGTGTAGGGCAGCTCGGCGAACAGCATCGTGGCCTTGGGCGCCCCGAAATCCGCACAGAACGGTCCCAAAATTGTCCCAAAACCACCCCGAGGTCCCGCGGGGCCACCCCGAAAAATCCCGGGCGGAAACGGGGCCGGGAAAGGCTCAAAAATGGCCCAAAAACGGGAGCAAAATTGCCCAAACCGGCCCCAAAATTGTCCCAAAATTGTCCACAAGTCATCCCAAATTGATCCCAAAGTTGTCCCAAAATTGTTCCCAAAACATCACAAAATTGGCCCCAAAATTATTCCCAAAATTGTCCCAAAATGGCCCCAAAATAGTCACAAAATTGGCCCAAAAATTGTTCCAAAATTATTCCAAAAATGTTAAAATGGCCCCAAAATTGTTCCAAAAAAATGTCCCAAAATTGGCCCAAAATTATCCCCACAAATTGTTCCCAAAGTTGTCACAAAATTGTCCTGAAATTGTCCCAAAATGACTCGAAAATTGTCTCAAAATTGTCCCAAAATTGCCCCAAAGTTGTCCCAAAGTTGTCACAAAATTGTCCTGAAGTTGTCCCAAAATGATTCGAAAATTATCCCAAAACTGTCCCAAAATTATCCCAAAATTGTCCTAAAATTGTCCCAAAATTGTTCCCAAAATTGTCCCAAAAATTGTTCCCAAATTATTCCAAAACTGTCACAAAATGGCCCCAAAATTGTTCCCAAATTGGCCCCGAAATTGTCACAAAATTGTTCCAAAAATGTCCCAAAATGGTCCCAAAAATGTCCCAAAATTGGCCCCAAAATTGTCCCAAAACCACCCCCAAAATCCCCCAAATTTCCCCCAAAAATGCCCCAAATTCCCCCAAAATTTCCCCAACTTTTCCTAAAATCCCCCAAATTTTCCCCCCAAACAAACCCCAAAATCCCCCAAATTTCCCCCAATTTTTTTCCAAAATCCCCTCAAAATCCCCCAAATTTCCCCAAAATGGCCCAAAAATGCCCAAAAATTCCCAAAATTTCCCCAAAAATGCCCCAAACCCCGAATGTCCCGAACTGACCTCGCCGTTGATGATGTCGATCACGGACTCGAAGACGCTCACGGGGAGCTGGGGGGAAAAACCCAAATTTGGGGTCCCCAAAATTCAGGGAAACCCCAAAAATCGAGGATTTCCCTTCAATTTGGGGGTTTTTCCTGAATTTGGGGGTTTTTCCTCAAAATTTGGGAGTTTTTTCCCCCAAAATTGTTTTTTTTTCCCAAAAAAATTTGGGTTTTTTTTCCAAATTTGAGGTTTTTTTCCCCAAACTTTGTTGGGTTTTTTTCCCCAAAAAATTTGGGGTTTTTTTCCAAATTTGGGTGTTTTTTCCCCAAAATTTGTTGGGGTTTTTTTTCAAAAATTTCGGGGTTTTTTCACCCAAAATTTGGGGGTTTTTTTCCCCCCCAAATTGTCTTTTTCCCCCCCAAAAAATTTGGGGTTTTTTTTCCAAATTTGGAGGGTTTTTTTCAAAAATTTCGGGGTTTTTTCCCAAAATTTTGTGGGTTTTTTCCACAAAATTTGGGTGTTTTTATTTTTCAAAAATTGGGAGATTTTTTCCCCAAAATTTGGGGTGTTTTTTTTTCCAAAATTAGGTGGATTTTTTTTCAAATTTTTGGGTTTTTTTTCCCCCAAACTTGGAGGGTTTTTTCCCCAAAATTTGAAGTTTTTTTCCCAAAATTTTGGGGTTTTTTTTCCCCAAAATTGGGTTTTTTTCCCCCAAACTCACGTCCGTGTGCTTGGTCATGGGGTTGAGCTTCAGGAACAGCGGGCTCTCGATGATCTCACACACCTGGGGGAGGAAATTTGACATTTTTGGGGTGAAAAAAACCCCAAAAAACCCAAAAATGGCCCCAAATTCAAGTGGGGATTGGTTTTTTTTTTTTTTTTCCAAATTTTGGGGATTTTTTCCCAAAATTTGGAGGACCCCGAAAAAATCCCCCCAAATTCCCCCAAAATTCCCCATAAAATCTCCCCAAATCCCCCCAAAATTCCCCAAAAAATCCCCCCAAAATTAAAAAAAAAAATCCCCCCAAAATCCCCTCAATTCCCCCAAAATTTCCCCAAAAAATCCCCCCAAATCTCCCCAAAATTCCCAAAAAAATTCCCCCAAAAATCCCCAAAATCCCCCCAAAATTCCCCAAAAAATCCCCCCAAAAAACCCCCAAATCCCCTCAATTTCCCCCAAAATTTCCCCAAAAAATCCCCCCAAAATGCCCCCAAAATTTCCCCAAAAACCCCCCAAAATCCCCCAAAATTCCCAAAAAAATCCCCCCAAAAATCCCCTCAATTTCCCCCCAAAATCCCCTCAAAATTCCCCCAAAATGCCCAAAAATCCCCCCAAAATTCCCCCCAAATTTCCCCAAATCCTCAAAATTCCCCCCAAATTGCCCAAAAGGGCCAGGATTTGGCCCAGACCTGTTTGTGCACGTGGATGTCGGCGGGCTCGGGGGGTTCCCCCGTCGTGTACCAGCCCAGGAACTCCAGGTCCTTGAACACCTGCTTGACTTTTGGGGGGAAAAAGGGCAAATTTGGGAAATTGGGGATCCCCCCGATAACCAGGGACCCCAAAATTCCATCGAGGAACCCCAAAAATCCCATCAGGAACCCCAAAAATCCCCAAAATTCCCTCAAATCCAGCTCAAAATCTGCTCCACGAACCCCAAAATTCCTTCAGGAACCCCAAAATCCCCCAAAATTCCATCAAATCCAGCTCAAAATCCCACCCAAAAAACCCCAAAATTTCATCAGGAACCCCAAAAATTCCCCAAATTTCCCTCTCAACCCCCTCCAAACCCCCCAAAAAATCCCCTCTAAATCCCCCCAAAATCTCAAGGAAACCTCCCAAAATCTCAATGAAACCCCAAAATCTCAATGAAACCCCCAAAATCTCAATGAAACCCCCCAAATCTCAATGAAACCCCAAAAACTCTCAATGAATCCCCCAAAATCTCAATGAATCCCCCCAAAATCTCAATGAAACCCCCCAAAATCTCAATGAAATCCCCCAAAATCCACTCCAAAACTTCCCAAACTTCCCAAAATCTCCCCAAAATTCCCTCTCAAATGCCAGAAATCCCCCTCCAAAACCCCCCAAATTCCTCTCCAAATCCCACAAAATCCCCTCAAAAATCCTAATTAAACCCCCCAAAATCCCCTCAAAATCCCCAAATTTTCTCTGGCACCCCCAAAATTGCCCAAAAATTCCCAAAACCTCCCCAAAATCCCCTCCAAATCCCCCGAAACCCCCTCAAAACTCCCCCAAAATCCCCTCAAAACCTCCCCCAAAATCCCCTCGAACGCCCCCAAAAAATCCCCTCAAAAATGCCCCCAAATCCCCTCAAAATCCCTCAAAATGCCCCCAAAACCCCCCAAAATCCCCTCCAAACCCCCCAAAATTGCCAAAAAACCCCCAAAACCCCCTCTAAACCCCCTCTAAACCACCCCAAAACCCCCTCAAAACCTCCCCAAAATCCCCTCAAAAATCCCAATTAAACCCCCCCAAAATCCCCTCCAAACCCCCAAAATCCCCTCCAAACCCCCAGATTTTTTCTGGCAGCCCCGAAATCGCCAGAATTTCCCCCCAACAATCCCCTGCTCACACTGCTCCTCCTTGGTGTAGTAGTACTCCTTGTCGATGAGCAGCGCTCCCCCCGAGCCGTGCGCCAGCAGCTCGAAGGAATTCATCACCTCGATGTTCCGGCCCTCCTGGCGCCCGATCAGCGCCCCAATCACTGCCACAGGGGGGTTTGGGGGTCCTGAAGGGGTTTGGGGGGTCCCAGGGGGGTTTTGGGGTGGTTTTGGGGGGTCTCAGGGGGGTTTGAGGAGCACTGGAAGGAATTCATCACCTCGATGTTCCGGCCCTCCTGGCGCCCGATCAGCGCCCCAATCACTGCCACAGGGGGTTTGGGGGATTTTTGGGGTTCCTGAAGGGGTTTGGGGGGTCCCAGGGGGGTTTTGGGGAGGTTTGGGGGAGATTTGGGGGGTTTGGGGGGTCCCAGGGGAGTCACCCTGGTGGTGAGTGAGCAGGGCCTCAAATGGGAGGGGGCGGGACCTGGCAGGGAGTGGGCGGGGCCTGGCAATGAGTGGGCGGGGTTTGGGACAGGGGTTAGAGCCTGGCATTGAGTGGGCTTGGGGGGTCCTGGAGGGGTTTGGGGGAGGTTTTAGGGGGTCCTCAAGGGGTTTAGGGGGTCCCAGGGGGGTTTTGAGGGGTCCTCAAGGGGTTTAGGGGGTCCCAGGGGGGTTTTGGGGAGGTTTGGGGGTTTTGGGGGGTCTCAGGGGGGTTTGAGGAGCACTGGAAGGAATTCATCACCTCAATGTTCCGGCCCTCCTGGCGCCCGATCAGCGCCCCAATCACTGCCACAGGGGAGTTTGGGGGATTTTGGGGGGTCCCAGAAGGATTTGGGGGTGGTTTGGGGGGTCCTCAAGGGGTTTGGGGGGTCCCAGAGGGGTTTTGGGGAGGTCTGGGGGGAGATTTGGGGGGTTTTGGGGGTCCCAGGGGAGTCCCCTGGTGGTGAGTGAGCAGGGCCTCAAATGGGAGGGGGCGGGACCTGGCAGGGAATGGGCGGGGGCTCGCAGGGGGCGTGGTCTAGCAGTGAGTGGGCGGGGTTTCAAATGAGAGGGGCGGGGCCTGTCAGTCAATAGCGGGGACCATAACAGGAAGAGGGCGGGGTCTGGCAGCAAGTGGGCAGGGCTTCAAAGGGGAGGGGCGGGGCCAGTTAGGGAGTGGGCGGGGCTTGGGCTAGAGGGTGGGACCTGGCAGTGAGTGGGGAGGGGCTGGTGGTGAGTAGGCGGGGCTTGAAAGGGGAGGGGGCGGGGCCTGGCAGTGAGTGGGGAGGGGCTGGTGGGGAGTGGGCGGGGCTTCAAAGGGGAAGGGGCGGGGCCTGGCATCGAGCGGGCTTGGGGGGTCCCTGGGGAGTTTTGGGGAGTCCCAGGGGGGAATTCTGGGTGGATTTGGGGCAAAATTTAGGATGGATTTGAAGTGGAATTTTGGGATGGATTTGGGGTGGAATTTGAGGAGGTTTTGGGCTGGATTTGGGGCAGAATTTGGGATTTTTTTGGAGTGGACTTGGGAGGAATTTGGGCTGGATTTGGGGTGGAATTTGGGATTTTTTGGGGTGGATTTGAGGTGAAATTTGGGCTTTTTTGGGGGCAGAATTTAGGATTTTTTGAGGTGGAATTTGGGATGGATTTGAGAGGGGATTTGAGGCAGAATTTGGGGTGGACCTGAGGTGGAATTTGGGATCTTTTTGGGCTGAATTTAGGAAGAGTTGGGAATGGATTTGGAGCAGAATTTGGGCTGGATTTGGGGTGAAATTTGGGCTATTTTTGGGGCAGAATTTCGGCTAATTTTGGGGCAAAATTTGGGATTTTTTGGGGCTATTTTTGGAGCTGAATGTAGGATTTTTGGGGCAGAACTTGGGATTTTTTGGGGCAGAATTGGGGATTTTTTGGGCTATTTTTGGAGAACAATGTAGGATTTTTGGGGCAGACTTTGGGCTGTTTTTGGGGCAGAATTTGGGATTGTTTTGGGGCAAAATTTGGGATTTTTTTGGGGCTATTTTTGGAGCAGAATGTAGGATTTTTGGGGCAGAATTTGGGCTATTTTTGGGGCAGAATTTGGGATTTTTTTGGGGACCATTCCCCCACCTTGGCCGTTGCGTCCCTCCTGGGAGCGCAGGCGGATCCAGTGGTCCGAGATGTTGAGGATGACCAGGGGGTGCAGGGCCACGGACACGCTGCCGGTCACTCCTCCGGCCATCACCTGAGGCGCCCCTGCCACGGAAAATTCCAGAACATTCGGGAATTCCGGGGAATTTTGGGGCCATTCCCGGTAATTCTGGGATCGTTCCCAGTGCCATTCCCAGGCTCTTGGGCCGTTCCCGGGATTTTGGGACAAATTTTGGTCCTCCTGGGGCCATTCCCGGTAATTTTGGGGCCATTCCCGGTAATTTCGAGGCTCCCTTTGATTTATTTCCCCTCACGATCTCCCCCATCCCGGTGCCGTTCCCGTTATTCCCGGAGCCATTCCCGATTATCCCATCGCCATTCCCGGTATTTCCTCCCTTATTCCCGGTAATTTTGGGGCCATTCCCGGTAATTCTGAGGCTCCGGGTAATGTGGGGGCCATTCGGGTTTTTGGGGGTTCTCTGAGTTTTTTCCCCTCACGATCTCCCCCATCCCGGTGCCGTTCCCGGTACCCGCGTCCCTGCCCCCCACCCTCCTTTGGCTACGCCCCTTTCCCTCGGTCTCCCATCCGGTTCGGTACCGCTCCCGGTGCCCCCCACCGCCCCCTCCCCGTTGCCCCATCCCCCGAGGACATTCCCGGTAATTTTGAGGCTCCTCCTGAATTTTTTCCCCTCACGATTTTGCCCCATCCCGGTGCCGTTCCCGGTACCGCTCCCGGTGCTCCCGCTGCCGCTCCCGGTGCTCCCCCCGTTACCTGCCCCATCCACCTCCATGCCGCCGTTATTCCCCGCGCTCCCGGTGCCGTTCCCGGCGCTCCCGGGCCCCCCCCCGGGCCCCGCTCCTCCCCCGCAGGAGCCGCCGCCTCCCGGCGCCGCCGCCGCCATCTTGGAGCCCTCACGGGGCATGCGAAAGGAGCCAGGGGGCGGGGCTTGAGAACTCATTGTGATTGGACAACGCTACGATTGGGCGGGGCTTTGTGGAGGAGAGGCTTTGATGCTAAATTTTGATTGGGCAAAGCATCAAGAGGCGGGGCTTAAAAGGGCGGGATGTGAGAGCGGAGTTTTGATTGGTCAATGCTTTAGGCGTGTCCCCCGTGAAATTGGGTGTGTCCTCTCCAAAAAAGGAGCGTCCCCCCAAAAAAGGGAATGTCTCCCGCCAAAAAAAGGGGGTGTCTCCCCCCAAAACGGGGGTGTCCACCCCAAAATGGGGTTGCCCCATTAAAAGGCACCTCCGGGATTCGAACCGGCGAGCTCCCGTTTACTTTAACCTGGCTTTTTAACCAACCAAATAAACCCACGAAATCCGGGGGTTTTCCCCCAAATCCGGGGTTTCCCCCCAAAATTCGTGGCTTTACAGCCCCAACTGAGTGTCCCTCGTTAAACGGAGGGTGTCCCCCTCCAAAAAGGGATGCCGGGGTAAAAGGCACCGCCGGGATTCGAATCCGCGATCTCCCTTTAACCAAGCGCTTTAACCAACCAAACAAACCCCTAAAATTCGAGATTTTTCGCCCAAAATCCTGACGTTTTCGGCCAAATCCGGGGTTTTCCCCCCATAATAGAGAGTCCTCGTTAAATGAGCGGGTGTCTCTCCGAAAATAGGGGTGTCGCGGTAAAAGGCACCGGCGGGGTTCGAATCCACCATCCCGTTTACTTTAACCAGGCGCTTTAACCAACCAAATAAACCCCTAAAATTCGGGTTTTATCCCCCGAAATCCGGTTTTTTTCCCCAAAACTCGTTGTTTTCCCCTCAAATGAAACATCCACCATGAAATTGGGGGTGCCCTCCCCAAAAATAGGAGTGTCGGGGTAAAAGGCACCGCTGGGATTCGAACCCAGGATCTCCTGTTTACTAGACAGGCGCTTTAACCAACTAAGCCACGGCGCCGCCTTCCCCGCTCGCGCCGCCGGCTCCTTCCCGCGCCTGCAGCGCGCATGCGCGGGGGGCGACAGCGCAGGGGGGATTTTGGGGGAGAATTTTGGGGAATTTTGGGGGGAGTTTTGGGGCGGGATAAAGAGGGAATATTGGGACGGATTTTTGGGGGATTTGGCGTGGGAATAGGGGAGGATTTGGGGGAATTTTGGGGGGGATTTTGGGGTGGGATATGGGGGGACTGGGGGGATTTTTGGGTGGAAATAGGGGAGTATTTGGGGGGATTTTGGAGTGGGAATAGGGAAGGATTTAGGGATGATTTGGGAGTATATTGGGGGGATTTGGAGTGGTAACAGGGGAGGATTTGGAGGAATTTTGGGCTGGGATAAGGGGAGGATTGGGGGAATTATGAGGGGGAGAATGGGAAGAATTGGGGAATAGGATGGAGGAGGAATGGGGGCAAGAGGGGAAATTGGGGGGGCAAAAAGGGGGAATAATGGGGAGATGGGAATTGAGGGGGAATGGGGGAAGAATGAAGGCTCTGAGGGGCAACGGGTTACTGGGAGCAAAACCAGCGCGTGGACGAGCAGCTACTGGGAGGAACCGGGGTGGAACTGGGGCAGCGGGCGACAATTTGAGGCGCCACCACTAATGTCGCACGCGTGTCACACTCTCGTCCCTTCCTTCCCCGAGCGGGACTCGAACCCACGGTTCTCAGCTCCGCGGGCGGCAGCGCTGCCGCTGCGCCACGGGGCCGCCGGCGGGGCCGGTTCGGCGGGGGCGGCCCCATTGGTACCTCCGGGGGGCTCTATTGGTGGGGGAGGAATTTGGGGGGGAGGTCCCGGGGATCCTGAGGGATTTAGGGGGAAAATTTGGTGATTTTGGGGGGAAGTTGAAATTTGGGGGGGTCCTGAGTGACCCTGGGGGGGTTTGGGGGGGATTTTGGTGATTTTGGGGGGGGTTGGTTATTTTAGGGGGGGGTCCTGAGTGACCCTGGGGGAGATTTTGGGGGGTGTCCCCCCGACAACGGTCGCCATAGCAACGGTGGGGGAGGGGATGGGGGGGATGTTGTTCCCGCGCCGCTGTTGCCATGACAACGCGGGCGGGGGGAATCCCGATTTTCCCTCCCCCACTCGGGGTCACCCCCAAGGACGGGGGGGGGAGGGAGGGAGGGGGTGGGGTCGGCTCGTGCCGCCCCTCCCCCCCCTCCCCACGCCACACGTGACGCCGCGGTGACGTCACGGCCGCCCCCCCCCCCAAAAAAGTGGCGCGTGGGAACGCTGGGGGTGGGGGAGGGGCGGGGGCGATGCCGCAGGGGTGAATCATCGGCGGGGGGGGGGAGGGGCGGGGAGGGGAGGCCCCCGTGGGACCCCATGGGCCCCCATGGACCCTATGGAACCCTATAGGAACCTATAGAACTCTACTGGAACCCTATAGAACCCCCGTGGACCCTATAGAACCCATGGGACCCTATAGAACCCAATAGAACCCATCCCGATCCTATAGAACCCTATAGAACCCCCATGGGACCCTATAGAACCCAATAGAACCCATCCCGATCCTATAGAACCCTATAGGACCCCACCGGCTATAGACTAGGAACCTATGGGACCCGGACCTATAGAACCCATCCCGCCTATAAGAACCCTATAGGACCCCATGGACCCTAATAGAACCCATCCCGATCCTATAGAACCCTATAGAACCCCCATGGACCCTATAGAACCCAATAGAACCCATCCCGATCCTATAGAACCCTATAGGACCCACCCGGACCTATAGAACCCCTATAGCAACCTATGGGACCCGTCGGACCCTATAGAACCCATCCCGATCCTATAGAACCCTATAGAACCCCCATGGACCCTATAGAACCCAATAGAACCCATCCCGATCCTATAGAACCCTATAGGACCCACCCGGACCTATAGAATCCCTATGGGAACCTATGGGACCCGTCGGACCCTATAGAACCCATCCCGATCCTATAGAACCCTATAGAACCCCCATGGACCCTATAGAACCCAATAGAACCCATCCCGATCCTATAGAACCCTATAGGACCCACCCGGACCTATAGAATCCCTATGGGAACCTATGGGACCCGTCGGACCCTATAGAACCCATCCTGATCCTGTAGGACCCTATAGAACCGTACAGGAACCTATAGAACCCATCCTGATCCTTTAGAACCCATCCCGATCCCACAGAACCCCTATAGAACCCATCAGACCCTATAGAACCTTATAGGACCCTATAGAACCCACCTGGACCCTATAGAACCCATCCCGATCCTATAGGACCCCTATAAAACCCCTATAGAACCCCCTATAGGACCCCCAATAGAACCCCTATAGGATCCCCCATAGCCCCCATAGGTCCCTCTCTGGCTTTCCATGGGTCCCAATGGATCCAGAGGTCCCTGTGCCTGTCCCTAAAGGTTTCTATAGGTTCCCATAGGTCTCTATAGGTCCCCGTGGCTCCCTGGGCCCCCCCCAGTGCCCTATAGCGGCCCCTATAGATTTCTATAGCTCTCCATGGGTCCCAACGCATCCGTAGGTCCCCGTGCCTGTCCCTATAGGTCCCTATAGGTTTCTATAGGTCTCTATGGGTCTCTAGAGGTCCCTATGGGTCCCTGTGGCCCCCCCGGCCCCCTATAGCCCCCATAGGTGCCTCTATGGCTCTCCCCATGGACCCATAGGTCCCCGTGCCTGTCCCTATGGGTTCCCATAGGTCTCTATGGGTTCCTATAGGTTCCCATAGGTCTCTATGGGTCCCTGGGCCCCCCCAGTCCCCTATGGCCGCCCCTATAGATTTCTATGGCTCTCCATGGGTCCAAATGGATCCATAGGTCCCCGTGCCTGTCCCTATACGTTCCCATAGGTCCCTATAGGTTTCTAGGGGTCTCTAGAGGTCCCTATAGGTCCCCGTGGCTCCCCGCCCCCCCCCCGGTCCCCTATAGCCCCCATAGGTGCGCCCCCCAGCACTGCGGCCGGGGTGAGTCACCAATGCAGCTGCTGGGGGGGGGGAAGGGAGGGGGGGGAGGGGAAGGGGGGGCCCGTGTGGAGCTCCCGCCCCTCCCCCACCCCTGGGGGGGCTCTGAGTCATCGGGGGGGGATGGGGGCTATGGGGGGTTCTATAGGGGATATGGGGGCTATAGGGGCCATAGGGGATATAGGGGATGGGGGTTCTGTAGGGGCTATAGGGCCTGTGGGGGTGTGTAGGGGTCTATGGGGGCTATGGGGGCGATAGGGGGGTTTTATAGGGGCTATAGGGCCTATGGGGGTGTGTAGGGGTCTATGGGGGCTATGGGGGCTATAGGGGGTTTTATAGGGGTTTTATAGGGGCTATAGGGCCTATGGGGGCTATAGGGGGTTCTATAGGGGCTATAGGGCCTATGGGGGCTATGGGGGCTATAGGGGATGGGCGTTCTATAGGGGCTATAGGGCCTATGGGGGTGTGTAGGGCTATGGGGGCTATAGGGGGGTCTATAGGGGCTATGGGGGCTATAGGGGGTTTTATAGGGGGTATAGGGGCCTATGGGGGCTATAGGGGATGGGGGGGCTATAGGGCCTATGGGGGTGTGTAGGGGCCTATAGGGGCCTATAGGGTTCTGTAGGGGTCTATAGGGGCTGTGTAGGGCTGTAGGGGGAGTGTGTAGGGTGTGAGTAAGGCCTGTGGGGGTGTGTAGGAGGCGTGTAGGGTGTGTGTAGGGGATGTGTAGGTGTGTAGGGGTGTACACCCCTGTGTAGGCCCATAGGGCTCTATAGGGGTCTATAGGGCTGTGTAGGGGGTCTCCATGTGTGTCATGGCACCCCTGAAACTCACCCCCGGCCCCATTGATCACCCCCGGCCCCATTGATCACCCCCAGACTCATTCACGCCCTGCCCCATTCATCCCCCATTCATTCATCACCTTCGAGCCCCATTCACCCCCTAGAACTAACGAACCCCCAGCACTAATTAACCCCCCAGCACTAATTAACCCCCCAGACTCATTCACCCCCACCCCATTCATTCATCACCTTTGAGCCCCATTCACCCCCCCAGGCCTAATTAACCCCCGGCCCCATTCATTCATCCCCCACTCCCATTCATCCTCCCCAGACTCACTCACCCCGACCCCCATTCACAGCCGGCCCCATTCATTCATCCCCCAGCCCCATTCATCCCCTTCGAGCCCCAAATGAACTCCCAGCTGTAATTAACTCCCAGCCCCATTAATTGTTGCCCCCAGCCCCATTAATTTCCCCCCCAGCCCCATTAATTTTCTCCCCCAGCCCTAATTAACCACCAGCCCCAATTAACCCCCAGCCCCATTCATTCCCTTCCCCATTCCATTCATGCCCCCACCCCATTCATCCCCTTCAAGACCCATTAACCCCCAGCCTTAATTAACCCCCAGTCCCATTAATTTTCTCTCCCAGCCCTAATTAACCCCCAGCCCCATTAATTTTCTCTCCCAGCCCCATTCATTCTCCCCCAGACCCATTTCCCCCCTTCTGGCCCCATTCATCTCCCTGCCCCATTCAACCCCCAGCCCCAATTCACCCCCCCAAACCCATTAATCACCCCCAGCCCCATTTACCCCCCCACCCCCCTCCAGCCCCACCCCATTCATGCCCCCCCAGCCCAATTTCCCCCCCCATTCTCCCCCAGCCCCATTTAATCCCCCCGCCCCATTCATGCCCCCCCAGCCCCATTAACCCCCCATTCTCCCCAACCCCATTCATGCCACCCCAGCCCCATTAATCACCCCCAACCCCATTTAATCCCCCCACTCCATTTAACCCCCCCCCCCCCATTCATCCCCCCAGCCCCGCCCCACTCCTCCTCCCCCCATTCATCCCCCGCGTTCATTCATCCCCTCCGCGGCGGGGCTCTCTGCGCATGCGCGAGTTTCCCCCAACGACCCCACCCCTTTTTTCCCGGGCCCGGCCGGATTTTATGAATGGGCCATTGACGTCATCGGAGACCCCCCACGTGGGGCCCCCGCGCGTATAAAGGGGGCGGAGCCGGCGCTGTCCGCGGTGCTGAAGGGCGAGACGACGGCGAGACCACCGCGACCCCTCCCCCCGTTTTATCTTCCCCCCTTCTCACCGCGACCCCTCCCTTCACCTGAACCCCCTCCCCACCCCTTTTCGCGACCCCCACCCCCTCCCCCTCCCTTATCGGGACCACCCCCCGCCCCCGCTTGGAGCCCCCTCCCCCACTTTTCTTCAAGACCCCCCCCGCATTTTTAGCGCCCCTCCGCCCCCCGGCTGGAAAAGGGGGGGGGGATCCCCCGGATCGGCCGAGACCCCCCCGGAGCCGGTAGGAGCCCCCTCCCCATTTTGGATTTGGGGGTGGGGGGGGGAGGGGAGATTGGGTGGGGTCCCCCCTCCCATGGGTTTTTTTTTGGGGGTGGGGGGAGGGGTGCGAGGAGCGCGTGGGCGCGCGGGGAAGGGGCGGGGGGATGGGCGCGCGTGGGTGCGATCCCGGGGGGAGGGAGGGGAAGGGCGGGGTCCGCGTGGGTGTGGCCGTGGGGGGGGGGGTTCCCGGGGGTGGGGGGGGGGGGGGGGTGTTTGGGTGGGGGAGGGGGCGGCCGGGGGAGCGGGAAGGTGGGGGATGGGGCGAGGGGAGGGGTCGCTCACGTGCGGGTGGGCGCGCGGGCACGTGGGCTCGGGGCGCGCGCGCGGGAGTGGGCGTGGTCACACGTGCGCGTGCGCGCGCGCTCCAGGTGTGTTCACACGTGCGTGCGCGTGTGTGTGTGCGTGCAAACCAGGTGTGTCCACATGTGCGTGTGTGCGATCCAGGTGCGCTTTCCGTGTGTGTTCCAGGTGTGTTCACACCTGTGCGTTCCATTCATGTTCACACCTGTGTGTGTGTGTGTGCGTGTGTTCCGTGTGTGCTCCCTGTGTGTGTGCACACCTGTCTGCGTGTGTTCAGTGCCCGGGATTGTGCGTGTCACCCTCTGTGTGTGTCACCATGAGTGTGTCACTGTGTGTGTGTCACCTGTGTGTGTGTGTGTGTGTGTTCCCCAGGTGTTCACACCTGTGTGTTCTCTGTGTGTGTGTGTCACCTGGGGATGTGTCACCATGGGTGTGTCACCATGAGTGTGTCACCTGTGTGTATGTGTGTTCCCCAGGTGCTCACACCTGTGCATGTGTCACCTGGGGATGTGTCACCCAGTGTGTCACCCTCTGTGTGTCACCCCGTGAGCGTCACCTGGGAATGTGTCACCCTGTGAGTGTCACTCTGCGTGTGTCACCCCGTGTGTGTCACCGTGAGTGTGTCACCCTGCAGGGTCTGTGCGTGCTCACACCTGTGCGTGTGTTCTGTGTGCGTGTGTCACCTGGGAATGCGTCACCGTGAGTGTGTCACCCTGCGTGTCTCGCCCTCTGTGTGTCACCACGAGTGTCACCGTGAGTGTGTCACGCCGTGTGTCTGTGTGTGTTCCCCAGGTGTTCACACGTCTGTGTGTGCCCTCTGTGTTTCATGTGTGTTCACACCTGTGTGCATGTTCTGTGTGTTCTGTCTGTTCACACCTGTGCACTCACACCTGCATGTGTGTGTTCTGTGTGTTCACACCTGTGTGCTCACATCTGTGCGTTCACACCTCTGCATATGCTGCATTCACACCCGTGTGTATCTGTTCACACCTGTGTGTTCACACCTGCCCATGTATTCTGTGTGTGTTCTGTGTTCACACCTGTGTGTGCTGTGTTCACACCTCTGTGTATCTGTTCACACCTGTGTGTTCCGTGTATTCACAGCTGTGTGCACACCTGCACATGTGTTCTCTATGTGCGTGTGCTGTGTGTTCACACCCGTATCTGTTCACACCCGTGCGTTCACACCTGTGCATGTGTTCCGTGTATTCACACCTGTGTGTTCTGTGTATTCACAGCTGTGTGCACACCTGCGCGTGTGTTCTGTGTGTTCACACCTGTGTGTTCACACCTGTGTGTTCACACCTCTGTGTGCTGTGTGTTCACACCCATACCTGTTCAGATCTGTGTGTTCACACCTGTGCATGTGTTCCATGTGTTCACACCATGGTGTGTTCACACCTTGGGGGGAGTCCCTGGGGGTCCTGGGGGTCCCTTGGGGGTCCCCGAGGGAACCCCAGAGTGACAAAAACACACCTGGGGAGGGGTTGGGTACAAAATCTGAGGGTGGGGGGGTCAATGACATCACCACGGGTGAGCCCAACACCCCCGAGAGGTGCTGGGGGACCCCCCCACCCCAAATTTCACGTCTCACCCCAAAATCCCCCCTCTCCCCCCATTTTTGTTTCTCCAGGCACCATGACGCCCCCGCCTCGCCCCCTCCGCAGCGCCGCCCTCCTCCTCTCCATCACCCTCCTCGTCCAGAGCCGCCCCCAGCCCACCCCGCAGCCCCCCAGGACCACCCCGACCGCCGCCCCGAGCACCGCCGCCCCTCCCCACTCCATCTCCAAGCGCTCCCCGCTGCCGCCCTCACCCCACCAGTCCGACGTGCTGAAGGAACTGGAGGAACTGGGACGGCTCCGCGCCGAAGCCAAGCGGGACCGGCAGCGGGACCGGGAGCGGGAGCGGGAGTTGGGCTGGGCGAGTTCCCGGCAGCTCCGGCAGCAGCAGAGCCTGGAGCACCGGCTGCTGGAGCGGCGCTACCAAGAGTTGGCCGAGAGCCGGCGTCAGGCGCAGGCGGCGCGGAAGGCGGCGGCCGAGGAGGAACGTTTGGCCGACCTGGCCTCGGATCTGCTCCTGCGCTACCTCCTGAGAGGGCCCGGAGGGGTGGTGGCCGAGGATAAACGATCCGAGGAGGAGGAGGAGGAGGAGGAGGAGGAGGAAGGGTTTGGGGATGGGAAGGATGGGTTTGGTGAGGAGGAGGAGGATGGTGATGAGTTTGGTGGTTACAAGAGCAAGGATGGGTTTGGCGGTGGTGATGACCTCAGCGATGACCTTGGTGGCTACAAGGGCAAGGACAGGTTCAACCTTGGCAATGACCTCAACGATGACCTTGGTGACCACCAGACCTACAAGACCAAGGACAGGTTTGGCCTCAGCAATGACCTCAACGATGACCTTGGTGGCTACAAGACCAAGGACAGGTTCAACCTTGGCAATGACCTCAACGATGACCTCGATGACCACCAGACCTACAAGACCAAGGACAGGTTTGGTTTTGGCAATGACCTCAACGACGACTTTGACGTCTACAAATCCAAGGACAGGTTCAACCTCATCAACGACCTCGACGCCTACAAGGGCGCCTACGACGCCAACGACGCCAACGAGGTCTTCAAGGTCAACCGGCGCTTCAAGCTCAAAGGCGGCGCCAACGAGGACTTGGGCGCCTTGAAGGCCAACGATGACCTCGGTGACAACTTCAAGATCAGGGGAGGCTTGGACGACCTCGACGGCAACGGCGGCTTGGAGGACAACGAGATCCTCCCGGCGCGGGGCCACCGGGGCAACCGGATCGCGGTGGCGGCGTCATCATCATCGTCATCCTCGGAGGTGACCACCGGCGATTCCGAGGAGGCGTCGCCGCAAGACCCGGCCGAGGTGGACGAGCTGGACCCCGGCACCATCGACCAACTGATCGAGCTGTCCAGCAAGCTCCACCTCCCGGCCGACGACGTGGTGGACATCATCCACGACGTGGAGCAGAAACGCAAAGAGGAGGAGGCCACGGGCATGGCCATGGCCGCCATGGGCGCGGTGGCACCGCCCATGGACGAGGAGACGCCGCCGCCGAAGCTGCCGGGTCGTGTCCCCAAATCCAGGATCCGGCCACCGGAGCAGATCCCGGCCAGGACTTTCCTGCCCCGGGGCCCCCCGCCCCCGCTGAGGGATCGCCAGATGGAGAAATACCTGGAGAGGGTTTTGGGGAGCCCCCCCCGGGGGTATCCCTGAGTTTTGGGGTTCCCCCCCCCAGAAAAAAAAACCCCAACCCCCCCCTCCCCCTCCCCATGCTCGGGTGTGTTGTCCCCTCCCAGGTTGTCCCAGTTTGTCCCAGTTTGTCCCAGTTCTGACTGTAGAGTCCCCCACTGCCATCCTGTCCCGGTCTCACGGTTCCCGTTGTCCCAACCCCCCTCCCAGTCAATCCCAGTTCTGTCCACTCCCGGTTCCGGTTTGTCACCGTTCGGCCCCAGTCCCTCCCAGTCCCCCCCAGTTCCATCCCAGTCCCTCCCAGTCCCCTCCCAGTTCCCTCCCAGTCCATCCCAGTCCATCCCAGTCCCTCCCAGTTCCCTCCCAGTCCATTCCCAGTTCCCTCCCAGTCCATCCCAGTTCATCCCAGTTCCCTCCAATCCCTCCCAGTCCATTCCCAGTTCCCTCCCAGTCCATCCCAGTCCATCCCAGTCCCTCCCAGTCCATCCCAGTCCCTCCCAGTTCCCTTCCAGTCCATTCCCAGTTCCCTCTAATCTCTCCCAGTTTCCCCCCAGTTTCCCCCCAATCCCTCCCAGTCCATCCCAGTCCCTCCCAGTTTGATCCCAGTCCCTCCCAGTTCCCTCCAATCCCTCCCAGTCCATTCCCAGTTTCCCCCCAGTCCCTCCCAGTCTATCCCAGTTCCCTCCCAGTCCATCCCAGTTTGATCCCAGTTCCCTCCTAATTCCCCCCAATCCCTCCCAGTCCCTCCCAGTCCATTCCCAGTTCCCTCTAATCTCTCCCAGTTTCCCCCCAGTTCCTCCCCAGTCCATCCCAGTCCATCCCAGTCCCTCCCAGTTCCCCGCGGGGGGGTTGCCTGTAAATAACCCCCCAATCACTAATTTTGCTAACGAATAAAAGCGACTATTTTAGTACGAGTTCCTCCCGGTTTTTGGGGGGGGGGGGGGGGAGGTGGGGGCTCCTCCTGCCCCCCCCCGGGGCAAATTCGGACCCCCCAGGGGTAAAAGAGCCCTAAAAAAGGGTCAAAGTAACCCCAAAAAGGGAAAAAATGACCCCAAAAAGAGAATTAGTGACACCAAAAAGAGAATTTATGACACCAAAAAGGGAAGAAATGAACCCAAATAGGGAATAAATGACGCCAAAAAGGGAATAAATTACCCCAAAAAGAGAATTAATTACCCCAAAAAGAGAATAAATTGCCCCAAAAAGGGAATGACCCCAAAAAGAGAATTAATTACCCCAAAAAGAGAATAAATTGCCCCAAAATGGGGCAAAATGTCCCCCAAAAGAGGTAAAATGAACCCAATAAAGGAAAAATGAGAATAAATGATCCCAAAAAGAGAATTTATGATCCCAAAAAGGGAATAAATGAACCCAAAAAGAGAATAAATTACCCCCCAAAAAAGGGGTAAAATATCCCCCAAATGGGGTGAAATTAACCCAATAAAGGAAAAATACCCCTAAAAAGAGAATAAATGACCCCAAAATGGGGTGAAATAAATGCAAAAGGGGGAAAATAACCCCAAAAAAATGAAAATAAATCCAAAGTGGGATAAAATAAACCCAAAATTGGATAAAGTAAACTCAAAAGAGGTAAAATAACTCCAAAAAGGAGTTAACCCCAAAATAGGGTAAAAAACTCCAAAGAGATAAAAAACAAACTAAATACAGGAGAAATAACCCCAAAAAAGGCTAAAATAACCCCAAAAAGAGACGAAATAACCCCAAAAATGGGTAAAAATCCCTGAAATAGGTAAAATATAAATCAAATAAAGGATAAAATGACCCCAAAAAAGGACAAAATAACCCCAAAATCTGTAAAAATAATCCCCCAAAAACGTAAAAAACCCCAAAATTCGCCAAAATAAACCCAAAAAAGGAGCAAATAACCCCAAAAATCCCATTTTGAACCCCCCCGAATCACCAAGCTCAGCCCGAGTCTCCACAGATTTTATTCCAAATTTTTTTTCCCTTTTTTTTGGGGGGGTGGGGGCTCCGTGGTCCCATAATTGAGGGGGGGGGGGTGTCCCTAAAAATTTGGGGGGGATCCCCAAAAAATTTCGAGCAGGATCCCCAAAAAAATTCGGGGTGGGGGGAACCTTCAAAGGAATCCCCCCACCCCAAAAAAAAGGAGCTGGGAATTTGTGGGAAATTTTGGGGGGGAACCCCCAAATTGGGACCCCCCAAAAAAAATTTGGGGACCCCAAAAATTCGGGGCCCCTCCCTTATAGATATATTTACAATTTGGGGGGGCCATAGGGGGGTGTCCCCTTCTCCTCCCCCCGTTTTTCTCCAGGCTGGGATTGGTCCCATGGGGTCCCCAAAAATTTGAGGGGGGGGTCCTCAATATTTGAGGGGGGGGTCCCCCAAAAATTTGTGGGGGTTTGCAGGGGGGGCTACGCCAGCCCCATTTCCTCCAGGACGCTGCGGGGAGATTCGTCCTCCTGGGGGGGGGGGGAAAGAAGGGGTTAAATTTGGGGGGAAAGGGGGGAGAGAACCCCAAAATTTGGGAGGAAAACCTCAAAATCTGGGGGGGATGGACCTCAAAATTTGGGGGTTTGGATCCCAAAATTTGGGGGAAAGACCCCAAAATTTGGGGGGTTGGACATCAATATTTGGGGTGTTTGGACCCTAAAATTTGGTGGGGAAGATCCCAAAATTTGGGGGGATTGGACTCTAAAATTTGGGGGGTTGGACCCCAAAACTTTGGGGGAAAGATCCCAAAATTTGGGGGGGTGGATCCCAAAATTTGGGGGTTTGGACCTCAAAATTTGGGGGAAAAGATCCCAAAATTTGGGGGGGTTGGATCGCAAAATTTGGGGGGCTTGGACCCTAAAATTTTTGGGGTTGGACCCTAAAATTTGGGGAGTTGGACCCCAAAATTTGGAGGGGTTGGACCTCAATATTTGGGGCGTTTGGACCCTAAAATTTTGGGGGAAAGACCCCAAAATTTGTGGGGGATGGATCCCAAAATCTGGGGGGAAAAGGGGGGAATAAAGGGGGAAGCAACTCCAGGATTTGGGGGGACTGAACCCCAAAATTTTGGGGGGGGGGAAAGGAGAGAACTAACCCGAAAATCTGGGGGGGGGAAAGACCCAAAAATTGGGGGGCAAAGGGGGAGAGAACCCCAAAATTTGGGGGGCCCTGGGGGTGTTGAAAGGGACCCAACCCCAAAATTTGGGTTTGGGAGGCTTTGGGGTTTTTAAAAGGGAACTGAACCCCAAAATTTGGGGGTACAAAGGGGGGGACACCCCCCAAAATTTGGGGTTTCTGGGGAGGATGAAAGGGAAATTTGGGGGTGACAAGGGGGAGGTGACACAGGGGGTGACATTGGTGACGTCACACGTTCGGGGGGGGTGACACTGGGGGGTGTCACGGGTCTGGGGGGCGTGGCACACGGGAGGTGACACTGCAGGTGACACTGGTGACGTCACACGTTTTGGGGGACACCGGGGGCACATTTGGGGACACTGGGGGGGTGTCACGTGTGCGGGGGGGTGACACTGGAGGTGACACGGGGGTGACAAGGGGGAGGTGACACTGGAGGTGACATCGGTGACGTCACACGTTCGGAGGGGGTGACACGGGGGGGACCTTGGGGACACCGGGGAGGTGACACAGGGGGTGACACAGGGGGGTGACACAGGGGTGACACAGGGGGTGACACTGGGAACACATTGGGGGACACCGAGGGGTGTCACGTGTCCGGGGGGGTGACACAGGTGGGTGACAAGGGGGAGGTGGCACAGGGGAGGTGACACTGGTGACGTCACACGTTTGGGGGGGACACCGGGGGCACATCTGGGGACACAGGGGGGGTGTCACATGTCCGGGGGGGGTGACACAGGGGGGACGTGACACTGGGGGGGTGTCACAAAGTGGGAGTGACAAGGGGGAGGTGACACTGGAGGTGACACCGGACACGGGGGGGACCTTGGGGACACGGGGGGGGGTGACACTGGTGACGTCACACGTTTGGGGGGGACACCGGGGGTGACACAGGGGAGGTGGCACACGGGGGGAGGTGACACCGGAGGTGACACTGCTGCAGCTGTGACTCATTTCCCTGCAGCGCCCGAGGGGCCCCCCCGAGCTCTGCAGCAAAACGGGGAGGGGGACAAACCAGTTTGGGGGGGCTCAAACCAGTTTGGGGGGGCTCAAACCAGTTTGGGGGGGCTCAAACCAGTTTGGGGGGTCCATCCCAGTTTGGGGGGGGTCATTCCCAGTTTGGGGGGTCAAACCAGTTTGGAAGGGTCCATCCCAGTTTGGGGGGTCCATCCCAGTTTGGGGGGGCTCTGTCCCAGTTTGGGGGCTCTGTCCCAGTTTGGGGGGTCCATCCCAGTTTGGGAAGTTCCAAACCAGTTTGGGGGGGCTCAGTCCCAGTTTGGGGGGGCTCTGTCCCAGTTTGGGGGTCCATCCCAGTTTGGGGGGGCTCAGTCCCAGTTTGGGGGCTCTGTCCCACTTTGGGGGTCCATCCCAGTTTGGGGGGGCTCAGTCCCAGTTTGAGGGGGGTTTAATCCCAGTTTGGGGGCTCTGTCCCAGTTTGGGGGGCTCAGTCCCAGTTTGGGGGGCTCTGTCCCAGTTTGGGGGGTCCACGCCCCCCTCCCCATGGATTTTGGACCCACCACGACCCCACCAGGTCCCCCCTGGATTTTGGGGCGTCCCCAACCCCACCCACCGGATTTTTTGGGATTTTTTGGGGATTTTTTCGGGACTTTTTGGGTTCTCCAACCCCTCCCAGTGGATTTTTGGACTCACCACGACCCTAAAAGAACCTCCATGGATTTTGGGGTGTCCCCATCCCCTCCTGGTGGATTTTTGGGGGAATTTTTTGGATTTTTGGGTTCTCCAACCCCTCCCCGTGGAGTTTTTGGGATTTTTGGGGATTTTTTTGGGATTTTTCGGGGGGATTTTCGGGGTGTCCCCACCTCCTGCAGCAGGTCCGCCTGCTCGATGGCCTTGAGGACGCTTTTCTTGGAGGTGTCCTGGATCTCGCCGCCCATCACGAACTCGTCCAGGATGAAGTAGGCCTTCTCGAAGTTGAAGATGATGTCCAGCTCACACACCTGCCCGGGACATTGGGGGGCTCTTGGTGGCACTTGAGGGGCTCCTGGAGAACCTTGGGGTGGCCCAGGTGACCCTGAGATGACCCTGAGGGGTCCCTGATGATCCTGAGGTGTCCCTGATGTCCCTGAGATGTTTCTGGTGACCACAAGATGTCCCTGAGGTGTCCCTGATGTCCCTGAGATGTCCCTGGTGACCCCTGAGATGTCCTTGAGATGTTCAGGTGACCACAGGATGTCCCTGATGACCTCGGGATGTCCCTGAGGTGTCTCTGAGGTGTCCCCGGTGACCCTGAGGTGACCCTGATGTTCTTGAGATGTTTCTGGTGACCCCAGGATGTCCCTGAGGTGTCCCTGATGATCCTGAGGTGATCCTGGTGTCCCTGAGATGTTTCTGGTGACCCTGATGTGTCCCTGGTGACCACAGGATGTCCCTGATGACCTTGGGATGTCCCTGAGATGTTTCTGACGACCCTGAGATGTCCCTGAGGTGTCCCTGATGTCCCTGAGATGTTTCTGGTGACCACAGGATGTCCTTGAGATGACCCTGTTGTCCCTGAGGTGACCCTGATGACCCCAGGACATCTCTGGTGACGCCGGCATGTCTCTGGTGTGTCCCTGGTGTCCCCCTGATGTCCCTGAGATGTTTCTGATGACCCTGAGGTGTCCCTGATGACGCCTGACGTGTCCCTGAGATGTCCCTGGTGACCCTGGGGTGTCCTTGATGCTCTTGAGATGTTTCTGATGTCCCTGAGATGTTTCTAGTGACCCCAGGATGTCCCTGAGATGTTTCTGATGTCCCTGAGGTGTCCCTGATGATCCTGAGATGTTTCTGGTGACCCCAGGATGTCCCTGAGGTGTCCCTGATGTCCCTGGGATGTCCCTGATGACCCTGAGATGTTTCTGAGGTCCCTGAGGTGTCCCTGATGTCCCTGAGATGTTTCTGGTGACCCTGAGGTGTTTCTGGTGACCCCGGGGTGTCCCTGGCGACCCTGGGATGTCCTTGATGCTCTTGAGATGTTTCTGGTGACCCTGAGGTGTCCCTGACGTCCCCGAGGTGTTTCTGGTGGCCCCAGGACATCCCCGTGGTGTCCCCCCGGGGCCGCGTCCCCACTCACGCTGCCGAAGTACTTGTCGAGCAGCTCCACGTAGCGGTGGATGAGCTCCAGCGTGATCAGCTCGTTGTCCTGGCCCTCGATGGCGCAGCAGAAGTACAGGCTGGCGTACCTGGGGGACATCAGGAGGTGGGGACGTCCCCATGGCCACCAGAACCCAACGTGGATGTGGGGACGTCCCCATGGCCACCAGAACCCAACGTGGATGTGGGGACGTCCCCATGGCCACCAGGACCCAACGTGGACGTGGGGACGTCCCCATGGCCACCAGGACCCAACGTGGATGTGGGGACGTCCCCATGGCCACCAGAACCCAACGTGGACGTGGGACGTCCCCAGCCCTACCGGACCCAACGTGGACGTGGGGACGTCCCCATGGCCACCAGGACCCAACGTGGACGTGGGGACGTCCCCATGGCCACCAGGACCCAACGTGGACGTGGGGATGTCCCCATGGCCACCAGGACCCAACGTGGACGTGGGGATGTCCCCATGGCCACCAGGACCCACCAAGGCACAGGGATGTGGCCTCGAGGAGACTCCAGGGGTCAGCAGGGTCAGGTCAAGGGTGGTCAAGCCATTGTGGTCAAGCCAATCGTGGTCAACTCATCGTGGTCAACTCATCAAGGTCAACCCATCATGGTCAACCCAACCACGATCAATTGACCATGGTCAACTCATCATGGTCAAGCCAACCATAGTCAACCCAATCAAGGTCAACCCAACCATGATCAACCCATCATGGTCAACCCAATCAAGGTCAACTCAACCATGGTCAAGCCAACCATGGTCAACTCAATCATGGTCAACCCATCATGGTTAACCCAACCATGGTCAATCCAAGCATGGTCAACTCATTGTGGTCAACCCATCATGATCAACTCATGAAGGTCAACCCAATCAAGGTCAACTCAACCATGGTCAAGCCAGCCATGGTCAGCTCATGAAGGTTGACCCAACCATGGTCAACCCATCATGGTCAACTCAATCATGGTCAAGCCAACCATGGTCAACCCATTATGATCAACCCATCATGGTCAACTTGACCATGGTCAAACCATCATGGTCAACGCAACCATGATCAACCCATCACAGTCAACTCATGAAGGTCAACCCAACCATGATCAACCCAACCATGGTCAACCCAACCACGGTCAACCCATCATGATCAACCCAACATGGTCAACTTGACCATGGTCAACCCAACCATGGTCAACCCATCATGGTCAACTCAATCATGGTCAACCCATCATGGTCAACTTGACCATGGTCAACCCAACCATGATCAACCCATCATGGTCACCCCATCATGGTCAACTTGACCATGGTCAACCCATCACAGTCAACTCATGAAGGTCAACCCAACCATAATCAACCCACCATGGTCAACCCACCATGGTCAACCCATCATGGTCAACTCAATCGTGGTCAACCCAACCATAATCAACCCACCCTGGTCATCCCCACCACGGCCAACCCACCCATTTCTGGCTCAGAAAATCCCTTGTTTTTCCCGCGAATCCCCGTTCCTTTCGATTTCCCCTCAACTTTTTCATTTTTTTGACGACCAAACCTCGCTTCCCACCATTTTTTTGGGGGTTTTTTTCTGTACCTCTTGTAGACCACCTTGAGGTCCCTCCACTCGAGGAAGCTGCACATTTTGGGCTTCCTGGCCAGCACCACCTGCATCAGCTCCCGCACCATCTTCTTCTTGTCCTTGTCGGCCGTGGCCAGGTACCACTTCTGCAGCCTCAGTTTCCCTTGGCGGCTGAACAGCAGCATGAACCGCATCTGGGGTGTGGGGCGGGGGTCACTGGGGGAACTGGGAGGGACTGGGAGGGACTGGGAGGGACTGGGAAGGGGTTTGGGGGAGTTTTGGGGGGATTTGGAGGAGTTTTAAGGGGATTTGGGGGCACTGGGATGGACTGGGAGGGAACTGGGATGGACTGGGAGGGACTGGGATGGACTGGGAGGGAACTGGGATCGAACTGGGATGGACTGGGAGGGAACTGGGAGGGAACTGGGATGGACTGGGAGGGGACTGGGATGGAACTGGGATCAAACTGGGAGGGACTGGGAGGGACTGGGAGGGTTTAGGGGTTTGGGGGAGTTTTGGGGTTTTGGGGTTTGGGGGTTTTGGGGGATTTGGGGTCCGGGGATGGGATTGGGTTGGGGAGATTTTTGGGTTTTTTGGGGGTTGGGGAGGATTTTAGGGGCATTTTGGGGGATTTTGGTGGATTTGGTCCGGGGAAGGATTTTGGGGGATTTTAGAGGATTTTGGGGTCCAGGGAAGGATTCTGGGGGGATTTCAGAGGATTTTGGGGTCCGGGGAAGGATTCTGGGGGGATTTCAGAGGATTTTGGGGTCCGGGGAAGGATTCTGGGGGGATTTCAGAG
This sequence comes from Camarhynchus parvulus, assembly GCF_901933205.1. NCBI lineage: Eukaryota > Metazoa > Chordata > Aves > Passeriformes > Thraupidae > Camarhynchus > Camarhynchus parvulus. Next base: position 151,603 of record NW_022148248.1, read on the forward strand.
GATTTTGGGGTCCGGGGAAGGATTCTGGGGAGATTTCAGAGGATTTTGGGGTCCGGGGATGGATTTTGGGGGGATTTCGGGGGATTCGGGGCTGGGGGAGGGGTGAGGTCACGTGGGACCGAACCCCGGGAAAATCTCGGACCCCGCCGTGGGAACCCCCGAGGGTCACGTGCCCAAAGGTCAAAGGTCACCCCACCGAGGTCACCCCCCCAATCCCCCCTCCCACGTGACCGCCCCTCCCCAACCACGTGACCACCCCCCTCCCCCTTTGCTCACCATAGCGCCGGGTCCCGGGGGGGGAGGGCCCGCGGCCGAGGCCGGGACCGGGGGCTCGGGGAGGGGTCGGGGGGGTCCGGGGGGGGTCCCGGGGGGGTCCCGGGGGTCGGGGGGGGTCGGACGGGGCCGTTCCGCGCCTCCGGCAGCGCCGCGCCGGGCCCGCCGCTTCCGGGTGTGACGTCACCGCGCATGCGCCCGGGGCGCGGCGTGTCGCCATGGCGACCGCCAAAGGGGCGTGGTCTAGGGTGTGGTTTACCGCTGATTGGGCGGGGGTTTCCATAGCAACAGGGAGTGGGCGGGGTTTGTCGCCAAGGTAACCCGGGCGCGCTTCCCGCCGGCGGGCGGGTGTTGCCGTGGTAACGAGCAAGGGGCGTGGTCTAAGGAGAAGGGGGCGGGGCTGTTGCCATGGCAACGCGGAGCTGGCGGGTAACGGTTGCTATGGGGGTGTTGCTATGGTAACGGAGGGGGATTTTGGGGGAAAAAGGAGAATTTGGGGTTCTGGGGTTGGACAGAAACAAGCCCAGGACAGGAGCGACCACACGGCCGGGGTTTGGGGTGATCCCCAATAAAATTAATAGATGTAATAAATTTTATCGATTTAATACATTAAATATATTTGATATACTTAATAAATTTATTATATTCAATATACTTAATATATTAAACTCTTCACAATAAATTACCGCTTCCACAAACGACAATTTTGGGATGCCCCCATTTTGGGTTGTCCCAGTTTTGGGACGGCCCCAATTTTAGGGTTCCCCAATTTTGGGGTCTCCTCAATTTTGGGGTGTCCCAATTTGGGGCTGCTCAGGGCTCCGTCACCTGCCCCACAAAGAGAACGGCGCCTGTGGGGGAAGAGAGGGGGGTCAGGGGCACCCCCAGCCCCAAATCTGTGGGGTCGAGATGCCCCCAAACCCCCAAAATTCTGCAAAATCCCCCCAAAAACCCTCAAATCCCCCCAAATCCCACAAAACCCCTAAATCTCCACAAACCCCCCAAATTCCCCCAATCCCCCCAACTGCCCAAATCCACCCGAAATCCTCAAAACTCCCCAAATCCCCCCAAAATCCTCCCATTCCCCCAAATCTCCCAAAAATCCCCCAAATCCCACAAACCCTCGCAAATCCTCAAAATCCTCAAAATTCCTCAAACCCCCCAAAAACCCCAAAACCCCCAAATCTCCCGAATCCCCCAAACCCCCCACAAAATCTCCAAACCTTCAAAAGCCCTAAAATCCTTCAAAATCCCAAAATCCCCCCAAATCCCCCAAAATTCCCAAAATCCCCCAAAATGCCCCAAATCCCCCCAAACCTGTGGGGCGGTGGCGGATGAGGAAGAGGAAGGGTCGATCCAAGACGATTTCGGGGGGGGCCATGCGGGAATAAACCACGGCAGCTGCGGGATGGGGGGGGGACAGTGAGACCCCCAAAATCCCCGAAATCCCGCAAAACCCCTAAACCCTCCAAATTCCCCCCAAATCCCCCCAAAATTCCCCCAAAACTCCCCCCAAAATTCCCCCTAAATTCCCCCCAAAATTCCCCCCAAAATTCCCCTTAAATTCCCCCAAAATTGCCCCCAAAATTCCTCCCAAAATTCCCCCAAAAATCCCCCCCAACTTCCCCAAATTCCCCCCAAAATTCCCCCCAAATTCTCCCAAAATTCCTCCCAAAATTCCCCCAAAAATCCCCCCCAAATTCCTCCCAAAATTCCCCCCAAAATCCCCCCAAAATTCCCTCTAAATTCCCCCAAAATTCCCCCCAAAATTCCCCCAAATTTCCTCCCAAAATTCCCCCAAAATTCCCCCCAAAATTCCCCCCAAAAATTCCTCCCAAAATCCCCCCAAAATTCCCCCAAATCCCCCAAACCTTCCAAAATCCCCCAAAATCTCCCAAAATCCCCAAAAATGCCCTAAATCCCCCAAAGTCCCAAATCCTCCAAACCTCCAAAATCCCCCACACCTCCCAAACCCCAAAATCCCCAAATCTCCCAAATTCCCCCCAAATCCCCCAAAACCCCAAACTTCCTAAAATCCCCAAATCCCCCTAAACATCCCAAAACCTCAAAATCCCCTCAAACCTCCAAATTCCCCCAAAATCCCCCAAAATCCCAAATCCTCCAAACCCCCCAAATCCCAAAATCTCCCCAAATCTCCAGAAATCCCAAAAATGCCCCAAAATGCCCCGAACCTGAGGCCGAGGCTGCCTCGGTGCCGTTTTCGGTCACCTCCATCCGAACTTTCTGCAGCACCGGGCCCAGAACGAGCTGCTCCTCACCTGGAGGGGACATTGGGGACATTTGGGGGAAAATTGGGAAAATTGAGATTTGGGGACGTGGGGGACATTGGGGACAAATGGGGGAAATGGGGAAAAATGGGGAAATTTGGGTGAAAATTGGGGAAAATTGAGATTTGGGGACACTGGGAACGTTGGGGGGACTGGGGAAAAAAATGGGGGAAAATTGGGAAAAATTATATTTGGGGACATTGGGGACATTGGGGACATTTGGGGGAAAATGGGGAAAATTGAGATTTGGGGACATTGGGGACATTGGGGACATTTAGGGACATTGGGGGAAAATGGGGAAATTTGGGGACATTGGGGACATTGGGAATGTTGGGCGGATTGGGGAAAAAATAGGGGAAAATTGGGAAAAATTATATTTGGGGACACTGGGGACATTTGGGGACAAATGGGGAAATTTGGGGGAAAATCGGGAAAAATTAGATTTGGAGACATTGGGGAAAATGGGGAAATTTGGGGACATTGGGGACATTGGGAATGTTGGAGGGATTGGGGAAAAAACAGGGGAAATTGGGAAAATGAAATTTGGGGACATTGGGGGACAGCAAGGACATCAAAGACTTTGGGGAAAAAAATGGGAAAATTTGGGGGAAAATGGGAAAAAATGAGATTTGGGGACATTGGGGACATTGGGGGAAAAATTGGGAAAAAAAATTGGGGAAAATTGGTAAAAATGAGATTTCAGTGATGGGGACATTTGGGGACATTTGGGGACATTTGGGGACGTCACCTGTCACGGGGGAGAAGTCGGCGCGCTCCGGGTCGAAGAGGTCGAGGATCCCCAAGGCCTTGAGGGGACCCCGGAGGTCCCAGGAGGTCTCCAGGGAGAAGCTGGGCGAGGGTGGCAACGTCCCCAATGTCCCCCAATGTCCCCAATGATGTCCCCAGTGTCCCCAAATGTACCCAATCCCCCCCAATGTCCCCAATGTCCCCGTGTCCCCAATGTCCCCAGTGTCCCCAATGTCCCCAATGTCCCCAATGTCCCCAATGATGTCCCCAGTGTCCCCAAATGTACCCAATCCCCCCCAATGTCCCCAATGTCCCCAATCCCCCCAATGTCCCCAGTGTCCCCAATGTCCCCAAATCCCATTTTTCCCAATTTCTCCCCATTTTAATCCCAAATTTCTCCATTTTCCCCCCAATGTCCCCAACGTCCCCAATGTCGCCCCAATGCCCCCAATTCCCCCAATCCCCCCAACCCTCCCAAATGTCCCCAATGTCCCCAATGTCCCCAAATCTCATTTTTCCCAATTTTCCCCCCAAATTTCTCCATTTTTCCCTCAATCCCCCCAAATGTCCCCAACTCCTCCAATGTCCCCAACATCCCCAGTGTCCCCAATGTCCCCAAATGTCTCCAACCCCCCCAATGTCCCCAATGTCCGCAATGTCCCCAACGTCCCCAAATGTCCCCAATGTCCCCGAATGTACCCAATCCCCCCCAATGTCTCCAACCCCCCCAATGTCCCCAATGTCCCCAAATGTACCCAATCCCCCCCAATGTCCCCAAATGTACCCAATCCCCCCCAATGTCTCCAATGTCCCCAACATCCCCAACATCCCCATGTCCCCAGTGTCCCCGCCCTCACCGTGGCACCGCCAGCACGCGGGGCGCGGGCCGCAGCTGCGCCACCCACGCGGTGACGCTGCGGGCGTCCAGCAGCGGCACCAGGGTGACAACGGGGACGTGGCGCTCCAGGGGCGCCAGCAGCAGCAGGGCCACCTCCCCCCCCGCGTACGGCACCTCGGCCACCACGAACGGGACCCCCCCGGGGGACTCGAAGTCACCTGGGGGGGGTGACAATGAGGGGGGGGAGGGGTCAGAAGGGACACGGGGATGGACAGGGGGACATTGGGGACGGACAGGGGGACATTGGGGACAGACAGGGGGACATTGGGGGTGGACAGGGGGACATTGGGGACAGACAGGGGGACATTGGGGACGGACAGGGGACATTGGGGACGGACAGGGGGACAGGGGATGGACAGGGGACATTGGGGGTGGACAGGGGACATTGGGAACGGACAGGGGACAGGGGGATGGACAGGGGACATTGGGGGTGGACAGGGGACAGGGGCGGACAGGGGGACATTGGGGGTGGACAGGGGACATTGGGGACGGACAGGGGGACATTGGAGGGGTCAGAAGGGACATGGGGACAGACAGGGGGACATTAGGGACGGACAGGGGACAGGGGGCGGACAGGGGGACATTGGGGGGACGGACAGGGGACAGTGGGGTGGACAGGGGACATTGGGGGTGGACAGGGGACATTGGGGACGGACAGGGGACAGGGGGACGGACAGGGGGACATTGGGGACGGACAGGGGGACATTGGGGGTGGACAGGGGGACATTGGGGACGGACAGGGGGACATTGGGGACGGACAGGGGGACATTGGGGTGGACAGGGGGACATTGGAGGGGTCAGAAGGACATGGGGACAGACAGGGGGGGAGCGGACAGGGGACATGGGGGCGGACAGGGGACATTGGGGCCGGACAGGGGACAGGGGACGGACAGGGGGACATTGGGGGTGGACAGGGGACATTGGGGTGGACGGGGACATTGGGGACAGACAGGGGGACATTGGGGACGGACAGGGGGACAGGGGGACGGACAGGGGACATTGGGGGTGGACAGGGGGGGACCTGACAGGGGACATTGGGGGGTGGACAGGGGGACATTGGGGACGGACAGGGGACATTGGAGGGGTCAGAAGGGACATGGGGGACAGGGGACATTAGGCGGACGGGGACAGGGACGGACAGGGGACATTGGACAGGGGACATTGGGGGGGACGGGGACATTGGGGGTGGACAGGGGACATGGGGACGACAGGGACAGACGGACATTGGGGGACATTGGACAGGGGACATTGGGAGGGGCAAGGGACATGGGACAGACATTGGGGGGACGGGGACATGGGGGGGGACAGGGGGACATTGGGGCGGACAGGACAGGGGGACGGGGACTGGGGGTGGGGGGACATTGGGGGTGACAGGGGGACATTGGGGACAGACAGGGGGACATGGGGGGACACAGGGGACATGGGGTGACAGCGACAGGGGACAGGACAGGGTGACAGGGGACATTGGGCGGACAGGGGGGGGGACACGGGGGGACAGGGGACGGGGGACGTGGACAGGGGGACATTGGGGACGGACAGGGGACATTGGGGACGGACAGGGGGACATTGGAGGGGTCAGAAGGGACATGGGGACAGACAGGGGGACATTGGGGGTGGCATCCAGGGTGACACTGGGTGACACAGGAGGTACCCCAGGTGCCACATGAGGTGTCCCAGGTGACACACGGGTGACACACAGGTGACACAGGCGACACAGGTGACACACAGGAGGTGACACAGGTGACATGGGTGCCCCCCAGGTGACACAGGTGACACACAGGTGACACACAGGAGGTGACCCAGGAGGTGATACAGGTAACATGCAGGTCACACAAGAGGTGACACAGATGACACAGATGGCACACAGGTGGCATAGATGACATGGGAGATGACACACAGGTGACACACAGGAGGTGACACACAGGAGGTGACACACAGGTGACACAGGTGCCGCCCTCACCACATCTCAGCCTCAGCGTCGCCTCCATCATGGGCACAGTAACACAGATCACACAGGTGACACAGGTGACACACAGGACACACAGGAGGTGACACACAGATGACACACAGGTGATACAAGTAGCACAGGTGACACAGGTGACACAGGTGACACCCAGGTGACACAGGAGGTGACACACAGGAGATGACACACAGGTGACACAGGTGCCACCCTCACCACATCTCAGCCTCAGCGTCGCCTCCATCACGTCCGCGCTGCCCTCGGAGCCGTCGGGGCGCAGGAAGGGCCGGGCCCGGGTGGCTCCGGGCGGGAACGGGACCCCCCAGGACCCCCCGAAGAACTCAGCGCTGGCCGCCAACAGCCGGACACGGGGGGACAGCGCCCCGGGGGGCACCAGGCCGGACACCAGCCCTGGGGGGACAGCACGGGGTCAGTGATGCCAAAAAAACCCCATTGATCCTAAAAAATCCCAATTGATCCCAAAGAAATCCCATTGATCCCCAAAAAATCCCATTGATCCTAAAAAATCCCATTGATCCCAAAAAAATCCCATTGATCCCGAAAAAATCCCAGTGATCCCAAAGAAATCTCATTGATCCTCAAAAATCCCATTGATCCCGGAAAAATCTCATTGATTCAAAAAAAACCCATTGATCCTTAAAAATCCCATTGATCCTAAAAAATCCCATTGATCCCAAAAAATAAAAAAATCCCATTGATCCCGAAAAAATCTCATTGATCCTAAAAAAATCCCATTGATCCTAAAAAATCCCATTGATCCCCAAAAAAATCCCATTGATCCCAAAAAAATCCCATTGATCCCGAAAAAATCCCATTGATGCCAAAAAAAACCCATTGATGCCAAAAAATCCCATTGATTCCAAAAAAATCCCATTGATGCCAAAAAATCCCATTGATTCAAAAACCATGATGCCAAAAAATCCCATTGATTCAAAAAAATCCCATTGATCCCGGAAAAATCTCATTGATTCAAAAAAAACCCATTGATCCTTAAAAATCCCATTGATCCTAAAAAATCCCATTGATCCCAAAAAATCCCATTGATCCTAAAAAATCCCATTGATCCCCAAAAAATCCCATTGATCCCAAAAAATCCCATTGATCCCGAAAAAATCTCATTGATTAAAAAAAAACCCATTGATCTAAAAAAATCCCATTGATCCCGAAAAAATCCCATTGATCCTAAAAAATCCCATTGATCCCCAAAAAATCCCATTGATCCCAAAAAAATCCCATTGATCCTTAAAAATCCCATTGATCCCGAAAAAATCCCATTGATCCCCAAAAAAATCCCATTGATCCCAAAAAAATCCCATTGATCCTAAAAAATCCCATTTATCCTTAAAAATCCCATTGATCCCCAAAAAAATCCCATTGAGCCCAAAAAAATCCCATTGATCCTAAAAAATCCCATTGATCCTTAAAAATCCCATTGATCCCCAAAATAATCCCATTGATCCCGAAAAAATCCCATTGATCCTTAAAAATCCCATTGATCCCCAAAAAAATCCCATTGATCCCGAAAAAATCCCATTGATCCTTAAAAATCCCATTGATCCTAAAAAATCCCATTGATCCCCAAAAAAATCCCATTGATCCAAAAAATCCCATTGATCCTAAAAAATCCCATTGATCCCGAAAAAATCCCATTGATCCTAAAAAAATACCATTGATCCTTAAAAATCCCATTGATCCCCAAAAAAATCCCATTGATCCCAAAAATCCCATTGATCCCAAAAAAATCTCATTGATTCAAAAAAAACCCATTGATCCCGAAAAATCCCATTGATCCAAAAAATCCCATTGATCCCGAAAAAATCTCATTGATTCAAAAAACCCATTGATCCTTAAAAATCCCATTGATCCCGAAAAATCCCATTGATCCCGAAAAAATCCCATTGATCCCAAAAAAATCTCATTGATTCAAAAAAACCCCATTGATCCTTAAAAATCCCATTGATCCTAAAAAATCCCATTGATCCCCAAAAAAATCTCATTGATGCCAAAAAAATCCCATTGATCCTAAAAAATCCCATTGATCCTAAAAAATCCCATTGATCCCAAAAAATCCCATTGATCCTAAAAAAATCCCATTGATCCCGAAAAAATCCCATTGATCCTTAAAAATCCCATTGATCCCGAAAAAATCTCATTGATTCAAAAAAACCCCATTGATTCCCAAAAAATCCCATTGATCCTTGAAAATCCCATTGATCCTTAAAAATCCCATTGATCCTAAAAAATCCCATTGATCCCGAAAAAATCTCATTGATTCAAAAAAAACCCATTGATCCTTAAAAATCCCATTGATCCCCAAAAAATCCCATTGATCCCCCAAAAAGGGATCCCACCGCCCCCAAATCCCCAAATCCCAGGGTCCTCCCTCCCCAAATCCCCCATCCCGGGGGTCTCACCGCGTGTCCTGTCCCGGGCCCAGGCGTTGAGGGCCCTCCGAACCCCTCCCCAAAAAGGGATCCCAGGGGTTCCCCGTCCCCAAATCCCCAATGCCGGGGGTCTCACTGCCCCCAAATCCCCAATCCCGGGGTCCCAAACCCACTGATCCCCCCCAAAAGGGGGTCCCCTCCCCAAATCCCCAAATCCCCAATCCCGGGGGTCCCACTGCCCCCAAATCCCCAATGCCGGGGGTCTCACCGCGTGTCCTGTCCCGGGCCCAGGCGTTGAGGACCCTCCGAGCCCCCTCCCCATCGCGGAGCTCCAGGCGGGCGAGGCCGCGGGGTCCCAGCGCCCGCCCGAGGCGGGTGACAAAGGGACCCCTCAGGGGCACCCCCCGGGCCACAAAGAGCCCCTGGGCCACCGCCAGGGCGTGAGCGCGACCCCGCAGCGCCCGGCGCAGCCCCCGCAGCGCGGCCGGGACCCCCGGGGCTGCGGAGGGAGCGGGGAAATGGGTCAGGGAGCGGGGAAACTGAGTCAGGGAGCGGGGAAACTGAGGCACGGAGCGGGGAAACTGAGTCAGGGAGCGGGGAAAGTGAGGCACGGAGCGGGGAAACTGAGTCAGGGAGCGGGGAAATGAGTGAGGGAATGGGGAAACTGAGTCAGGGAGCGGGGAAAGTGAGGCACGGAGCGGGGAAACTGAGGCACGGAGTGGGGAAACTGAGGCACGGAGCGGGGAAATGAGTCAGGGAGCGGGGAAATGAGTGAGGGAATGGGGAAACTGAGTCAGGGAGCGGGGAAAGTGAGGCACGGAGCGGGAAAGTGAGGCACGGACGGGGAAATGAGTCAGGGAATGGGGAAACTGAGTCAGGGAAAGGGGAAACTGAGGCACGGAGCGGGAAAGTGAGGCACGGACGGGGAAATGAGTCAGGGAACTAGGCCGGGGGGAAACTGAGCTCAGGGGAAAATGGGGAAACTGCGGGACGGGGCACGCGGCACGGGGGAAACTGAGGCACGGGTGGGGAAACTGAGGCACGGGTGGGGGAATGAATATGAATGGGGAAACTGAGGCACGGATGGGGGTGACCCCCTGCCCCAATGGGGACGGGGACACCAGAGTGTCCCCAGTGGGCTGGGGACACATCAATGCCACCCCCATGGGGACAATGACCTCGAGGTTTCCCCAGTGGGGACAATGACCTCAAACCCCTCCCCCTACGGTGACAATGACATCAAACCCCACCCCCCCGCCATGGGGACAATGGCCTCAAGCCACACCCTCATGCTGACAATGACCCCAAGGTGTCCCCAATGGTGACAACGACCCCAAATCCCCCCCTCACGGTGGCAATGTCCCCAAGTGTCCCCTCCGTGTCCCCTCACCGTCGATGCTGAAGCCGATGGCCTCCTCCAGCTGCCGCCGTCCCCTCCCGGCCGTGGCCACCTGCAGGGCCACCAGCACCGAGGTGGCCCCGTAGGGTGACAGGATGACGTTGGTGTCACCTCGGGCCACCAGCGCCGCCCGGAACAGCCGCAGCCCAAAATCTGTCACCAGCTGGGCCACCCCGGCTGGGTCCGGTGGCTCGGAGCCCGCCAGGGCCACCAGGGCCACCAGGGCCACCTGGGTCACTTGGGTCACCTGCATGCTGGAGGGACATGGGGGTTACTGGGGACACTGGGGACAATGGGGACATTGGGGACACTGAGGGCATTGGGGATGCTGGGGTGACACGTGGGGTAGCACCCCAGTGCTAATCCCGATCCTAAACCCAGTCCTGGTCCCAGTCCCAGTCCCAATCCCGACCCTAAACCCAGTCCCGGTGTCATCCCAGTCCCATTCCCAATCCCATTCCCAGTCCCGTTGTCCCCTCACCTCTCTCTGGTCTCGGTCCCGGTTCTGCTGTCCCAGAATCAGCTCCGGTTCTGGTCCCAGTATCCCGGTACCGGTCCCGGTGTTTTAATCCCGGTCCCGATCCCAGTCCCGGTCCTGATGTCCGGGTTCTGATCCCGTTCTTGATGTCCCGGTCCCGGTCTCACTCCCGATGTCCCGGTCCTGTTCCCAGTCCCGGTGTTTCAATTCCGGTCCTGATGTCCCCGTCCCGTTCCTGATGTCCCGGTTCTGATCCCGGTTCCGTTCCCGTTTCGGTTGTCCCGTTCCCGGTCCCGGTCTCACTGCCGATGTCCTGGTCCCGTTCTGGTTGTCCTGGTCCCGTTCCCGGTGTCCCGATCCCGGTGTCCCGATCCCGGTGTCCCGTTGTTTGTCCCGTTCCCAGTCCCGATCCCGGTGTCCCGTTCTGGTTGTCCTGGTCCCGTTCCCGGTGTCCCGATCCCGGTGTCCCGTTCCCGGTGTCCCGTTCTGGTTGTCCTGGTCCCGTTCCCGGTGTCCCGATCCCGGTGTCCCGATCCCGGTGTCCCGTTCCGTTTGTCCCGTTCCCAGTCCCGTTCCCGGTGTCCCGTTCCCGGTGTCCCGATCCCGGTGTCCCGTTCCCGGTGTCCCGGCTCCGTTCCCGTTCCGTTTGTCCCGGTCCCGGTCCCGGTCCCGTCTCTGGAGCCGCCTCCGCCGGCGCCTTTAAAGGGCGGGGCGGGGGATTTCCCCTGGGGTCCCCCCGTGACGTCACCGCCCGCGTCCCGTGTCCCCTCCCATGACCCCTCGGTGACCCCCGTGACCCCCCGTGTCCCCTCGGTGACCTCCCGGATGCCACCCACAGACCCCATAAACACCCCGCGGTGACCCCTATAGACCCTGCAGACCCCATAACACCCCACAGATCCCCTATAGACCCCATAGACCCCACAGATCCCCTATAGACCCCACAGATCCCCTATAGACCCCATAGACCCCACAGATCCCCTATAGACCCCACAGATCCCCTATAGACCCCATAGACCCCATAGATCCCCTATAGACCCCATAGACCCCACAGATCCCCTACAGACCCCACAGATCCCCTATAGGCCCCATAGACCCCACAGATCCCCTACAGACCCCACAGATCCCCTATAGACCCCATAGACCCCACAGATCCCCCATAGACCCCACAGATCCCCTATAGACCCCAGATCCCTATAGACCCCACAGATCCCCTATAGACCCCATAGACCCCACAGACCCCCTATAGACCCTATAGATCCCCTATAGACCCCATAGACCCCACAGACCCGTTAGCCCTATAGATCCCCTATAGACCCCACAGATCCCCTATAGAACCCCATAGACCCCATAGTCATCCGGCAGTGCCCCACAAACACTGCAGACCCCATAGATCCCCTATAGACCCCATAGACCCCACAGATCCCCTACAGACCCCATAGATCCCCTATAGACCCCTATAGACCCCAAAACGCCCTGCAGACCCCATAAATCTCCCCCAGACCCCACTGAGAAAAAAAAAAATCCCAATTTTTTTCCTTTTTTTCCCCCTTTTTCCCCTTTTATCCCTTTTCATTTTTCCATTTTCCCCTTTTTTCCCAATTTTTCCCCCTTTTTTTCTCCTTTCTCCCCCTTTTTTTTCGCTTTTTATTTTCCTTTTTTCCCTTTTTATTCCTTTTAATTTTTCCTATTTTCCCCTTTTTATTCCTTCTTATTTTTCCTATTTTCCCCTTTTTATTCCTTCTTATTTTTCCATTTTTCTCCTTTCTCCATTTCCCCCCATTTTCGTCCTTTTTTCCTTTTATTTTCCCCATTCCCTCCCCCCCTTTTTTTTTTTTTGCTTTTTATTTTCCTTTTTTTCCTCTTTTATTCCTTTTTTTCCCTTTTTTTTTTTTTTTTACCTCCGGCGCCTTTTTTTTGCCCAAACTTGGCCAAACTCGTCCCATTGTGGGGGCGCGGGAGAGGAGTCAAAGGAGAGGAATTTCCTCAGGAACCCAAAATCGCCGTTTTTCCACCCAAAATAGGAGAATTATTCATCGTGGGGGTGGGGGACGCGTCTGGTCACGTTCAGCCACGCGTGTGACAAAGGGGGGGACACACTGGGGGACATGGGGATTTCCCCCCCAAAAAATCCCAAAAAACTCAAAAAAACAACAACAAAAAAATCCCCCAATTCTCCCCCCGAAAATCCCCCCAAAAACCAAAAATCCCCAAAAACCAAAAATCCCCCCAAAAAACCAAAAAGCAAACCTACAGAAAGCGCCCCAAAATCTCCCCAAAACTCCCCAAAAAATCCATGGACCATCCCCAAAAATCTCCCCCCAAAAATCCCAGAACTGCCCCAAAAAATCTCCCCCCAAAACCCCAAAAAAACCCAGAACGGCCCCAAAATCTCCCCAAACCCCCCAAAACCCCAAAAAGCCCCAGAACCTGCCCTAAAAACCTCAAAAAACCTCCAAAAACCCCAGAACTGCCCCAAAATATTCCCAGAAACCCTAAAAAAAACCCCAAAACCCCAGAAACAGCCCCAAAATCTCCCCCAAAACCCCCAAAAATCCCAGAATTGGCCCTAAATCTCCCCCAAAACCCCCAGGACCCCAAAAATCCCCTCCGGAACCCCAATATCCCACCCAGGACTCCCAAAATTCCTTCTGGGACCTCCCAAACCCCACCAGGGACCCAAAAATCCTCTCCGGGACCCCAAAATCCCCTCTGGGGACCCCAAAATCCCCTCCGGGATCCCCCAAACCCCACACAAGGACCCCAAAAATTCCCCCTAGGACTCCCCAAATTCCTTCTGAGATCCCCCCAAAACAACACCCAAGACCCCAAAATCCCCCTGGGGACCCCAAAAAATCCCCCTGGGACCCCAAAATCCCCTCTGGGACCCCAAAATCCCTCCCGGGGCCCCAAAATCCCCCTGGGACCCCAAAATCCCCCCGGGACCCCAAAATCCCCCCTGGGACTCCCCAAATTCCCTCAGGGACCCTAAAATCCCCCCGGGACCCCAAAATCCCCCCTGGGAGTCCCCAAATTCCCTCAGGGACCCTAAAATCCCATCTGGGGACCCCAAAATCCCCCCTGGGACCCCAAAATCCCCTCTGGGACCCTAAAATCCCATCTGGGGACCCCAAAATCCCCCCTGGGACTCCCCAAATTCCCTCTGGGACCCTAAAATCCCATCTGGGGACCCCAAAATCCCCCGTGGGACTCCCCAAATCCCCTCAGGGACCCTAAAATCCCATCTGGGGACCCCAAAATCCCCCGTGGGACTCCCCAAATTCCCTCAGGGACCCTAAAATCCCATCTGGGGACCCCAAAATCCCCCCTGGGACCCCAAAATCCCCTCTGGGACCCTAAAATCCCATCTGGGGACCCCAAAATCCCCCATGGGACTCCCCAAATCCCCTCTGGGACCCTAAAATCCCATCTGGGGACCCCAAAATCCCCCTGGGACTCCCCAAACCCCACCCAGGACCCCCCCCCGGGGCTGACTCATTTTGGGGTGACTCAGTCGGGTCTCGGCTCCTTCCTGCGGGGTCCCCTGGGAGGGGGGGGCGTCACATCCAGCTCATCCCAAATTCCTCGTGATTCACCCCAAAAACGGCCACCGGGCCCCGAATCCATCCTAAAAACCTCGCTGCGACCCCAAAGCTGGAGGGATTCATCCCAAAAACTTTCACGGACCCAAATTCATGTGGATTGACCCCAAAACTGCGGAGATTTACCCCAAAACCCACGTGGATTCACCCAAAACCACGTGGGTTTAACCCAAATCCTCATTGCACCCCAAAAATGAAGGGATTCACCCCAAAAATTTCCACAGATCCAAATCGGAAAAGATTCACCCCAAAAATGTATGGGTTCACCCCAAAACCACGTGGATTCACCCCAAAAGCCACGTGGGTTTAACCCAAATCCTCATTGCACCCCAAAAATGAAGGGATTCACCCCAAAAACTTCCACGACCTCAAACCGGCTGGGATTGACCCCAAAACTGAACAGCTCCACCCCAAAAACCACGTGAATTCACCCCAAAATCCACGTGGATTCACCTCAAATCCTCCCTGCACCCCAAAAACAAAGGGATTCACCCCAAAACCTCTCTGAGATCCAGATCAGGGGAGATTCACCCCCAAACCTCCATGGATTCACCCCAAAATCCACGTGGATCTACTCAAAGCCTCCCTGCACCCCAAAAATCAAGGGATTCACCCCAAAACCTCCAGCAGAGCCCAGATCTGTCCCCATCCCCAGCGCTGCCACCCCACAGGGGTGTCCCGTGTCCCCTCCATGTCCCAAATCCCGTGTCCCCACAAATGTCCCAAATCCCGTGTCCCTATCCATGTTCCATGTCCCAAATCCCGTGTCCCCTGTCCCTTGTCCCCAATCCCGTGTCCCCTTCATGTCCCAAATCCTGTGTCTCTTGTCCCCAATCCCGTGTCCCCCCAAATGTCCCAAATCCCGTGTCCCACCATGTCCTTGTCCCTTGTCCCCATCCCGTGTCCCCTGTCCCTTGTCCCCTGTCCCTCATCCTGACCCCATGCCCCACATCCCCATCCCGTGTCCCCTGTCCCACCTTCCCACCCCATGTCCCTTGTCCCCATCCCGTGTCCCTTGTCCCCTGTCCCTCATCCTGACCCCCTGCCCTATGTCCCCATCCCGTGTCCCACCATGTCCTTGTCCCTTGTCCCCTATCCCGTGTCCCCTGTCCCACCTCCCCACCCCATGTCCCTTGTCCCCCAGCCCATGTCCCACCATGTCCTTGTCCTGTGTCCCTGTCCCACACTCTCCCACCATGTCCCACCTCCCCATCCCATGTCCCTTGTCCCCCATCCCATGTCCCCATCCCGTGTCCCATGTCCCTTGTCCCCTGTCCCTCATCCTGACCCCCTGCCCCACATCCCCAGCCCATGTCCCACCATGTCCTTGTCCCGTGTCCCTGTCCCGCACTCCCCCACCATGTCCCACCTCCCCAGCCCATGTCCCCATCCCACGTCCCATGTCCCTTGTCCCCTGTCCCCCACGCCCATCCCATGTGCCACCTCCCCATCCCCTGTCCCTTGTCCCCTCTCCCACACCCCACGTCCTCACGGGATCAAAGCACGACCTTGGCCACACCTGGACCTTCCCCACCTTGGCCACGCCTGGACCTTCCCCGCGGCGGTGACACCACGAGGAACCTCCTGAACCTCCCGGGAGTGCCACCGCGATGCCCTCAAGGCCACCCCCTGGCTGTCCCTTCGCGGTGACACGTGCCGGGAACAGGGCGGTGGCACCTGCCTGGCACATTCCTGGCAGCACCTGCAGAGTCGCTTTCGTTTCTCCCCCTCCTTTTATTGTGACCAAAGGTCCCCTCCCGGTGTCCCCTGTGTCCCCAGTCCTGCCGCGCCCGCCGCTGGGGACGGATCCTCGCGTCCCCTCTCTGTCCCCAACTCGGGAGTTTGGGGGGACATGGGGCGGCTCTGGGACCACCCGGCCACGCTCTGCATCTGCGTCCTGCTGGTCTTCACAGGTGGGACATGGTGGCACCGGGACCCCTCCCCTCCCCTGGTGGCACCGGGATCTCTCCTGACCCTGTGGTGACACTGGGACATGTCCACCACCCCATGGTGGCACCGGGACCCCTCCCCACCCCTGGTGGCACTGGGACATGTTCTACACCCATGGTGGCACTGGGACCTCTCCTGACCCCATGGTGGCACTGGGACATGTCCCCCACCCCTGGTGACACTGGGACATGTTCCACACTCCATGGTGGCACCGGGATCCCTCCCCACCCCTGGTGACACTGGGACATGTTCTACACCCATGGTGGCACTGGGACCTCTCCTGACCCCATGGTGACACTGGGACATGTTCCACACCCCATGGTGGCACCGGGACCCCTCCCCATCCTGTGGTGGCACTGGGACCCCTCCCCACCCCTGGTGGCACTGGGACATGTCCCACACCCCATGGTGGCACTGGGACCCCTCCCCACCTCGTGGTGGCACCGGAACCTCTTTGAGTCTGGGGTCTTTGGAGGCTCAGGAGTCTTTGGGGGGGTCCAGGAGTCTTTTGGGGGTTCAGGGGTCTTTAGGGGAGGGATCAATGGATTTTTGGGGGGTCCAGGGGTCTTTGGGGGAGCCCAGGGGTCTTTGGAACCCAACTGGTGGGTTCAGGAGCCGGTTGAGGTCTTGGGAGCGTCTTTGGAGAATCAAGGGTGGGTCTTTGGGGGGATATTGTGGATGGGGGGGTCTTTGGAGGTCCAGGGGTCTTTGGGGGGGGGTGTCAATGAATTTTTGGGGGGTTTTAGAGGTGTTTGAGGGGGGTCAATGGATCTTTGGGGTTTTGGGATCCAACTGGGATTCTTGGGAATCTTTGGGGCATTTTTGGGGAACCAAGGGTGGGGCTTTGGGAATGGTTGGTGCGTTGTGGGTGGGGGTCCTTGAGGGGGTCCAGGTGTCTCTGGGGTGGGGTCCGTGTGTCCTTGGGGCTCTGCAGGTTCTGGTGGCCCATGGGGGTTTGGGAGATGTTGGCGAGGTCGGACTGAGCAGGTCCTTCACATGGAGGAGATGGTGGGACAGCCATCTTCAAGGGCGTGGCCGTGTCTGTCCTGGGATGACACGGCCACCGCTGCTCCAGCAGGGAAGAAAACCGTGGACTCCAGCGCCATCACCAGCTCCAATGTGACCACCAACACCACAACCAACTCGGATGACAAAAATGATGAAACCATGTCCTCCAACACCGCCACTACCATCTCAACCACCACCACCAAATCAACCACTTCCACCACCACCACCAGCACCTCAACCACGTCAGTTTGGCCTACTGAATTAACCACGTCCACCACCTCCTCAGCCACCTCAACCACATCAGCCAGTCCCACCGGATCAACCACGTCCACCTCAACCTCAACCACCCCCACCGAGTCCATCACGTCCACCATCAGCTCATCAACCACGTCGGCCGCCCTCATTGAGTCAACCACTCCCATCACCTCCACCCTGACCTCCTCCACCACCTCCTCCATACCCTCCTCCACCACGTCCATCCTGACCTCAACCATGTCCTCCACACCCACCGAATCAACCACGTCCACCATCACCTCAACCACCTCAGCCATGCCCACTGAATCAACCACCTCCACCACCATCATCACCACCTTAACCACATTCAGCACCCCCATTGAGTCCACCACCTCCACCACGTCCTCAACCACCTCAACCACATTGTCTGGTCCCAATGGATCAACCACGCCCACCTCCTCCTCCACCACCCCCACCGAGTCCACCATGTCCACCATCACCTCAACCACGTCAGCCACTCCCACTGAATCGACCACATCCACCAGCACCTCAACCACCTCAGTTGCGCCTACCGAATTGACCACGTCCATCACCACCTCAACCACCTCCATCACCCCCACCGGCTCCACCACCTCCACCACCTCAGCTGCACCCACTGAGCCCACTACGTCCACCTCAACCTCAACCATCTCAGGCGGCCCCACTGAGTCAACCACGTCCACCACCAGCACTTCAACCACCTCGTCCTCCTCCACTGCCCCCACCGAGTCCACCACCTCCACCTCAACCACCTCAACCACCTTGACCAGGCCCACTGAATCAACCACCTCCACCACCTCCACCACCCTCACCGAGTCAGCCACATCCACCACCAGAACCTCAACCACATCGGCCGCTCCCACCGAATCAACCACGCCCACCACCACCTCAACCACCTCCACCACCACCACCGAGTCCACCATGTCCACCACCACCACCTCAACCACCTCAGTCGTGCCTACCGAATCAACCACGTCCATCACCACCTCAACCACCTCAACCAACCCCATCGAGTCCACCACCACCTCAACCACCTCAACCACCTCGGCCACCCCCGCTGAGTCCGCCTCCACCTCAACCACCTCGACCTTGCCCACGGAATCAACCGCGTCCACCACTGGGTCCACCACCTCCACCACCTCAGCTGCACCGACTGATTCCACCATGTCCACCACCAGCTCTTCAACCACGTCAGGTGCCCCCACCTCCTCCACCACCTCCACCACCTCAGCCGCGCCTACCCAATCAACCATGTCCACCACCAGCACCTCCACCACCTCAGCTGCACCCACTGAGTCCACCACAAGCACCTCAATCACCTCCGTCTCCTCCACCACCTCCACCTCCTCCACCACCTCAGCTACATCTACCGGATCAACCACCTCCACCACCAGCACCTCAACCACTTCATCCACCTCAGCCGTCCCCACCGAGTCCACCACCTCCACCACCTCCTCAACCACCTCAACCACGTCATCCAGTCCCACTGAATCAACCATGCCCACCTCCTCCTCCACCACCCCCACCGAGTCCACCATGTCCACCATCACCTCAACCACGTCAGCCGCTCCCATTGAATCAACCACGTCCACCATCACCTCAACCACCTCCATTGCGCCTTCCGGATTGACCACGTCCATCACCACCTCAACCACCTCGATCACCCCCACCACCTCCACCACCTCAGCTCCACCCACTGAGTCAACCACGTCCACCTCAACCTCAACCACCTCAGCCAGGCCCAATGAGTCCACCGCGTCCACCACATCCATCACCACCTCAACCACATTGGCCCCCACCACCGATTCAACCATCTCCACTTCCTCCTCAACCACCTCACCTGCCCCTACTGAATCAACCACGTCCACCACCACCTCAACCACCTCGGCTGGGCCCTCCGAATCAACCACGTCCATCACCACCTCAACCACCTCAGTCGCGCATTCCGAATTGACCACGTCCATCACCACCTCAACCACCTCCATCACCCCCACCGGGTCCACCACCTCCACCACCTCAGGTGCACCCACTGAGTCAACCACGTCCACCTCAACCTCAACCACCTCAGCCAGGCCCAATGAGTCCACCGCGTCCACCACATCCATCACCACCTCAACCGCATTGGCCCCCACCACCGATTCAACCATCTCCACTTCCACCTCAACCACCTCATCCACCTCAGCCATCCCCACCGAGTCCACCACGTCCACCTCAACCTCAACCTCAACCACTTCGGCTGTGCCCTCCGAATCAACCACCTCCATCACCACCACAACCACGACCGCCACTCCCCATGAATCAACTACGTCCACCGCCGGGTCGACCACGTCCACCACCTCAGCTGCACCCACTGAGTCCACCACGTCCATCACCAGCACTTCAACCACCTCGTCCTCCTCCACTGCCCCAGCCGAGTCCACCACCTCCACCTCAAGCACCTCAACCACCTCGGCTGCCCCCACTGAGTCCACCACGTCCACCTCCACCTCAACCACCTCCACCATGGAGTCCGCCCCCACTGAGTCCATGATGTCCACCTCAACTCCAACCACCTCAACCACCTCATCTGTGCCCACTGAATCAACCACCTCCACCACCAGCACCTCAACCACTTCGTCCACCTCAGCCGTCCCCACCGAGTCCACCACCTCCACCATCACCTCAACCACCTCAACCACCTCGGCCGTTCCCACTGAATCAACCACGCCCACCACCACCTCCACCACCCCCACCGAGTCCACCATGTCCACCACCAGCTCTTCAACCACATCAGCGCGCTCCCATTGAATCGACCACGTCCACCAGCACCTCAGCCACCTCCATTGCGCCTACCGAATTCACCACGTCCATCACCACCTCAACCCCCTCAACCACCTCGCCCACCCCCACTGAGTCCACCTCCACCTCAACCACCTTGACCGTGCCCACTGAATCAACTACGTCCACCACCAGGACCACCACCTCCACCACCTCAGCTTCCCCCACTGAGTCTGCCACCTCCACCTCAAGCACCTCAACCCCATTGGCTACCCCCACTGAGTCCGCCATGTCCACCACCTCCTCAACAACCTCAACCACATCGGCCGGTCCCACTGAATCAACCACGCCCACCTCTGCCTCAACCACCTCTACCGTGCCCACGGAATCAACCATGTCCACCACTGGGTCCACCACCTCCACCACCTCAGCTGCCCCCACCGAGTCCACCACCTCCACCACCAGATCTTCAACCACGTCAGCCACCCCCACCTCCTCCACCAGCTCAGCTGCGCCTACTCAATCAACCACGTCCACCACCAGCACCTCAACCACTTCATCCACCTCAGCCGTCCCCACCAAGTCCACCACCTCCACCACCTCCTCAACCACCTCAACCACCTCGGCCGGTCCCACTGAATCAACCACGCCCACCACCACCTCCACCACCCCCACCGAGTCCACCATGTCCACCACCAGCTCTTCAACCACATCAGCCGCTCCCACTGAATCGACCACGTCCACCAGCACCTCAACCACCTCAGTCGTGCCCACGGAATCAACCACGTCCACCACCAGGTCCATCGCCTCCACCACCTCGGCCACCCCCACCGAGTCCACGATGTCCACCTCAACCTCAACCACCTCAGGCGGCCCCACTGAGTCAACCACGTCCACCACCAGCACTTCAACCATCTCATCCATCTCCACTGCCCCCACCGAGTCCACCACCTCCACCTCAACCACCTCAACCACCTCGACTGTGCCCACTGAATCAACCACCTCCACCACCCTCACCGAGTCAGCCACATCCACCGCCGGAATCTCAACCACCTCAGTCGCGCCTACCGAATCAACCACGTCCATCACCACCTCAACCACCTCAACCACCCCCACTGAGTCCACCTCCACCTCAACCACCTCAACTGTGCCCACGGAATCAACCACGTCCACCACCGGGTCCATCACTTCCACCACCTCAGAGGCACCCACTGAGTCCACCATGTCCACCACCAGCTCTTCAACCACGTCAGGCGCCCCCACCTCCTCCACCACCTCCACCACCTCAGCTGCGCCGGCCGAATCAACCATGTCCACCACCAGCACCTCCACCACTTCATCCACCTCTGCTTCCCCCACTGAGTCCACCACCTCCACCACCTCCTCAACCACCTCAACCCCCTCGGCCGGTCCCACTGAATCAACCACGCCCACCACCACCTCCACCACCACCACCGAGTCCACCATGTCCACCACCACCACCTCAACCACCTCAGTCGCGCCTACCGAATCAACCACGTCCATCACCACCTCAACCACCTCAACCAACCCCATCGAGTCCACCACCACCTCAACCACCTCAACCACCTCAACCACCTCGGCCCCCCCCGCTGAGTCCACCTCCACCTCAACCACCTCGACCTTGCCCACGGAATCAACCGCGTCCACCACTGGGTCCACCACCTCCACCACCTCAGCTGCACCGACTGATTCCACCATGTCCACCACCAGCTCTTCAACCACGTCAGGTGCCCCCACCTCCTCCACCACCTCCACCACCTCCACCACCTCAGCCGCGCCTACCCAATCAACCATGTCCACCACCAGCACCTCCACCACCTCAGCTGCACCCACTGAGTCCACCACAAGCACCTCAATCACCTCCGTCTCCTCCACCACCTCCACCTCCTCCACCACCTCAGCTACATCTACCGGATCAACCACCTCCACCACCAGCACCTCAACCACTTCATCCACCTCAGCCGTCCCCACCGAGGCTACCACCTACACCACCTCCTCAACAACCTCAACCACCTTGGCCGGTCACACTGAATCAACCACGCCCACCACCTCCACCACCCCTACCGAGTCCACCATGTCCACCACCAGCTCTTCAACCACGTCAGCCGCTCCCATTGAATCGACCACGTCCACCAGCACCTCAGCCACCTCAGTCGCGCCTACCGAATCAACCACGTCCATCACCACATCAACCACCTCCATCACCCCCACCGAAGTCCACCATGTCCACCTCAACCCCAACCACCTCTGCCGGGCCCATTGAGTCAACCACGTCCATCACCAGCACTTCAACCACCTCGTCCTCCTCCACTGCCCCAGCTGAGTCCACCACCTCCACCTCAACCACCTCAACCACCTCGACCGGGCCCACTGAATCAACCACCTCCACCACCTCCACCACCCTCACCGAGTCCACCATGTCCGCCACCAGCACCTCAATCACCTTGTCTGTGCCCACTGAATCAACCACATCCACCACCACCACCTCAACCACCTCATCCACCTCAGCCATCCCTATCGAGTCCAACACGTCCACCTCAACCTCAACCACCTCTGCTGGTCCCACTGAGTCTACCACGCCCACCACCAGCGCATCAACTACCTCATCCTCCTCCACTGCCCCCACCAAGTCCACCACCTCCACCTCAAGCACCTCAACCACCTCGGCTACCTCGACCGAGTCCACCACGTCCACCTCCATCTCAACCACCTCCACCACAGAGTCCCCTCCCACGGAGTCCACAATGTCCACCTCAACTTCAACCACCTCAACCACCTCGTCTGTGCCCACTGAATCAACCACCTCCACCACCATCTCCACCACCTCGTTCACTCCCACCGAGTCAACCACATCCATCATCAGTGCTTCAACCACATCAGCTGCCCCCACTGAATCAACCATGTCCACCACCTCCTCAACCACCTCGTATGTGCCCACGGAATCAACCACATCCACAACCAGCACCTCAACCACCTCCACCTCCTCCACCAGCTCAGCTGCGCCTACACAATCAACCACGTCCACCACCAGCACCTCAACCACTTCATCCACCTCAGCCGTCCCCACCGAGTCCACCACCTCCACCACCTCCTCAACCACCTCAACCACATCAGCCGCTCCCACTGAATCAACCACGTCCACCAGCACCTCAACCACCTCGGTCGCGCCTACCGAATCGACCGCGTCCATCACCACCTCAACCACCTCCATCACCCCCACCGGGTCCACCATGTCCACCACCTCAGCTGCACCCACTGAGTCCAATACGTCCACCATCAGCACCTCAACCACCTCATCCACCTCAGCCATCCCCGTCACCTCCACCACGTCCACCTCAACCTCAACCACCTCAGCCGGCCCTACTGTGTCAGCCACATCCACCACGTCCACTCCCACCTCAACCACATCGGCCACCCCCACCGAATCAACCATCTCCACTTCCTCCTCAACCACCTCACCTGCCCCTACTGAATCAACCACGTCCACCACCACCTCAACCACCTCGGCTGGGCCCTCCGAATCAACCACGTCCATCACCACCACAACCACGACCGCCACCCCCACTGAATCAACCACGTCCACCACTGAGTCCACCACCTTCACCACCTCCACCACCCCCACCGAGTCCACCACGTCCACCACCAGCTCTTCAACCACATCAGCTGCCCCCACCGAATCAACCATGTCCACCAGCACCTCAACCACCTTGGTCCTACCTACCGAATCGACCACGTCCATCACCACCTCAACCACCTCAGCCGGGCCCACTGAGTCCACCACGCCCACCACCTCTATCACCACCTCAACCACATCGGCCACCCCCACCGAATCAACCATCTCCACCACCTCCTCCACCACCTCATCCACCTCAGCCATCCCCACCGAGTCCACCACCTCCACCTCAACCTCAACCACCTCAGCTGGGCCCACTGCGTCAACCACGTCCATCACCACCACAACCACAACCGCCACCCCCACTGAATCAACCACGTCCACCGCCGGGTCCACCTCATCCACCACTTCAGCTGCACCCACTGAGTCCACCATGTCCACCACCAGCACCTCAACCACCTCATCCACCTCTGCCATCCCCACCGATTCCACCACGTCCACCCCAACCCCAACCTCCACCACTTCTGCCGGGCCCACTCAGTCAACCACATCCACCACAAGCGCCTCAACCATCTCATCCTCCTCCACTGCCCCCACCGAGTCCACCACTTCCACCACCAGCACCTCAACCACCTTGACTGCCCCCACTGAGTCCACCACGTCCACCTCCACCTCAACCACCTCCACCACGGAGTCCACCCACACCGAGTCCACGATGTCCACCTCAACTTCAACCACCTCAACCACCTCGTCTGTGCCCACTGAATCAACCACCTCCACCACCTCCTCCACCACCACCTCTGCCACCTCCGCCACCCCCACCGAGTCCACCACATCCACCACCAGCTCTTCAACCACGTCAGCCGCTCCCATTGAATCAACCACATCCACCATCACCTCAACCACCTCCATCACCCCCACGGGGTCCACCACCTCCACCACCTCAGCTGCCCCGACTGAGTCCACCACCTCCACCATCAGCGCCTCAACCATCTCATCCACCTCGGCTGCCCCGACTGAGTCCACCATGTCCACCTCCACCTCAACCACCTCCACCACAGGGTCCACCCCCACTGAGTCCGTGGTGTCCACCTCAACCTCAACCACCTCCTCTGTGCCCACTGAATCAACCATCTCCACCACCACCTCCTCAACCACCTCGTCCACCCCCACCGAGTCAACCACGTCCATCATCAGCGCTTCAACCACATCAGCTGCTTCCACCGAATCAACCATGTCCACCACCAGCACCTCAACCACCTCAACTACCTCGGCCGTTCCCACTGAATCAACCACTCCCACCACCACCTCCACCACCCCCACCGAGTCCACCATGTCCACCACCAGCTCTTCAACCACATCAGCCGCTCCCATTGAATCAACCACATCCACCAGCACCTCAACCACCTCGGTTGCGCCTACTGAATCGACCGTGTCCATCACTACCTCAACCACCTCCATCACCCTCACCGGGTCCACCATGTCCACCACCTCAGCTGCACCCACTGAGTCCAATACGTCCACCTCAACCTCAACCACCTCATCCACCTCAGCCATCCCCGTCACCTCCACCACGTCCACCTCAACCTCAACCACCTCAGCCAGGCCTACTGTGTCAGCCACGTCCACCACGTCCACTCCCACCTCAACCACATCGGCCACCCCCACCGAATCAACCATCTCCACTTCCTCCTCAACCACCTCAGCTGCCCCTACTGAATCAACCACGCCCACCACCACCTCAACCACCTCGGCTGGGCCCTCTGAATCAACCACGTCCATCACCACCACAACCACGACCGCCACCTCCACTGAATCAACCACGTCCACCGCCGGGTCCACCTCATCCACCACTTCAGCTGCACCCACTGAGTCCACCATGTCCACCACCAGCACCTCAACCACCTCATCCACCTCTGCCATCCCCACCGATTCCACCACGTCCACCCCAACCCCAACCTCCACCACTTCTGCCGGGCCCACTCAGTCAACCACATCCACCACAAGCGCCTCAACCATCTCATCCTCCTCCACTGCCCCCACCGAGTCCACCACTTCCACCACCAGCACCTCAACCACCTTGACTGCCCCCACTGAGTCCACCACGTCCACCTCCACCTCAACCACCTCCACCACGGAGTCCACCCACACCGAGTCCACGATGTCCACCTCAACTTCAACCACCTCAACCACCTCGTCTGTGCCCACTGAATCAACCACCTCCACCACCTCCTCCACCACCACCTCTGCCACCTCCGCCACCCCCACCGAGTCCACCACATCCACCACCAGTTCTTCAACCACGTCAGCCGCTCCCATTGAATCAACCACATCCACCATCACCTCAACCACCTCCATCACCCCCACGGGGTCCACCACCTCCACCACCTCAGCTGCCCCGACTGAGTCCACCACCTCCACCATCAGCGCCTCAACCATCTCATCCACCTCGGCTGCCCCGACTGAGTCCACCATGTCCACCTCCACCTCAACCACCTCCACCACAGAGTCCACCCCCACTGCGTCCGTGGTGTCCACCTCAACCTCAACCACCTCCTCTGTGCCCACTGAATCAACCATCTCCACCACCACCTCCTCAACCACCTCGTCCACCCCCACCGAGTCAACCACGTCCATCATCAGCGCTTCAACCACATCAGCTGCTTCCACCGAATCAACCATGTCCACCACCAGCACCTCAACCTCCTCAACCACCTCGGCCGTTCCCACTGAATCAACCACGCCCACCACCACCTCCACCACCCCCACCGAGTCCACCATGTCCACCACCAGCTCTTCAACCACATCAGCCGCTCCCATTGAATCAACCACATCCACCAGCACCTCAACCACCTCCATCACCCCCACCGGCTCCACCACCACCTCAACCACCTCGACCGTGCCCACTGAATCAACCACATCCACCACCGGGTCCACCACCTCCACCACGTCAGGTGCACCCACTGAGTCCACCGTGTCCACCACCAGATCTTCAACCACGTCAGCCGCCCCCACCTCCTCCACCACCTCAGCTGCGCCTACCGAATCAACCACCTCCACCACCAGCACCTCAACCACTTCATCCACCTCAGCCGTCCCCACCGAGTCCACCACCTCCACCAGCACCTCAACCTCCTCAACCACCTCGGCCGGTCCCACTGAATCAACCACTCCCACCACCACCTCCACCACCCCCACCGAGTCCACCATGTCCACCACCAGCTCTTCAACCACATCAGCCGCTCCCATAGAATTGACCACGTCCACCAGCACCTCAACCACCTCGGTCGCGCCTACTGAATCGACCACGTCCATCACTACCTCAACCACCTCCATCACCCCCACCGGCTCCACCATGTCCACCACCTCAGCTGCACCCACTGAGTCCAATACGTCCACCATCAGCACCTCAACCACCTCATCCACCTCAGCCATCCCCGTCACCTCCACCACGTCCACCTCAACCTCAACCACCTCAGCCGGCCCTACTGTGTCAGCCACGTCCACCACGTCCACTCCCACCTCAACCACATCGGCCACCCCCACCGAATCAACCATCTCCACTTCCTCCTCAACCACCTCAGCTGCCCCTACTGAATCAACCACGTCCACCACCACCTCAACCACCTCGGCTGGGCCCTCGAATCAACCACGTCCATCACCACCACAACCACGACCGCCACCCCCACTGAATCAACCACGTCCACCACTGAGTCCACCACCTTCACCACCTCCACCACCCCCACCGAGTCCACCACGTCCACCACCAGCTCTTCAACCACATCAGCTGCCCCCACCGAATCAACCATGTCCACCACCAGCATCTCAACAACCTCGACTACCTCGGCCCATCCCACTGAATCAACCACGTCCACCACCACCTCCACCACCACCACCGAGTCCACCACGTCCACCACCAGCACCTCAACCACACTGGCCACTCCCACCGAATCAACCATGTCCACCACGTCCTCCACCACCTCATCTGCACCCACTGAGTCCACTACATCCGCCACCAGCACCTCAACCACCTCCACCACAGAGTCCACCCCCACCGAGTCTACGATGTCCACCTCCACCTCAACCACCTCAGCCACTCCCACTGAGTCAACCCCCTCCACCACCTCCTCAACCACCTCAGCTGCACCCATCGAATCAACCACATCCACCACCTCGTCCACCTCCTCTGCCATACTTACCGCGTCCACCACGCCCACCACCAGCTCAACCACCTTGGCTGGTCCCACCGAATCAACCACACACACCTCAAGCACCTCGGCCACCCTCACTGAGTCAACCACGTCCACCACCTCCTCCACCACCGAGTCCACCCCCACCGAGTCCACCTCAACCACCTCTGCCACACCCACCGAGTCCACCACGTCCATCACCACCTCAACCACCTCAACCACTTCGGCCAGGCCCACTGAATCCACCACGTCAACCACCTCTTCCACCACATTGTCCATCCCCACTGAGTCAACCACATCCACTGCCTCAACACCTTCAACCCCCTCAACCGTGTCCACCACCTCAACCACCTCCACCACCTCCACCACCTCAACGACCTCAACCACCTCCACCACCTCCACCACCTCAACCCCATCAACCACCTCCACCACCTCCACCACCTCAACGCCCTCAACCACTTCAACCACCTCCACCACCTCAACTCCATCAACCACCTCAACCACCTCCACCACCTCAACCCCATCAACCACGTCCACCACAACCACCACCTCAACCCCATCAACCACGTCCACCACAACCACAACCACCACTACAACCACCACTACAACCACCACCACCACCACAACTACAGCCACGAGTCCAGGTGAGTCTTCCTCCTTGGTGGCCCTCCATAGCCACGTCCCTTCTCCCCGTCCTGCTCCCAGCATTCTCCATGTGGCTCCTGGGGTTTCTCCAGGCCGTGTCACATCTCCTGTGTCCTCGGCTCCCTCTCCCAGGTCAGTGCCAGAATGGTGGCACCTGGGAAGATGGCAAGTGCGTGTGTCCCGAGGGGTTCCAAGGTGACTTCTGTGAGGAGCTCATCTGCCAAAACGGGGGCACCTGGGCCAACGGCTTCTGCCAGTGCCCCCCCAATTTCCAAGGGGACAGGTGTGAGACCGCCAAGGACATCGTGGAGATCAAAGATGGT
This sequence comes from Camarhynchus parvulus, assembly GCF_901933205.1. NCBI lineage: Eukaryota > Metazoa > Chordata > Aves > Passeriformes > Thraupidae > Camarhynchus > Camarhynchus parvulus. The sequence continues at coordinate 180,433 of NW_022148248.1, forward strand.
AGGGAACTGCCCTAAGGTTCCATGGGGTGGCCACCAGACCAGGACCTGGGCTGAGGTCACCTCCGAGGGGTCAGGCGGGGGTTGGAGTGAGGGTGTGACCTGGGAATGGGACCACCATGGAGGGACTGACCCCGCAATGGGGTTGGGTCACCACAGAGGCACCAAGCGAGAAATGGGGTCACCTTGGTGAGACTGACCTGGGTTTGGGGTCACCGTGGAGGGACCAAGGTGCTCACCTGACCAAGTTCACCAGGGGTGGGATGGGGACACCAGGGTCTCTTCCTTACGGGTCTCCTCTGCTTGGCCAAGTGACGATGAACGCGACGGTGGCGATGACGACCAAAATCGAAAAGGAATTTAATGAAAATCTCACCGATCCAACTTCAGAGGCTTACCAGAAGTTTAATGCCACGTTCCAGAAGCAGGTCAGGACCCAGCGATGCCAGGGGTGACCCTGGGGACAGCCCCTTGAGGGGGTTACGTGGACCATGATGGGGGCCTGGATCTCCTCTGGCTTCTCTTTGTCTTCCAGATGCAGGAGCTTTATAAAGATATCGAGGGGTTCGATCATGTGGAGATCAGAAAGCTGAGGTGAGCCTCCACCGGTGGCCAGGTGGGATCCTGACCCTCTCCTGAGCTTTGGTGGGGTGGTTTGGGGTGAAGGGACCCATGGGGGTCAGTTTGAGGTGATTCCCTTCAAGCTTGGAGCATCCACATCCCTCCAAGCCACATTGTGTCCGTGGAGTTCCTCCAGGACGGTCCAGCCCCGTGTAACCGTGGTGTCCCTCCATACTGGACATCCCACACTGGTCCCAGTTTGGTCTAGAACCAAGCGCTGCCCCTTCTCCTCGCAGCTCGGGCAGCATCGTGGTGGACTATGAAGTCATCCTGAAGATCCCCGCCACTTCCAAGGCCGAGGAGATGGTGAGCATCATCTCGGAGAACCTCGTTGCCGCCATCCAAAACTACAACTGCAGCGAGAACTGCACAGGGGACGACTGTGAGTGACCCCGGTGGTCACCGCCACCATCACCAGGTCCTCACTGGGGGTGGGTGGCCTTGGGGGTGGTTGCCCACCAGCAGCTCCTCTCTCCATGCCAGGTGTCTGCTTCAACACCAACTTCACCTCTGTCCTCAACTCTACCGTGCAACCGCTGGAAGGAAGTAAGTGAAGCCCACGAGGTGTTTGGGTGTCCCTCACCCCTCTGAGGAAACCCCAAAACCTGAGCCCTGCATCTCCACCCTCAGATCTGTGCGACAGATACATCCAGGAGGAGTTCAGAGGGTTCTACACGCAGCTCCTGACCAGCGCTGGTGTCATCTGCATCACCCGCTGCGACAGCCGCCACGCCGAGCCCCTGCCCTGCGTCCACGGCCGCTGCTCCGTGGGACGGGAGGGGCCGCAGTGCGAGTAAGGACACGGCCCCCAGAAATGGGTGGTGCCCCCCAAAAGCCATGGCTGTCACCAGCATGGTCTGCCCACCATGGTGACCTCACAATCGTGACCACCTATGACAACCCCACTGCCATGACCACCATGACCATGGTGACCACATCACCATGACGACCATGGCCATGATCACCATGACTACCATGACCACCATGATCACGGTGACCCCACCACCATGACCACCATGACCCCCATGACCACCATGACCACGGTGAACCCATCACCATAACAACCATGACCATAACACCCATGACCACCATGACCATGGTGACTCCATCACCATGACCCCCACGACCACCATGACCATGGTGACTCCCCCACCATGACCACCATGACTGCCATGACCACCAAGACCACTATGACCGTGGTGACCTCACCACCATGACCATGGTGACACCATGACCACCATGACCATGATGACCCCATGACCACCATGACCGTGGTGACCCCACCACCACGACCACCACACCCACCATGCCCATCCCCACCAGGTGCTCGGACCAGGCGGCCTTCTGGTACCAGGACAATGCCTGCAGCTCCCGCATCAGCAAGGTCGGGGTGGCCGTGGGCGTTCCGATGGCCGTCTTGGTCCTGGTCGCCGCCATCTTCACCATCCTCCTGCTGAGATCTCGGAGGCAGAAGGAGCAGTTCAGGTAAAAGTGTCACCGTGGGGTGAGCTGGGGGGTCCTGTGGGGGTCTTGGGTCTCATCCCCATGGGTCCCACCACACAGGAAGAAGCTGAGGTCCCGCTCGGAGCTCTACAGCAGCGATGACTGGGATGAACCTCAAGGCTTTGCCATGACCAACACGACGGCCACGTGGGAAGGTAACGGGGATGGAGGTGGGGATGGGGTGGGGATGGGGTGGGGGTCACTGTGGCACCCAGGTGGGTCCATGGCACCTCTTCTTCCACCCCACAGACATGGAGACCCCCAGCACCAGCTACATCAACCTGGAGAGGGTGGACACCTCGAGGATGGTGGGTGACACACCCTGATGTTGTCCCCCCTTTTTCTCTTTTTTTTTGATGATGGTGGGACTCATCCCACTCATCATCATCGTCATCATCCTCCCATCTGCTTCCTCTCCAGATGCACATCCAGAGACCCACCGTGGTCCCCCTGAGTGAAGCCACCTGAGATCCAGCAGAGACAGGACACGGAGGAGGGGACACAGGGGCACGGGGACACGAGGGTGACGAGAATCAGGAGGCCCACCATCCTCTTCCTCCCCACGCAGAAGTTTGCACACGGAATTATTTATAATTAAACACATCTTTAACTTTATTGTCACCTGTCCAATTCCTCCTGGGGACACGAGGTGGCTGCATGACCAAGGCCACGTCTGGGCTGGGGACAAGGTGCAAACCCAAGGGACAACAGATCTAAATAAGGAAAAGAAAATATTGGGAGTGAGGTAATAATTGACCGAGCGGTTCGGAACCGCCCTTGGGACACCCCGACCTCAGCCGGTGACGTGTGTGAGAGAAAATGTCCTCTTGTCCCCAAGCCTGGAATGAAATGTCACCCTGGAGGTTCCTCCACACCTCCTTCCCACGGGGACAAAGGGTGAGGAGGAGGAGGAGGGTGGGGCAGCTGTGGTGGCACCAGACAAGGTGGCACCACCCATGAGTGGGGGACCTTGAGGGAGTCCCAAGGTGGTTCCACCCATGGTTGTGAGGGGAACTTTGAGGAGGTCTCAAGGTGGTTCCACTCATGGTTGTTGGGGACATTGAGGGGGTCCCAAGGTGGCACCACCCATGGATGGGGTCCTAAGGTGGCACCACCCTTGGTTGTTGGGGACGTTGAGGACATCCCAAGGTGGCACCACCCTTGGTTGTGGGGGACATTGAGGAGATCTCAAGGTGGACAATGGACCACCATGGCCACGCTCCCCACCACCATTATTCCCACTACCATGACCCCACCATCCCCACCACCCTCATGCCCACTCCAATCCCTTGACCACCATGACCCCCATGCCCACCATGACCCCCATGCCCACCATGACCACCAAGACCACCGTGACCCCACCACCACCATGACCACCATGATGCCACCACCCTCATGCCCACTCCAATCCCTTGACCACCATGACCACCATGACCACCATGACCCCACCACCCCCACAACCACCCCCACCACCTTCTCCCACCCCACGGACGGGGCAGGAGGACACGTCCCACCCTGGCGTTGGACCTTGGCCTTCAGCCAATTCCCGCCCCACCCTTCCCAGCTAAAATCAACATTTTTGTGTCTTGGCAACCGGGAACGGGGACAAAGTCCCCAACACCTGGAGGCGTGGCCAGGTGTGGCCCCAAACACACCTGGCAGGCGCTGGAATGCAGTGGGAGTGTCCCCACTTGGAGTAAGGGGGGGGGTCCCAGGTGGGTGTGGGGGTGTCACCCCCAAAAACAGCTCCAAAAGGGTGGTGGGCGATGTTTGTCCCCTCCCCAAGCCCTCACTGGGGTTGTCCCAGTACAAACCAGTAACACCAGAGACGTTTGAGTGGCTTCATTGAGAAGGAGAGGGTCCAGCCCCCTTTTTTGGGTGGGGTGGGATCTTCACCCTTGAATTTGGGGACGGAGGGAGGCGGGGACATGACCTTGGAGATGGGGACATGACCTTGGAGATGGGGACATGACATTTCAGGTGGGGTCAGGACCCAAAAGTGCTGCTGGAGGTGAGGTCCCTAAAAGTGGGGTCACGACCCAAAAGTGCTCAGAGTAAGAGGAGGAGGGATACAGGAGGAGGATGAAGATGAGGGCAGGGGGTCTAGGTGACCCCCCAGGAGAAGGTCCAGGTTGTCCTGCAGTGCTGGGGAGGGGGTACGACCTTGTTTCTATGGGGCTGATAATGGGCATTATGATGACAATGATGGTGATGATGGTGTTGGTGGCGATCATGTTGATGATGATGATGGTGATGGTGATGATGATGGTGATGGCGATCATGCTGGTCGTGATAATAATAAATGGTGATGATGATAACGAAGGTGATGATGAAGAAGACTTTGATGTTGATCATGGTCCTGATGATGATGTTGATGACATTGATGACGATGATGATGATGGTGAGGTTCTGGTGGTGGAAATCACCACCCCACCATGTCTCAGAGCTCCGTGATGAACTTCTCCGGCCGTGGGATTTGGATCTGTTGGGACATGATGGGGAAGATCCGGTGCAGAATGGGGTGTCAGGAACATCTGGGGTGTCCCCACTGCCCTGGTCCCACCATGGCAGGAGACCGAGCAGAACTCACCGGCACCGAGGTGTCCACGGCCTCAAGGTTGACTGGATGGTCATCCTCGAGCCGGACATCTGTGGGACAGGAGGGTTCAGTGATGGTGCTTGGGATGGGGATGGGGGGCACCAACCATCTCCACCACCTCTGTGGGGTCACCAGAGACCCCCCCACCCACTCCATGCCCACCTTGGTTCCGGAAGGTGAAGGTCCCTGGGGGGCTCCACTCCTCACTGATGTTCTCGTACCAATTCTCCAACATCTTCTGCTCGGCCCTGGGGACGGGTCAGGAGGTGTGGGGCATCACCCTCAGCAGGTCCATCCCTGCCTGGCCCCCCCCAGCTTCTCCACGCCCTCACAAAGGACCAAAGTCCCCCCACCCTCAACCCTCAGGACCTCATTGAGGATGAGGAGCATCTTAGAAACCATCAACCCAACGAGTTCTCCCACCACATGGAGACCCCCCCCAAACCTGTCCCCTCTCACCTGTCAAAGGACCCAGACTTCCGAGCTCGGAAGAGGAAGATGGAGAGGACAATGACCACGACGACCAGGATGGCCACGGCCAAGCCCAGGCCCATGGCCAGTTTGCTGACCCGCGATGCGCGGCGGTCATCTTGGTACCAGTACAGGTGGGTCTCGTCACAGCTGGTGGGACAAGAGGGTCAACCCAACGCTGGGACCACCCCCCAGAAGAAACCCCTCCCACCCCAACCCCATTTCTGCAGCCTCAAACCCGGCTTGAAGCTCCACCTCAGGGGGTTTAACCCTGGAGATTGTCATGGAGATCCATCAGAAGGTTTGGATCCACGTGGAGGAAGACCCTACACCAACCTCAATGATTTTTGACCTCTTGTTCTGCAGAGAAAACCTCAGAAGAGGACCTGGAGTTACACCAGAAGGGTTGGATCCATGTTGGACCAAGACCCTGCTCCAGCCCTGACGATTTCTGACCCATTTCCAGCTTGAATGTGACCATGGAGATCCACCATATGGACCAAGAATCTGCTCCGGCCCTGATGATTCTTGGCCCATTTCCAAGTAGGAAATAGCTTGGACATGACCATGGAGATCCACCTGAAGGGTGGGACAGCTTTGGAGGATGAGGATGAATTTCCTCCAGCCCTTACAAGCACTGAGGACCTCCCCGGGTGATGCGGCACGTCCCACGGTTGCAGTCGATGGTGCTGGCGGTGCCCGGCGTGCAGTTGGACATGCAGGACAACCCGGAGCTCGTCAGGTTGGGGAAGAAGAATTCCTGGTAGCCCTCAGGTGCTTGGCTCCGGCAGTAGGCTGGAGAGGAGACAGAGGTCACCTGGAGGTCCTCTGGAGACCCCAAACCCACCCGGATCTCACCCACCCACTCACCATCTCCATCGAATTCCAGCGTGGTGGTGGTGATGTTCACCTCGGAGGAGTTGAAGCACAGGTCACCTGCAAGAGAGGCCAAACAGGTGGAGGACACAGCCCCACAGCCCCTCTCTGGGGTGTCCAGGGTGGTTTGGCTGCGTGGGAAGGTGTCCCCCACCCCATGGATGGCCCTGGTTGTCCCCAGCCCCGCGGTGGGACGGTGACAAGGTACCGTTGGTGCAGTTGAATTGCGTTGCCGCCACCTCGATCTTCTCCTGCACCTTGGCCGTGATGTTCTGGAGTTTCTCCTGGCTCTGGGAGGTCACCCTCAGGGACACGATGATGATGTGGTCCACCACTACGCTGCCACGCCTGGACAGAAATGCCACCATCCCGATCTGAATGTTCTTTTCCCATGGAATGACCCCAAAATCGCCGTCCTGGTGACCCCGGCGCTCACCTGAGATTGGTCACCTTGATGCCCTTGTAGCCCTCGATGCCGGCGTAGACCACGTCCATCTGGAAGAGAAGATGTCTCCAGGTGGGATGGTTGGTTCCGTTCCCTTCTCACCCTCCTGGATCTCCCTCATTTTGGGTGTTGCCCCCCAAAATCCATCCCGGTGGACACCATGCAAGAGCTTGGAGAAGTTCTTGGAGAACTTGGGATGCACCTGGCTGCTCCGCCAGGTAGATCCCGACCTCAGGTGGGGTCTCGTGTCCCTTTACCTGCTTGGTGAATTCCTGGACGAACTCCTTGTAGGTGGATGAGCTGCTGTTCTCAAGGTCCTTGGTGAAGTCCCGGTTGGTGACACGCAGCTCCACCTGCACCGTCCCGTTGGTCTCTGGGAAGGTCCAAAACCAGCCCATGAAGGAAGGTGGGGCAGAGAGACCTTCCCAGGCAGGTGGGACCCATAAATCTCCCCCTAAATCCCCTGAATTTGGGGGTCGTTGTGACAGAACCAGGAAAAACATCCTCCACCCATCGGAAGAGACCATCGGTGATCCCAGCAAGGATTGGGCTGTGTCCCATTCCCCAAAATTCCCACCTGGTCCTGCCAGGTGGATCCTGATCCTGCTGATGGTTTGGAGCCGGGTCATCATCCACGTCCCCAAAAATTTCCAGGTGGGGACCTCAGGTAGATCCCACCTCACCCTGGTGGAACCACCACCTCCTCCCAAATTTTTGGGTTCTGAGAGACACTGATGATTCTTGACCCATTTTTCCAAGCAGGAAACAGCAAATGACCATGGAGATCCACCTGAAGGGTTGGATCCATGTGGGACAGCTTTGGACGAGGAGGTGGATCTACAGAGGAGGTTCTTTGAGATACGGTCACACCTGGAGAACACCTCCAGATCTTCCTCACCCGTCAGATCTCATCCCAGCATTGGACGCATCCCAAAAAACGATGGAATTCCTACCAGCTGTGGTCTCGATGGTGTTGCTGATGTCATCACACCTGTCCCCGGTGAAGCCCAGGGGACACTGGCAGTGGCCGTTGACCCAGGTGCCACCGTTGCTGCAGATCCCTGGAAGGAGAGGAGATGGAGGAGGAACCGGAATGGACGTGGAAAGGGAGAAGGAGGGGTGGGAAGTACCTGGAGTGGTGCTGGAGTGGGGAGTGGTGGTCGTGGTGGTGGAGATGGCGGTGGTGGCGATGGCGGTGGTTCTACGGGTGGTCCTAGGTGTAGTAGTAGTGGTGGTGGTTGTATGGTTGGAGGTGGTGGTCATAAGGGTCATGGCGGTGGTCCCAGAGATGGTGATGGTCACAGGTGTGGTGGTGTTGGTCCCAGGGGTGGTGGTGGTGGTCACAGGTGTGGTGGTGTTGGTCCCAGGGGTGGTGGTGGTGGACCCAGGGATGGTGATGGTCACAAGAGTTGTGATGGTCCCAGATGTGATGGTGTTGGTCCCAGGGGTGGTGGTGGTCTCAGGGGTGGTGATGGCGGTCCCAGGTGTGGTGCTGTTGGTCCCAGTGGTGGTGGTGGTCCTAGGTGTGATGGTGGTAGTCTCAGGAATGGTGATGTTGGTCCCAGGTGTGGTGCTGATGGTCCCAGGGGTGATGGTGGTGGTCTCAGGGGTGGTGGTGGTGGTCCCAGGGGGGGTGGTGGTAGTCCCAGGGCTGGTGTTTGTCCCAGGGATGGTGGTGGTAGTCCCAGGTGTGGTGGTGGTTGTCTCTGGGATGGAGGTGGCGGTCCCAGGGATGGTGACATTGGTCCCAGGGCTGGTGGTGGTGCCAGGGATAGCACTGGTGACCTCAGGGAGGGAGATTTCAGGGATGGTCATGGTGGTGCCAGGGGTGGTGGCCGTCCAAGGGAAGGTGGTGGTGGACTCAGTGAGGGTGGCGATCTCAGGGCCGGTGGTTTCAGGGGTGGTTGTGGTGGTGCCAGGGGTCGTGGTGGTCTCTGAGATAGTGCTGGTGGTCTCAGGGATGGTCATGGTCTCAGGGATGGTGGTCCCAGGGAAGGTGGTGGTGGTCTCAGGGAACATTGATGTCTCAGGTCTGGTGTTTGTCCCAGATGTTGAGGTGGTGGTCTCAGAGAAGGAGATGGTGGCGTCAGGAACTGTGGTGGTCCCAGTGGTCATAGAAATGGTGTCAGGACTGGTGGTGGCGCCAGGGATGATGCTGGGGGTCTCAGGGAAGGTGGTTTCAGTTGTGGTTGTGGTGGTGCCAGGGACCGTGGTGGTCTCTGAGATGGTGCTGGAGATCCCAGGGAAGGTGGTGGTGATCTGAGGACTGGTGGTCCCAGAGATGGTCATGGTGGTCTCAGGTGTCCTCATGGTGATGGTCTCAGGGAACGTTGATGTCTCAGGGCTGGTGTTTGTCCCAGGTGTTCTGGTTGTGGTTCCAGGGAAGGTGGTGGTCCCAGGGGTGGTAGAAATGGTCTCAGGGCTGGTGGTGGACCAGGAGATGGTGCTGCTGGTCTCAGGACCGGTGGTTTCAGGGATGATTGTGGTGGTGCCAGGGGTTGTGGTTGTCTCAGGTGTGGTGGTGCCAGGGAAGGTGGTGGCCATCTCAGGACTGGTGGAGATCCCGGGGAATGTGGTGGTGGTCTCAGAACTGGTGGTCCCAGGGAAGGTCATGGTGGTCTCAGGTGTCCTCATGGTGGTGGTCTCAGGGAACGTTGATGTCTCAGGGCTGGTGTTTGTCTCAGGTGTTCTGGTTGTGGTCCCAGGGAAGGTGGTGGTGGTCTCAGGGCTGGTGGTGATGGTCTCAGGACCGGTGGTCCCAGGGAAGGTGGTGGTGGTCTCAGAACAGGTGGTTTCAGGGATGGTCGTGGTGGTGCCAGGGGTTGTGGTTGTCTCAGGCGTGGTGGTGCCAGGGAAGGTGGTGGTGATCACCTCAGGACTGCTGGAGATCCCAGGGGTGGGGCTGGTGGTCGCAGGACTGGTGGTCTCAGGGATGATCGTGGTGGTCTCAGGGGTGGTGGTGGTCTCAGGGAACGTTACTGTCTCAGGGCTGGTGTTTGTCCCAGGTGCTCTGGTGGTGCTTCCAGAGAAGGTGGTGGTGGTGTCAGGGACAGTGGTGGTCCCAGGGGTGGTAGAAATGGTCCCAGAGGGGGTGGTGGTCTCAGGAATGGTGCTCATGGTCTCAGGACCGGTGGTTTCAGGGATGGTCATGGTGGTCCCAGGGAAGGTCGTGGTGGTCTCAGGGAACGTTGCTGTCTCAGGGCTGGTGTTTGTCCCAGGTGTTGATGTGGTGGTTCCAGAGAAGGTGGTGGTGGTGTCAGGGACGGTGGTGGTCCCAGGGGTGGTAGAAATGGTCTCAGGGCTGGTGGAGATCCCAGGGAAGGTGCTGGTGGTCTCAGGACCGGTGGTTTCAAGGATGGACATGGTGGTGCCAGGGGTTGTGGTTGTCTCAGGTGTGGTGGTGCCAGGGGAGGTGGTGGCCATCTCAGGACTGGTGGTGGTGGTCTCAGGGATGGTGCTGGTGGTCTCAGAACTGGTGGTCCTAGGGATGGTCATGGCGGTCCCAGGGAAGGTCGTGGTGGTCTCAGAGAACGTTGATGTCTCAGGGCTGGTGTTTGACTCAGATGTTCTGGTGGTGGTTCCAGAGAAGGTGGTGGCGGTCTCAGGGACTGTGGTGGTGCCAGGGGTGGTAGAAATGGTCTCAGGGCTGGTGGTGGTCCATGGGATGGTGCTGGTGGTCTCAGGACCGGTGGCTTCAGGGATGGTCGTGGTGGTGCCAGGGGTTGTGGTTGTCTCAGGCGTGGCGGTCCCAGGGAAGGTGGTGGTGGTCTCAGGGAAGGTGGTTTCAGGGGTGGTTGTGGTGGTACCAGGGGTCATGGCGGTCTCTGGGATGGTGGTGGTGGTCCCAGGAAAGGAGGTGGTGATCTCATAACTGGTGGTCCCAGGGAAGGTGGTGGTGGTCTCAGGGAAGGTGGTTTCAGGGGTGGTTGTGGTGGTCTCGGGGAACATTGCTGACTCAGATATGGCACTGGTGGTCCCAGGGAAGGTGGTGGTCTCAGAACTTGTGGTTTCAGGGAATGTTGTGATGGTGCCAGGGAAGGTGGTGGTCATCTCAGGACTGGTGGTGCCAGGGAAGGTCATGGTGGTCTCAGGGGTCCTCATGGTGGTGGTCTCAGGGAACGTTGTTGTCTCAGGGCTGGTGTTTGTCCCAGGTGCTCTGGTGGTGCTTCCAGAGAAGGTGGTGGTGGTGTCAGGGACGGTGGTGGTGCCAGGGGTGGTAGAAATGGTCTCAGGGCTGGTGGAGATCCCAGGGAAGGTGCTGGTGGTCTCAGGACCGGGTGGTTTCAGTGGGAGGAAGGTGGTGCATGGGGGTTGTGGTTGTCTCAGGTGTGGGTGGTGCCAGGGGAGGTGGTGGCCATCTCAGGACTGGTGGTGGTGGTCTCAGGGATGGTGCTGGTGGTCTCAGAACTGGTGGTCCTAGGGATGGTCATGGCGGTCCCAGGGAAGGTCGTGGTGGTCTCAGAGAACGTTGATGTCTCAGGGCTGGTGTTTGACTCAGATGTTCTGGTGGTGGTTCCAGAGAAGGTGGTGGCGGTCTCAGGGACTGTGGTGGTCCCAGGGGTGGTAGAAATGGTCTCAGGGCTGGTGGTGGTCCTTGGGATGGCGCTGGTGGTCTCAGGACCGGTGGCTTCAGGGATGGTCGTGGTGGTGCCAGGGGTTGTGGTTGTCTCAGGCGTGGTGGTCCCAGGAAAGGAGGTGGTGATCTCGTTACATAACTGGTGGTCCCAGGGAAGGTGGTGGTCTCAGGGCTGGTGCTTTCAGGGATGGTTGTGGTGGTCTCGGGGAACATTGCTGACTCAGATATGGCACTGGTGGTCCCAGGGAAGGTGGTGGTCTCAGAACTTGTGGTTTCAGGGAATGTCGTGATGGTGCCAGGGAAGGTGGTGGTCATCTCAGGACCGGTGGTGCCAGGGAAGGTCATGGTGGTCTCAGGGGTCCTCATGGTGGTGGTCTCAGGGAACGTTGCTCTCTCAGGGCTGGTGTTTGTCCCAGGTGCTCTGGTTGTGGTCCCAGGGCTGGTGGTGGTGGTCTCAGAGAAGGTGGTGGTGGTGTCAGGGACCGTGGTTGTACCAGGGGTGGTAGAAATGGTCTCAGGGCTGGTGGTGCCAGGGAAAGTGGTGGTGGCCTCAGAATTGGTGAACATAGGGAATGTCATGGTGGTGGCCTCAGGGCTGGTGCTCGTGGTCCCAGGGAAGGTCGTGGTGGTCTCAGGGAACGTTGATGTCTCAGAGCTGGTGTTTGTCCCAGATGTTGAGGTGGTGGTGCCAGGGAAGGTGGTGATCATCTCAGGACTGGTGGTGCCAGGGAAGGTCATGGTGGTCTCAGGGGTCCTCATGGTGGTGGTCTCAGGGAACGTTGATGTCTCAGGGCTGGTGTTTGTCCCAGGTGCTCTGGTGATGCTTCCAGAGAAGGTGGTGATGGTGTCAGGGACAGTGGTGGTGCCAGGGGTGGTAGAAATGGTCTCAGGGCTGGTGGTGGTCCATGGGATGGTGCTGGTGGTCTCAGGACGGGTGGTGTCAGAGATGGACATGGTGGTGCCAGGGGTTGAGGTTGTCTCAGGTGTGGTGGTGCCAGGGGAGGTGGTGGCCATCTCAGGACTGGTGGTGGTGGTCTCAGGGATGGTGCTGATGGTCCCGGAGATGGTGGTAATGTCAGGGGGCGTCATGGTGGTGCCAGGGGTTGTGCTTGTCTCTGGGGTGGTGGTGGTCGCAGGGAGGGTGGTCCCAGGGAAGGTGGTGGTGGTCTCAGAGGGGGTGGTGGTCATCTCAGGACCGGTGGTTTCAGGGATGGTCATGGTGGTGTCAGGGGTCATGGTGGTCTCAGGGAACGTTGATGTCTCAGGGCTGGTGTTTGTCCCAGGTGTTGATGTGGTGGTTCCAGAGAAGGTGGTGGCGGTCTCAGGGACGGTGGTGGTGCCAGGGGTGGTAGAAATGGTCTCAGGGCTGGTGGTGGTCCATGGGATGGTGCTGGTGGTCTCAGGACCGGTGGCTTCAGGGATGGTCGTGGTGGTGCCAGGGGTTGTGGTTGTCTCAGGCGTGGTGGTCCCAGGAAAGGTGGTGGTGGTCTCAGGGAAGGTGGTGGCGGTCCCAGGGAAGGTGGTGGCGGTCTCAGGGAAGGTGGTTTCAGGGGTGGTTGTGGTGGTACCAGGGGTCATGGCGGTCTCTGGGATGGTGGTGGTGGTCCCAGGAAAGGAGGTGGTGATCTCATAACTGGTGGTCCCAGGGAAGGTGGTGGTCTCAGGACCGGTGGCTTCAGGGATGGTCGTGGTGGTGCCAGGGGTTGTGGTTGTCTCAGGCATGGTGGTATCAGGGAAGGTGGTGGCCATCTCAGGACTGGTGGTGGCCTCAGGGATGGTCATCCCAGGGAAGGGGGTGGTGGTCTCAGGGGTCATGGTTGTCTCAGGGAACGTTGATGTCTCAGGGCTGGTGTTTGTCCCAGGCATTGTGGGGGACATCGCATTGGGGGGGTGGTCTCAGGACTGGAGGTCTCAGAGATGGTGGTGATGGTGTCAAGAGTGGTGGAAATGGTCTCAAGACCGGTGGCCATCCATTGGTCACTGGTGGTCTGAGGACTGGTGGTCTCAGGGATGGTAGAAATGGACTCAGGACTGGTGGAAGTCCATGGGTCACTGGTGGTCTCAGGGATGGTTGTGGTTGGGTCAGGGGTGGTAGAGGTGGTGTCAAGGGTTCTAGAAATGGTCTCAGGACTGGTGGAGGTCCATGGATCACTGGTGGCCTCAGGGATGGTCGTGGTGGTCTCAGGGATGGTGGTGGTGGTGTCTGGGGTGGTAGAAATGGTCTCAAAGATGGTGGTGGCCCATGAGTCACTGGTGGCCTCCAGACTGGTGGTGTCAGGGATGGTGGTGGTGGTCTCAGGGATGGTGGTGGTGGTCTCAGGGGTCTTAGGAACTGTCTCAGAACTGGTGGAGGTCCATGGGCCACCGGGGGTCTCAGGACTGGTCATGGTGGTGTCTGGGGTGTTAGAAATTGTCTCAAGACTGGTGGTGGCCCATGGGTCACTGGTGGCCTCAGGATTGGTGGTCTCAGGGATGGTCATGGAGATCTCAGGGGTGGTGGTGGTGTCTGGGGTGGTAGAAATGGTCTCAAGACTCGTGGTGGTCCATTGGTCACCGGTGGTCCATGGGTCACTCATGGTCCATGGGTCACTGGTGGCCTCAGGACTGGTCATCTCAGGGTTGGTTCTGGTGGTATCAGGTGTTGTAGAAATGGTCTCAGGACTGGTGGAAATCCATGGGTCACTGGTGGTCTCAGGACTGGTGGTCTCAGGGGTGGTGGTGGTGGTCTCAGGGGTGGTGGAAATGGTCTCAGGACTGGTGGACATCCATTGGTCACTTGTGGTCCATGTGTCACTGGAGGTCTCAGGGACGGCTGTGGTGGTGTCAGGGCTGGTAGAAACGGTCTCAGGAGTGGTGGAAGTCCATGGGTCACTGGTGGCCTCCAGACTGGTGGTCTCAGGGGTGGTAGAGGTAGTGTCAGGGGTTCTAGAAATGGTCTCAGGACTGGTGGTGGCCCATGGGTCACTGGTGGCCTCCAGACTGGTGGTCTCAGGGGTGGTCGTGGAGGTCTCAGGGATGGTGCTGGTGGTGTCTGGGTTGGTAGAAATGGTCTCAAGACTCGTGGTAGTCCATGGGTCACTCGTGGTCCATGAGTCACTGGTGGCTTCAGGATTGGTCATCTCAGGGATGGTTCTGGTGGCCTCAGGTGTTGTAGAAATGGCTTCAGGGCTGGTGGAAATCCATTGGTCACTGGTGGCCTCAGGACTGGTGGCCTCAAGCATGGTGGTCTCAGGGATGGTCGTGGAGGTCTCAGGGATGGTGGAAAAGGTCTCAAGACTCATGGAAGTCCACTGGCCGCTGGTGGTCTCAGGACTGGTGGTCCCAGGGATGGTTCTGGTGGTTTCAGGGATGGTGGTGGTGGGGTCAGGGGTGGTGGAAATGGTCTCAGGATGTCTGGTGGTCCATGGGTCACTGGTGGTCTCAGGGATGGTTGTGAAGGTCTCAGGGATGTCCATGGTGGTGTCAGGTGTGGCAGAAATGGTCTCAAGACTGGTGGACGTCCATGGGTCAGTGGTGGTGGTCCGTGGGTCATCGGTGGTCTCAGGCATGGTCGTGGTGGTGTCAGGGGTGTTAGAAACCATCTGAAGACTGGTGGAAGTCCATGGGTCACTGGTGGCCTCAGGGATGGTGGTGGTGGGGACAGGGGTGGTGGAAACGATCTCAGGACTGGTGGTGGTCCATGGGTCACTGGTGGTCTCAGGGATGGTGGTGGAGGTCTCAGGGATGGTGGTGGTGATGTCTGGGGTGGTAGAAACGGTCTCAAGGCTGATGGAGGTCCATGGGTCACTGGTGGTCTCAGGACTGGTGGTCTCAGAGGTGGTTGTGAAGGTCTCAGGGATGGTGGGGGTGGTCTCAGGGGAGACAGTGGTGGAAAGGGTCTCAAGTCCGCTGGTGGTCCATGGGTCACTGCTGGTGGTCCATAGGTCACTGGTGGTCTCAAGCATGGTGGTCTCAGGGATGGTCGTGGAGGTCTCAGGGATGGTGGAAAAGGTCTCAAGAGTGGTGGAGGTCCGTGCGTCACTGGTGCTCTCGGGACTGGTGGTCTCAGGGATGGTGGTGGTGGTCTCAGGATTGGTCATGGTGGTCTCAGGGGTGGTAGAAGTGCTCTCAAGAGTGGTGGTGGTCCATAGGTCACCTGTGGTGGCCCATGCATCACTGGTGGTGTCAGGGATGGTGGTGGTGGTCTCAGGGGTCTTAGGAACTGTCTCAGAACTGGTGGAGGTCCATGGGCCACCGGGGGTCTCAGGACTGGTCATGGTGGTGTCTGGGGTGCTAGAAATGGTCTCAAGACTGGTGGTGGCCCATGGGTCACTGGTGGCCTCAGGATTGGTGGTCTCAGGACCGGTGGTGGTGGTCTCGAGAGTGGCAGAAATGGTCTCAGGACTGGCAGCAGTCCATTGGTCACCGGTGGCCTCTGGAGTGGTGGTCTCAGGGCTGGTTCTGGTGGCCTCAGGGGTGTTAGAAACGGTCTCAAGACTGGTGGTGGCCCATGGGTCACTGGTGACCTCAGGATTGGTGGTCTCAGGGATGGTTCTGGTGGCCTCAGGTGTTGTAGAAATGGCTTCAGGGCTGGTGGAAATCCATTGGTCACTGGTGGCCTCAGGACTGGTGGCCTCAGGCATGGTGGTCTCAGGGATGGTCGTGGAGGTCTCAGGGATGGTGGAAAAGGTCTCAAGACTCATGGAAGTCCACTGGCCACTGGTGGTCTCAGGACTGGTGGTCCCAGGGATGGTTCTGGTGGTTTCAGGGATGGTGGTGGTGGGGTCAGGGGTGGTGGAAATGGTCTCAGGATGTCTGGTGGTCCATGGGTCACTGGTGGTCCATGGGTCACTGGTGGTCTCAGGGATGGTGGTGGAGGTCTCAGGGATGTCCATGGTGGTGTCAAGGGTGGTAGAAATGGTCTCAAGGCTGATGGACGTCCATTGGTCACTGGTGGTCTCTGAACTGGTGGTCTCAGGGATGGTCATGGAGATCTCAGGGGTGGTGGTGGTGGTGTCAGGGTTGGTGGAAATGGTCTCAAGGCTGGTGGTCGTCCATGGGTCACCACTGGTCCATTGGTCACTGGTGGTCCATGGGTCACTGGTGGCTCCAGGTTTGGTGGTGCCAGGTCTGGTGGTGGTTCCAGGTGTCCTGGTTGCTCCAGTGGCTTCAGCAGCACCGGTTCCTGTGGACACAGCAGAAGACCTCTATCTAAGGTGGCTTTGGCATGTCCTGCTGTCCAGGTGTCCATTTGGAGCCTCCTCCATACCTGGAACGGTTTGGATCCATCCCAGCCCACCTGGAGCAGGTGGGACCTTCTGGAACGTTCCCTCCGAGCCACAACTCCTCGGTTTTGGGAACAACCATCTCCTCTTCCTCCTCTTCCTCCTCTTCCTCCCCCCAAGGGTGACAAAGCCCCCATTGTCCCCCACGGCCACCCCCGGATCTCCTCCAGGCACCGTTATCGACCTCAGGCGCCGTTATCAAATTTCAGGTAAGCCCGTTATCGATTCCAGCTCCGCCTTATCAGCCCCGGGAGCCTCTTATCAGCCCCAGGTGATCTCTTATCTCTTCCCCTTATCAGCTTTGCTTTCGTTTTTCGTTTCTCCCGCGTCCTCCTCAGCTGACACCTGTCCAGGTGAGCACCCACCCAGGTGAGCTCCCTGGTCACCCTCAGAGCCTTGGGGACACTTTGTCCTCACCCGAGGGAAAAAAAAAAATTCCCTTTTTAATGAGAAAAAATTGAGTTTTTTCCTCATTAAAATGAAAAATTTTTCCCTCGTTAAAATTCCCTCCTGGGAAATTTTACGTCTTCGTTAAGAAAATCCCGAAAGAATAAAAATTTAACGAGGAATTTTTCCTCATTAATCCCGATAGAATAAAAATTTAATGAGGAATTTTTCCTCATTAATCCCGAAAGAATAAAAATTTAATGAGGAATTTTTCCTCGTTAAAATTCCCATCTGGGAAATTTTACGTCTTCGTCAAGAAAACCCCGAATGAACAACAAATTGAGTTTTTCCTCATCTGAGGTTTTTGCTTCATTAAAATGAGGAATTTTTCCCTCATTAAAATTCCCTTCTGGGAAATTCTACGGCTTCGTTAAGAAAACCCCGAACGAACAAAACTAACTCTTTAAAAAAAAAAAACAAAAAAACCAAAAAAACACCAAAACACTTAAACCACCCCAAAAATGGCGTTTTTGAATTTGAATCTGAATTTTCTCAGCTTGGTGGCTCCTCCTCGAGGTTCTCCAGCTGCGGCCGCTTTGATGAGGCCGCTCCGGTGTAATTAGCGCGGCCTCTTAACGAAGTTTCCCGGCATCAAACGCTCCCCACCCGCTGGGACCGGTGGGGGGGTGAGGAGGAGGAGGAGGAGGAGGAGGAGGAGGAAGGAGGAAGGAGGAAGGAGGAAGGAGGAAGGGAGGAAGGAGGAAGGAGGAAGGGGGGTGAGGAACCGGGAAGAGACGCGGTGGAATTGGGGGAGGGGGCTCAGGGAATGGCACCAGGTGAGGATGGGGACGCGGGGGGGACAGGTGACGGAGGCGGCACCCCTGACCCATGACCCTGACCCATTTGGACTCTTAACCCATTCCATCCCCAGGGACCCCTGACCCATTCCCAGAGACCCCTGACCCATCCCCAGGGACCCCTGACCCATTTCCTTGGACCCCTGACCCATTCCCAGAGACCCCTGACCCATTTCCAGAGAATTCTGACCCATTTCATGGACCTCCAACCGATCCCCAGAGACCCCTGACCCATTCCCAGAGACCCCTGACCCATTTCCAGAGAATTCTGACCCATTTCATGGACCTCCAACCGATCCCCAGAGACCCCTGACCCATTCCCAGAGACCCCTGACCCATTTCCTTGGACCTCCAACCCATTCTCACGGACCCCTGACCCATCCTCAGAGACCCCTGACCCATGCCCATGGACCCCTGACCCATTTCTATGGATCCGCAACCCATCCCTGTAGATCCTGACCCATTTCCATGGACCCCTGACCCACTCCCAGAGACCCCTGACCCATTTCCTTGGACCTCCAACCCATTCTCACGGACCCCCGACCCATTCCCGGAGACCCCTGACCCATTTCCATGGTCCTCCAACCCATTCTCACGGACGCCTGACCCATTTCCATGGACCTCCAACCCATTTCCAGAGATCCCTGACCCATCCCCATGGACTCTGATCCATTTCCAGAGACCCCCGACCCATTCCCATGGACCGCCGACCCATTCCCATGGACCCCACAATGGGATGAGACCCTAGAGAGGGAGATTTCATGGAAAGAATGGAGGAGATGCAGGTGAGCCCCCCTTCCACAGGAGATCCCCGCAGAAAATCCCCAGAGGAGAAAATCCCATCCCACCTTTTTTTTTCCAAAAAAAAAAAACCACAAAAAAAATCCAATTAAAAAATCCAAGAATTCCCGGCCCCACTCACCCGTTCTTCCTCCAGGGACGAAGAGGAGGAGGAGGAGGGAAAAAAGGAGAGGAAAGATGGAAAGGTTCATTTTCCCCATCACGGCTCCTCCGGCGGCACCATGCCAGCGCCGGGACGCGCGCGTGGAGAAGCGACGGGAGAGGAGGAACCTTTGACCCCGGAGCTGGGAAGGGACCAAACCTCCCACCTGCCGCTGGTGACGCAGCCATGGAGTGGCCGAAGCCCTTCCAGGACCTCTCCTGGACATCGGGAACCCCCTTGGGTCACCCCCGGGTCATGGTTGGGTCATGGTTGGGTCACGGTTGGGTCATCATTGGTCATTCATGGGGTGACAACCACCAAACCCCATCCCAAGAGAAGACTCAGGTGGCCAAAACCAACATCTCAGACTCTTCCAAAATCTCCATGAGGGAATTCAGGGACCCCCTGGAGACCCCCCCAGAACTGAGCACCAACCCCAAACTCTTTGGCCGCCCTTTTCTTGCGTTTCGAGCCGCTCCCGCGCAGCTGGCGATTTTCCCACCCAGAAAGCAAACATCGTTTTTTTTTTTTCCAGAGCTCTGGGAGGGGTGGGAAGGGCGGGAATTGGAATTTTGGGGGTGGCAGGAGGTCAGATTTTATTGGATTTGGGGTTCCGCCCAGCCGGTGTTTGGCAAAGGGGCGTTTTGTGGGATTTCTTCCTTGTCCGCCGGCAGTTGGGTCCTCGCGGGTTGGTTTCGGGGTTGGGAATTCCATCCAAGCCACCCCTCGACCCTCTAACCCCACCCACCATCCCCAAAATCCCAATTGTGATCCCAAACCTCCAATCTCAACCCTGAAACTCCGATCTCGACGTTCAGACCCCCAAATCGGTGCCCCAAACCCCAACAGTGACCCCAAAATCCAGCAGTGACCCCAAAACCCGACCCGGACTTCCAAAAGCCAACTTTGGGCTTTAAAGACTCAGCTGTGTCCTCCAGACCCCCAAACCCGATCCCAAGATCCCAACCGTGACCCCAAAATTCCGATCTCAACCCCCAAAACTCCAATCTCAACATTCAAAACGTCAAATCGGTGCCCCAATCCCCAGTAGTGACCCCAAAACCTGACCCGGACTTCCAAAAGCCAACTTTGGGCTTGAAAGACTCAGCTGTGTCCTCCAGACCCCCAAACTCGATCCCAAGATCCCAACCTTGACCTCAAAACCTCAACCTCAACCCTCAAACTCCCAATCTGGAACCCCGAACCTTCCATCTCGACTTTCAAAACCCCCAATCTCAACATCCAAAATCCCTCGTTTAACCCCAAACTTCAGCCACGATTTCAAGTTCCCGTCCTTGACCCCCCAAACCCCAACCTCAATCCCCAAAAACCCCAATCTTGACCCCCAAAAACCCCAGTTTTTCCCCCAAAACCCCAACCCTGACCCCAAACCCCAAATCTCAACCTCCAGCACCTCAACCGTGACCTCAAACCCCCAACCTCGACCTCCAAAACCCCAAACCATGAACCCCCCAAACCCCCAGCCCCAAATCTTGACCCCCAAAATCTCGATCCCCCCCCTTTTTGGGTGATTTTTTCAGGAGATGAAATAAACACGTTAATAAATATAATTTCCACGGAAATTAGGATTTTCCAGCTCCGGCCGTGCTCCCAAAGCCGGATCCAACCCCAAAACCCCCCCGAGATGTCCTCTCCAAGGAGAAACCCCCCCAAAAAGGACCATGGGAGGATCTCTCCTCTCTCACAGAGGATCCCAATTCTGACATTTTTTCCCCCAAAAATGAGGGGTCCGAGGACTTCGGTCGCTGCCCCAATGGCGCCGAGGGTCTTGGGGGCTCCTTGGTCACCCCCAGGTATTTGGGGGGTCACAGGGCTGCTGCACGTTCTGCCGCCACCTGGAGAATGGGGAGGGGGCTGAGGGTTAGGATTTGGGGTTAAAATCGGGGATTTGGGGTCAAAATCGGGGTTTTGAAGGTCAAAGTTGTGTTTTGGGGGGGGGATCACAATTGGGGTTTTGGGGGTTGATGTTGGGGATGGTCGAGGATGGGGGTTTGAAGGTCACGGTTGGGGTTTTGAAGTTCAAAATTTGGGGTTTGGGCTGGAGTTTGGGGTTTGGGGTTCAAAACTGGGAAGCTGGGGTCAAGGTTGGACATTTTGGGGTGAGAATTATGGATTTGGGGGTCGAGATAGGAGTTTGGGGTTTTGAGGTCACAGTTTGGGCTCTGGAGATCCGAATTGGGGTGGTGGGGTCACAGTCGGGTGGTTTGGACATTTTGAGGTCCTTGGTTGGGGTTTTGGGTGCCACAGTTTGGGTTTTGGGGTCAAAACCGGCGCTCCAGGTCAATTTCCAGGTCTCCCGTTTGGGTCCTGGACGTCCAAATTGGGGTGGTGAGGTCACAGCTGAGGGCTTGGGTATTTTGAGGTCATTGGTCGGGATTTTGGGCATCACAATTTGGGTTTTGGGGTCAAAATTGGCGTTCCAGATCAATTTTAGGCTGAAGACCACCCCCAAAACGACGTGCCCCCCATCACCCACCGGCGCCGGGGGTTCGGCCACCTCCGAGCTGGGCGTGTAGGTGTTGTATCCATAGGGACCTGCGCAGAGGAAGATGAGGAGGAGGAGGACCATGACCCCAGGAGGATTTTGGGGCATTTCCCCTCCCCGCGGACGGTCTCACCGCCCGTTTCGGGGCCCACCTTTCCCGCCGCCTCCGCCGTTGACGTGGTAGATCCCGGTGACGCGGCTGTTGCGGCCCCCGTCCGGCCAGGTGTCCTCGCTGCGGAGCCGGGCAAGGTTCAGGGGGCTGGGGGTGACGCTGGAGGTGGTGGGGGGTGGTCTCAACCCTCCCACCCCCCCACCCCTCATTGGGACGAAGCAGCTGAACCCCAAATTTTGTGGTCCGACCGCGCCAAATCCCCTCCCTGCGACCCCCTCACCTGGCTCCAGGTGATTTTTTCCTCCCTCGGGCCAAGCGGACGGTGAGGACGATGCAGAGGATGAGGAGGACGAGGATGGTCAGGCCCAGCCCCAGCCCCACGCCCAGGCCCAGCCCCAGTTTGCTGATGTGGGTCTGGCAGCGGTCGCCGGACGAGAGGTACCAGGGCAGGTCCGGGCAGCTGCAGGGGGAGGGGACAGGTGACAGGTGACAGGTGACAGGTGACAGGTGACAGGTGACAGGACATGGTGAGGGTCCTCAGCCCCACCCAGGGTGGGGACTGGGGGTGGGGTCCTCCCAGGAACCTCCTAGAATCACAGGAGGCTTCCCTGGAGATCCACCACCATGACCACGGGTTGGGATTGAGGTTTGAGGGGTGTGTAGGGTCAAGGGTTGGATTTGGGGGTCAAGGGTTGAGTTTGGGGGTCAAGGGTTGTGTTTGGGGGTCAAGGGTTGGGGATTTGGAGGGCAGGAGTTGGAGTTGGGGGTCAAAGTTGGGGGTTTGAGGGTCAAGGGTTGGGTTTGGGGATCAAGAGTTGAGTTTGAGGGTCCAGGGTTGAGTTTGAGGGTCAAGGGTTGGGTTTGGGGGTCAAGGGTTGGGTTTGGTGGTCATTGGTTTGATGTGGGGGTCAAAGGTTGAGTTTGGGGGTCCAGGGTTGGGTGTGGGGGTCAAAAGTTGGCTTTGGTGGTCATTGGTTGGAGTTGAGGGGCAGGACTTGACAGGAGCCAAGGGTTGGACCATTGGGGTCAAGGTTTTGGGGCCAAAGTTTTGGGGTTGAGGTTTTTGGGGCCAAAGTTTTGGGGCCCAAGTTTTGAGTTCAAGGTTTGGAGTTCAAAGTTTTGGGGTCGAGGTTTTGGGATCAAGGTTTTGGGGTCAAGACTTTGCGTTCTGGTGAAACCTTGGCCATCAGACGTTGGGATGTTGATCTCAAGAGCTCAAATTTGGGGCCAAACATTGCGATTCAACTTCTTTGCCCATTTGAGCCCAGCTTCAAGTCCCGCCTCAAGGTGTGACCAGTGGGCGTGGCCGGGGGTGTGTGGGCGTGTCCGGGGGTGGGCGTGGCCAACTCACAAGCACTGGGGCCCGTCGCGGGTGAGGCGGCAGAGCCCGCGGTGGCAGTCGAAGGTGCCGGGGACGTTGAGGGTGCAGTTGGTGACGCACAGGAGCCCGTTGGCCGTGCGGTACGGGAAGTAGAACCGGCTGAAGTTGGCCGGCGCGTGCGCCGGCAGAGCTCTGGAGAAGCCAAACCCCGGTCAAGAATCCCCCTGTCCTCATCCCACCCTCCCCAAGTGTCCACACCAAGGGATCCACCAAGGACATCTGGGACCACCCCAAGTGTCCATCCCAGTGTCCATCCCAGTGTCCATCCCAAGTGTCCACCTCAGTGTCATCCCAAGTGTCCACCTCAGTGTCCATCCCAAGTGTCCATCCCAGTGTCCATCCCAGTGTCCATCCCAAGTTTCCACCCCAAGTGTCCCCAGATGTCCCCAAGCCTCACCGGTGTCGTTGAGCGCCAGTGTGGTGGCCCTGGTGGCCCTGGCGGAGGTGGCGGTGAAGCAGAGCCCGTCTGGTGGAGAGGAGAACACGGGGTGGTCACTGACGGTCACCAGAGGTGGTGGGGACAGGCCGAGGGCAGGTGGGGTCACCTACCGGCCGCGGCGCTGCAGTTGTGGGGCTGGGACGCGGCGTTGGCCACGGCCAGCAGCTCCAGGGCTCGGCGCTCCAGGCTGGCGTTGGCGGGCAGGGGCCGCAGCTGGACGCGGTAATTGACCACCACGCTGCCGCGGCTGTGGGGGACAGGGACGGGGATTGGGGGTCCTCAGGTGACACATCCCATCCCATCCTGTCCCACGGATCCCATCCCATCCCGTCCCACCCCGTGGACTCCATCCCATCCCATCCCAGATGTTCTTCACCCATCCCAGAGGTTCTTCTCCATCCCGTCCCACCCCATTGATCCCATCCCAGATGTTCCTCACCCATCCCAGAGGTTCTTCTCCATCCCGCCCCCCCCCCCATCCACCCCCTTGTCCCATCCCAGATGTTCCTCACCCGTCCCAGAAGTTTTTGTCCATCCCATCCCACGCCATGGATCCCATCCTGTCCCATCCCATGGATCCCACCCCATTGATCCCATCCCAGATGTTCCTCACCCATCCCAGGAGTTTTTCTCCACCCCACCCCAATCCCACCCCCGGTCCCTCGCCCACCTCAGGCTCAGGACGTCGATCCCGCGGTAGCCAGGGACGTCCCGGTAGATCCCGTCCATCTGGGGACAGAGGGACACGGGTCACCTGGGGGGGGTCTCAGGTGGTCCCTTGGTGTGGAACCTTGGGGTCTTTTGGGATGGTCCCTCAGGATGGTCCTGGGGCCCACTTGGGATGGTCCCAAGGGTCCTTTTGAGGTGGTCCTGGGGTCTTTTGGGACGGTCCTGGGGATCCCTTAGGGTGGTCCTGAGGGTCTCTTGGGGTGGTCCTGAGGGTCCCTAGGGGTGTCCCCTTGGGATGGTCCTGGGGGTCCTCGTGGAGGAACCTTGGGGTGATCCTGGGGGTCCTTGGGATGGACGCTTGGGATGGACACTTGGGGTGGTTCCTTAGGGTGATCCTGGGGATCCCTTGATGGATCCCCTGGGATGGAAACTTGGGGTGGACCCTTGGGGTGGTCCCAGGTGTCCTTGGTGGATCCCTTGGGATGGACACTCAGGATGGACCCTTGAGGTGATCCCGGCGGTCCCTCGAGATGTCCCCACACCCCGGGGTGGGGGTCTCACCGTCCGGCTGAACTCTGCGGCGAATCGCCGGTGCCCGGGGGACGAGGCGTCCCCCATGTCCTCCGCGAAGTCCCGGTTGGTGACACGCGCCATCATCGTCACGAAGGGACCCAGCTCTGCGGGGACAGAGGTGCCCGTGACACGGGGACACCTCAGAGGGGACAGAGGGGTGACAGGTGGGCGTGTCCCACCCCTTACCTGCCGTCAGGTTGATGGTGGTGGCTCCGAACTCGCAGCGGGGACCGTCCATGTTGGGGGGGCACAGACACGCCGTGCCCATCCAGAGCCCCCCGTTCAGGCAGGGGTCTGGGGGGGACGCGAGGGTTTGGGGACACCAAGGAGGTCACCAGGACCACCAGTCCCCCCCTCACAGTTACACCCACTTGGCCCCACCATCACCATACCCCTCAATTTTGGTGTGAAAACCCCAAAAACCCCAATTCTTGGTGCCAGCAGCCGTCCTGCTGTGGTGGGGGGCAACACCCCCAAAATCCCCATGGATTTGGGGAGGGGTCTTCCCACCCCAGCCAAAGCCACCATCCCAGTTCCATGGGACCACCATCCCAGGTCCACCAACTTGTCTCCACCATCCCCACACCCCCAATTTTGGGGTGAAAACCACAAAAACCCCAATTCTTGGTGCCACTACCCCTCCTGCTGTGGTGAGGGGCAACACCCCCAAAACCTCCATGGATTTGGGGATGGTTTGGGGGGATTGTCTCCCCACCCCATCCAACCCCACCAACCTCTGGTGGTGGCCACCGTGGTGGTCGTGGTTCTCCTGGTGCTTCTCGTTGTCTCCCTCGTCCGTCGTGGTGTCCTCGCCGTGGTGGGTCTGGGGTCTTCACAGCGGGGTCCGGTGTACCCGGGTGGGCAGAAGCACTCGGTGCCCACGGCGGTGCCGCCGTGGCGACAGGCGGTGGCCGGGTCGGGGGTGGCGCAGCGGGGTCCGCGCGGCCGGGCGGGCAGACGCAGCGGTCACCCACGGCCGTGCTGCCCTCGGCGCAGCGGTCAGCGGGGTCAGGGGTCTCGCAGCCGCGGCCGGAGAAGCCGGGGGGACACAGGCAGTGGGTGCGGTTGGGCACGCCGCCGTTGTGGCACGCGACTGGGGGGACAAGGACGCGGTGAGGGGACATCGTGGGTGGGTGGGTGCGTGGGGGTCTTCCCTTCATCCATATTGGAGGAAACACCTGGGAAGGAGACCCCCACCCCAGAAGACCCCAGAACCTCCACCCTCCTCTTCTTCACCTCGACCCCTGGAGCTCCATGGGAAGGAGACCCCCACCCCAGGAGCTCCATCTTCCTCTTCCTCCCCACCACAAGAGACCCCTGGAAAGAGACCCCCACCCCAAAAGACCCCAGGAGACCCCAGAAGCTCCATCCTCCTCTTCCTCCCCACCCCAGGAGCTCCATAGGAAGGAGACCCCCACCCCAGGAGACCCTCCAGACCCCAGAGAGGAGACCCCACCCCAGTGACCCCCCAGTTCACGCACTGGCCGGGGGGCTGGCGCCGTGGGGCAGGAAGAGGCAGATGGTGGCCACGGTGGCCACGGTGGGGACAGTGGAGCTGGTGAGAAAGTCCCCGGTGGTCCCGGCAGAGACGTTGGACAGCGCCCTGGTGGCTTCGGTGGCATTGGGTGAGCTCTTGGTGACATTCAGGACGGTGCTGGTGGCATTGGGTGGGGCGGGCGTTGAGGTGACATCCACAGGGGTGACCGGGAGGGTGGACAGGGTGGTGGCCCTGGTGTCACTTTTCGGGGTGGTGGCCCTGGTGTTGTTCTCCATGGTCCTGCTGTGGCCTCCTGTGATGATCGTTGGCACGGCCGTGGTGTCACCTTCCAGGCTGGTGGCCGTGGTGTCGCTTTCCAGGGTGGTGGCCGTGGTGTCACTCTCCGTGATGGTGGCCCTGGTGTTGTTCTCCATGGCCCTCCTGTGGCCCTCCACGGTGGTCACACTGGTGTCACCTTTCAAGGTGGTGGCCCTGGTGTTGTTCCTCACGGCTGTGGTGTTCCTTGCCCTGGTGGTGGCCCTGCTGTGGCTTCCCAGATGTCCTGGTGGCACCGTCACCGTGTCACTTTCCATGGTGGTGGCCACTGGTGTGGCCTCGGTGTCACCTTCCATTGGGGTGGCCTCGGTGTCACCCTCCATGGCCGTTGTCTCACCATCCATGGCCGTGGTCTCATCCTCCATGGCTGTGGTGTCACCTTCCATGAGGTTTGGCTGAGTGGCCATGGTGTCACCGTCCATGGCTGTGGTGTCACCCTCCATGGTGGTGGCCCTGGCGTGGCTCCTCACGTGCGAGGCAGTGACATTTCTCACTGGCGGCATCGGCGTGGTGGCCATGGGGACACTTCCGCTGACCCTGGTGGCCTTCGCTGTGGTGGTCACCACATCATGGTCTGTGCCACCATTGACCACTGTGTCCCTCTCTGTGATGGTCACCACACCATGGTCCGCGCTGGCCAGCCTGTGACTGACTGTGCTGGGGCTGACCACTGTGGTGGTCACCACGTCATGGTCTGTGCCACCGTTGACCACTGTGTCCCTTTCTCTGATGGTCACCACTCCATGGTCTGTGCTGGCCACCCCGTGACTGACTGTGGCCACCACGTCATGGTCTGTGCCACCGTTGACCACTGTGTCCCTTTCTCTGATGGTGACCACGCCATGGTCCGTGCTGGCCACTCCATGACTGACCGTGCTGGGGCTGACCACTGTGGTGGTCACCACGTCATGGTCTGTGCCACCGTTGACCACTGTGTCCTCTTCTGTGATGGTCACCACGCCATGGTCCGTGCCACTGTTGACCACTGTGTCCCTTTCTGTGGTGGTCACTACATCATGGTCCGTGCCACCATTGACCACTGTGTCCTCTTCTGTGATGGTCACCACTCCATGGTCCGTACTGACCACCCCATGACTGACCGTGGTGGCACTGACCGCACCGGTGACAGTGACATTCCTTCCCATGACGCCACCACGAGCGATGACCACGGTGGTGGCATTGCCCTCCACAGGCCTGGCCGTGGCATTCCTGGCTCTCCTCACCGATGGCACATCCATGGTGCCACCTCCGGCGGCGGTGGCCGTCACCGCGCCGTTTGTCCCCGCCGTGTCACCGACGTACAGCGCCCTCCCGGCCACCGTGGTCGGTCCTGTGCCGGTGCACTCGCACCGAGGTCCCCAAGCTGTGGGGGGACACCGGCACGTCCCCTTCTTCTCCAAGGTGCCACCGTTGAGGCACGGCCCGAGCTCCTCCAGCTCCCGGCAGGTGTCCCCGCGGAACCCAGGTGGGCACACGCACCTTGTCCCAAAGGCGGTGGCCCCGTTGTGGCAGGCGCTGGCGGGGTCCTGGCGCTGGCACCGGGGTCCCCCAAAGCCCGGGGGACAGTAGCAGGTTGTCCCCACGGCGGTGCCACCGTTGCGGCAGGAGCCGGCGGGGTCGGGGGTCTCACAGAGGCGGCCGGAGTGGCCGGGGGGACAAACGCAGGTGTCCCCAACCGCGGTGCCACCGTTGGCGCAGGGGGCTGCAAGGGACGGGAGGGTGGCGTGGGAATGGGGATGTCACCAATCGGGGACGGGGCTGGGGGACTGTCCCCAAATTGGGGAGGGGGTTGGGGTTGTTCCCAAATTGGGGAAGGGGCTGGGGGGCTGTCCCCAAATTGGGGAAGGGGCACAAGGGTTTGTCCCCAAACTGGGAAAGGAACTGGGAGTCTGTCCCCAAACTGGAAAAGGGACACAGAAGACTGTCTCCAAACTGGGAGTGGCAACTGGGAGTCTGTCCCCAAATTGATTGGGAGAGGAAATTGGGAGTTTGTCCCCAAACTGGAAAAGGGACACAAGGTTCTGTCCCCAAACTGGAGAAGGGACCCAAGGGTTTGTCCCCAAACTGGAGAAGGGACCTGGAGGTCTGTCTCCAAACTGGGAAAGGGACACAAAAGTCTGTCCCCAAACTGGAGGAGGGAACTGGGAGTTTGTCCCCAAACTGGGGACGGGATCTGGAGATCTGTCCCCAAACTGGGAGTGGGACCTGGGGGTCCATCCCCCTCCTGCCCCACCTGATCCCGTGGATCAATGTCCCCCAACCCAACGCCCTCGGGAGGGAACCCGCAAGCCCGGGAGGGGACATCGGGGTGTGACCCTCCCAAATCTGCTCCTTGAGGACCAGAACCCCCCATCCCAAGATGGGAAGAGGGGAGGGGACACAGGGTTGTGGTGGCCCCCAAAAATGTGCTGCAAGCTCATTGCCGGGAATCCCCGAAAAGAGCCAAAAACCCCCCCAAAAATTCCCAAAAAAGAGAATTCTAGAGGTGCCCCGTCTCACCTGACAGAGCCCCCGAGGGGACGAAGAGGAGGAGGAAGATGAAGATGAAGGCGCTGCCACCCAACTCCATCCTCGGCCGATCCTGGAGCAGCGACTGAGCCGGGTCCGGCGGCCACCGGGACTTTGTGGCCCAAACCCATCCCGGTCATCAACCGCAAGGTTGGGCAGCGCCGGTAAATAATTCCCTGAGTCACCAATTCTTATCAAACCCCTGGAACCCGGAAAATTTTTTAAAAATAAATTAAATAATTAATTTAAAAAAAAAAAAAAGGGGCGTGAGAAGAGCCGGGACATTCCCCAAGGAATTCCAACTGGCCTGGTCACTCCGGAGCGGCCGCGGCCGGCCCAGCCCTGGCGCCGGGGTTGCTGATAAGATAACGAGGGGGAGCCGGGGGTGGGCACCGCCTTTGGGGCGGGGCCGGCGTCCTGAAAGTCCTGGAGATGCTGGAGCTGGGACTGGGGGGAGCTTGGGTTGGGTTAGGTTGGGTTGGGTTGAATTACGTTGAGTTACATTGAGTTGGATTGGGTTACGTTGAGTTGGATTGGGTTACGTTGGGTTGGGTTGGGTTACGTTGGGTTGGGTTGGGTTACGTTGGGTTGGGTGACATTGAGTTGGGTTGGGTTGGGTTACGTCAGGTTGGGTTGAGTTACGTTGAGTTGGGTTGGGTTGAGTTGAGTCATCGCGGGGTGACGGCCACGCGTCCCCTCCCAGCCAGGGGAGGGGGTTTTGGGGTGGGGAAGCGGTTTTGGGGTGTCCCCAGGGGGGTCCCTGGTGGGATTTGGGGGGTTTGGGGGGGGTTGTCACCTTCCGGGATGTTCCCGGTGTGTCCCAGTTCTCCCCAGTATGTCCCAGTTTGTTCTGGGTGCCACCTCCCAGTCCCTCCCAGTATCTCCCAGTCACACGGCCCCCCACTCCCAAAAACGAAGGAATTCACACCAATTAAACCAAGCAATCGATTATTTATTATCAACACATTGATTAATTACCATAAATAAATAGGGGGGGAGGGGCAGGAAAAGGGGGCGGGGCTCTTCCCCTCCCCCCTCCCCCTCCCCAAAAGGGATTTTTGGGGGGGTTCAACCCCCCCTGGGGACCCTCCAGGCTCTGCCCGGTGGGGGGAGGGGTTGGGGCTTCATCACCCCAAATAAATAAATATTGAGGGGTTCCCTCCCCCAAGTCCCACAGAAAACCCCAAAATTCCCCCAAAATTCCACCAAAATCCCCCAAAAACCCCAACCCCGAGGGTCTCACCCAGATCCTGACGCGTCCCGCGCGCCGGAGCAAACTGGGAGCTACTGGGAGCTACTGGGACATACTGGGAGTCAGTCCCAATTCTCACGTGGGTTTGGGGGGTCTCTCTTGGGGTTTGGGGGTCTCCTGGTCCATGTTGGGGTCTCCTGGTTAGGGTTGGGGTCTCCTGGTCCAGGTTGATGTCCCCTCATTGGAGTTGGGGTCTCCTGGTCCAGGTTGGGGTCCCCTCCTTGGGGTTTGGGGGTCTCCTGGTTGGAGTCAATGTCCTCTCATTTGGGTCGGGGTCTCCTGGTCCAAGTTGGGGTCTCCTGGTCCAGGTCAATGTCCTCTCATTGGGGTCAATGTCCCCTCTTTGGGGTCAATGTCCCCTCTTCGGGCTCGATGTCCCCTCATCGGTGTCGATGTCCCCTCACTGGGGTCAATGTCCCCTCTTTGGTGTCAATGTCCCTCACTGGGGTCGATGTCCCCTCTTTGGGGTCAGGGTCCCCTCACTGGTGTTGATGTCCCCTCATCGGGGTCGATGTCCCCTCTTTGGGGTCGGGGTCCCCTCGTGGCGCTCCAGGAGGTCCCACGGGGGGGTCACAGGTCAGGGGTCACCCTCGGCCTCGGGGTCCTCAGCTGGGGGAGGGGACAGAGTGAGAGGGGGGTCCTGGAAGGGGATTTGGGGTCTTTCTGGGGTCCTGGAAGGGATTTGGGATCCCTTTTGGGTCCTGGAAGGGGATTTAGGTCTCTTTAGAGTCCTGGAAGTGGATTTAGGGTCTTTTTTGGGTCCTGGAAGGGGGTTTGGGGTCTTTTTTGGGTTCTGAAAGGGGTTTGGGGTCCCTTTAGGGTCCTGGAAGTGGATTTAGGTCCCTTTAGCGTCCTTGAAGGGGGTTTGGGATTCCTTTTGTGTCGTGGAAGGGGATTTAGGTTCCTTTTAGGTCCTGGCAGGGGATTTGGGGTCCCTTTAGGGTCCTGGAAAGGGATTTAGGGTCATTTTTGGGTCCTGGAAAGGGATTTATGTTCCATTTAGGTCCTGGAAGGGGATTTAGGGTCTTTTTAGGGTCCTGGCAGGGGATTTCAGGTCATTTTGGGGTCCTGGCAGGGGTGTACATACCTGCAGGAAGGGATCCACCCGCTCCAAGGACGGTCTGAAGGCGGGGGACCCCCAGCCCCCCCTGTGGGGGTCCCGGGGGTCTCCTCCAGGTCTCGGGGTCCTCAAATTGGGTCTGGGGGCGGCGGGGGGGCGACCCCCGGGTTGGGGATGACGGAGCCGCGCGGTGGGGGCCAGGAGAAATCGTCGAGCTCGTACCAAGAACCCCCGAAATAGGGGGGGAGGTCACTGGGGGAGGGGAAACCGGGTGAGGATTGGGAGACCCCCGCCCCAAAATCCAAACTGGGAGATCCCCCCCAAACTGGGAAAACTGGAGTGGGAGACCCTCCCCCCAAACTGGGAACCCAAACTGGGAGACCCCTCCCCAAAATCCAAGCTGGGAGATCCCTCCCAAACTGGGAATCCAAACTGGGAGCCCCCTCCCAAGGCAGAACCCAAACTGGGAACCCCCCCAGAGATGGAAAACCCAAACTGGGAGACCCCTCCCCAAACTGGGACACCCTAAATAATGGGGAATCCAGACTGGGAGACCCCTCCCCGAACTGGGAACCCAAACTGGGAGACCCCCCAAACTGGGAGACCCCTCCCCAAACTGGGAACCCAAACCGGGAGCCCCCAAACTGGGAATCCAGACTGGGAGACCCCCCCCCCAAAATCCAAACTGGGCTACCCCTCCCAAGGCATAACCCAAACTGGGAGACCCCTCCCCAAACTGGGAACCCAAACTGGGAGATCCCCCCCAAACTGGGAACCCAAACTGGGACCCCAAACTGGACCCCAAACCGGGAGCCCCCCTAAACTGGAACCCAAACTGGGAGACCCCTCCCCAAACTGGGAGCCCAAACTGGGAGCCCCCCAGACTGGGACCCCAAACTGGGAGCCCCCCCAGAGATGGGAAACCCAAACTGGGACCCCAAACCGGAAGACCCCTCCCCAAACGGGGACCCCAAACCGGGAGCCCCCTCCCCAAACTGGGAGCCCCCCCAAACTGGAGCCCAAACCGGGAGCCCCCGTGCGGTACCTGCGGCAGCGCCGGCGCCGGCGGCAGAGCAGCGCCGGGATGAGGATGACGCAGGTGAGGAAGAGCAGGGCCACGGCCACGCCCAGCCCCGTGCCCACCTTGCTGACCCGGCCCGAGCACTGGGAGCCCGTGTACCAGTACAGCTCCTGGTCCGGGGCAGCTGCGGAGGGGACAACGGTCACAACTCGGGCTCGAGGGGTGGTGGGACCCCGTGGTGGACGTTGGGACCCCATGGTGGACATTGAGACCCCCCAAGGGGGTGGGACCATTGGGACATTGGGACCCCACGGCAGGACATTGGGACCCCATGGTGGACGGCGGTGGAGTGGGACCCCGTGGTGGACATTGGGACCCCGTCATGGACATTGGGACCCCATGGTGGACATTGGGACCCCATGGTGTGCGAATTGGGACCCCATGGTGGTGGATTGGGACCCCATGTTGGGACCCCATGGGTGGATGTTGGGACATTGGGACCCCCATGGACATTGGGACCCCATGGTGGACATTGGCATGGGTGGTGGGACCCCATGGTGACACTGAACCTCATGGTGGACATTGGGACCGTTGGGACCCCATGGTGGACATTGGGACCCCATGGTGGACATTGGGACCCCGTGGTGGACGTTGGGACCCCATGGTGGACGTTGGGACCCCGTGGTGGACATTGGGACCCCGTGGTGGACGTTGGGACCCCGTGGTGGACGTTGGGACCCCATAGTGGACGTTGGGACCTCATGGTGGATGTTGGGACCCCGTCATGGACATTGGGACCCCATGGTGGACATTGAGACCCCCCAATGGGTGGTGGGACCCCATGGTGGACACTGGAACCTCATGGTGGACATTGGGACCCCATGGTGGACGTTGGGACCCCATGGTGGACATTGGGACCCCATGGTGGACATTGGGACCCCATAGTGGACGTTGGGACCTCATGGTGGATGTTGGGACCCCATGGTGGACATTGGGACCCCATGGTGGACATTGGGACCCCATGGTGGATGTTGGGACCCCGTGGTGAACACTGGAACCTCATGGTGGACATTGGAACCTCATGGTGGACATTGGAACCTCATGGTGGATGTTGGGACCCCGTCATGGACATTGGAACCCCGTGGTGGACGTTGGGACCCCATGGTGGACGTTGGGACCCCATCATGGACATTGGAACCCCGTGGTGGATGTTGGGACCCCATGGTGGACGTTGGGACCTCATGGTGGGTGTTGGAACCCTATGGCGGATGTTGAGAACCCCCAATGGGTGTTGGGACCCCATGGTGGACGTTGGAACCTCATGGTGGACATTGGGACCCCGTGGTGGACATTGGGACCCCATCATGGACGTTGGGACCCCTTGGTGGACATTGTCACCCCATGACAGGTTCTAGGAGCCCGTTGGAACATGTGGACATGACCCGTGGTGGCCGTTGTGACCCCATGGTGGACATTGTCACCCCATGACAGGTTCTAGGAGCCCTTGGTGGACATTGTGACCCCGTGACAGGTTCTAGGAGCCCTTGGTGGCACTCACAAGCACTGTGGTCCCTGGCGGGTGACCTGGCAGCGGCCATGGTGGCACTCCAGGCTCTGGGGCAGGTTGGGCGTGCAGGAGGTGACGCAGTGCAGGACCCCCGAGGTCACCACCGCCCAGAAGAAGTCACCGTAGCCGGCGGGGGCTCGCTGGTGGCACAGCTCTGGACAGAGGGGACAACAAGGGGACATTGAGGGGCGGGTGAGGGACAGGAGATGTTGGGTGGGCAGAGGGTGGTGGGATGGGCAGAAGGGTCCATGGGGTGTTAAGGAGGGTCCATGGGGTGGTCAGGAAGGTCCATGGGGTGGTCAGGAGGTGGTGGGGTTCAGGAGGGTCCATGGGGTGGTCAGGAGGTGGTGGGGTGGTCAGGGGGATCCATGGGATGATCAGGAGGGTCCATGGGGTGGTCAGGAGGGTCCATGGGGTGGTCAAGGTCTCCACGCCAGTCTCACCATCCAGGTCCATCACCTCCCTCATGGCGCTGACCACGGGGTTGGGTCTCAGCACCAGGCACAGCACGGCTGGGGTGGGAGGAGAAGACATCAGAGACCACCCTTGGATGCCCCAGCTGGACCCCAGAGGTCCAGGGGAGGTCCCACAAGGGGTCCAGGAGGATCTGGGGGGGCTTTTGGAGGGTCACCCACAGGTGTTGTGCTGGCACTGGCCCTGGCCGGCCTCCGCCTCCCGCAGGTTCTCCACCATCTCCTTCGTGGTCTCCTGGAACTTCTCGGTGGTGTTGCTGCTCTGGGCCATGGTGAAGAACACCTGGTGTCCCACCACGATGCTGCCGGACCTTCAGGGAGGGGACACAGGAGGTCACAAGGGGGGGGTCTGGGGACATCCCACCCCACCCCAGCTTTGGGGGTGGTCAGGGACCTCCTTACTTGAGGCTGGTGATCTCCACGCCCTCGTAGCCAGGGATGGTCCCATAGATCTTCTTGATCTGCAAGGACAGAAGGTCACCTTGGTGGTCACCTCCGTGGTCACCTTGGTGGCCGTGGTGGGACACTGTGGTCGCGCCACGTCCTCACCTCCTGCCGGAAGTGGTTCTGGAAGGAGAGGAAGGTCTCGGAGTCGGGGTCCTTCAGGTCCTCGGAGTAGTTGAAGTTGGTGAGGGTCACCTCCATGTCCACGGCGGCCATGATGGTCCCAGGGAACGCTGGAGGAGCAATGGGGTTGGTGGGGTAGGATGGGGGGGTGAGGACCTCCAGGGTGTCCAGGACCACCCCACCAAGGAAACCAGGAACCCCAAAGTGACCAGGACCTCCAAGATGTCCAGGAGCCCCAAAGTGACCAGGACCTCCATGATGTCCAGGACCACCAAGGAGACCAGGAACCCCAAGGAGACCAGGACCTCCAAAGACACTAGAACCTCCAAGGTGCTGAGAACCCCATGAAGATCAGAACCCCAAAGAAGACCAAGACCCCCAAAACCATCAAAACCCCCAAAAACCACCAGGACCCCCAAGAAGACCAGGACCCCCAAAGACACCAGGACCACCAAGAGGACCAGGACCACCAAGAGGACCAGGACCCCCAAAGACACCAGGACCACCAAAACCACCAGGACAACCAAGAGGACCAGGAACCCCAAAACCACCAGAACATCCAAGGTGCCCAAAACCCCCAAGAAGACCAAGACCCCCAAGATGCCCAGGAATCCCAAAACCACCAGGACCACCAAGAAGACCAAGACCCCAAAGACACCAGCACCACCGAGGTGCTGAGGATCCCCAAGAAGACCAGGAACCCCAAGATGCCCAGGTCCCCCAGGTGCGAGGTGGCCCCAGCACTCACGCAGGTTGGTGTCCACGGTGTCGGTGGAGAACTCGCAGCGTGGTCCGGCGTAGGACGGCGAGCAGAGACATCCGGTGCCACCGGGGGTCCCCCCGTTCTCACACAGCCCTGGTGGGACACGGGGACATCAGGGACAGCCCCGGGGACACCCCAGGAGAAGGTGGAGCTCACCTGGGGAGGACTCACCTGGTGGAGGTGGAACCGTGGTGGGGAAAGGGGTGGTGGAGATGGTGGGCGACGTGGAGGTCAGCAAGGTGGTTGCGGTGGTCCGTGAGGTCGTGGTGGGCTCTGGGAAGGTCGTGGAGGTCCCTGAGGAGGTCGTGGTGGTCTCTGGGGTGGTCGTGGTGGTCCTTGAGGTGGTCGTGGTGGTCTCTGGTGTGGTTGTGGAGGTCCCCGAGGTGGTTGGGGTGGTCTTAGGAGTGGTCGTGGTGGTCCCTGACATGGTTGTGGAGGTCCATGAGGTGGTCGTGGAAGACCCTGAGATGGTTGGGGTGGTCGCTGTGGTGGCTGTGGGTGTCCCTGTGGTGGTTGGGGTGGTCTTAGGGGTCGTCGTGGAGGTCTCTGATGTGGTCGTGGTGGTCCCTGAGGAGGTCGTGGTGGTCTCTGGGATGGACGTGGTGGTCACTGAGGTTGTGGAGGTCTCTGTGTTGGTCGTGGGTGTCTCCGAGGTGGTTGGGGTGGTCCCTGAGGTGCTCGTGGTGGAGCCTGAGAAGGTGGTGGTGGTCCCTGGGGTGGTCATCCCTGACATGGTCGTGGTGGTCCCTGAGGAGGAGGTGGTGGTCCCTGGGGTGGTCATGGAGCTCCCTGATGTGGTTGTGGAGGTCAGTGGGGTGGTCGTGGTGGTCTCTGAAGTCGTGGAGGTCCATGAGGTGGTTGGGGTCGTCTTATGAGTGGTCGTGGTGGAGCCTGAGGAGGTCGTGGAGGTCCCTGAGGTGATTGTGGAAGACCCTGAGATGGTTGGGGTGGTTGCTGTGGTGGTCGTGGGTGTTCCTGAGGTGGTCGTGGAGGTCATTGAGGTCGTGGGGGTCTCTGGTGTGGTGGTGGAGGTCCCTGACATGGTTGTGGTGGTTCCTGAGGTGGTGGTGGTCTTTGGGAAGATCGTGGTGGTCACTGAGGTCGTGGTGGTCTCTGATGTAGTCATGACGGTCCCTGAAGTCGTGGAGCTCCATGAGGTGGTTGGGGTGGTCTTAGGAGTGGTCATGGTGGACCCTGAGGAGGTAGTGGAGGTCCCTGAAGTGGTCATGGTGGTCCATGACGTGGTCGGGGTGGTCTCTGATGTGGTCGGGGTGGTCACTGAGGTGGTGGAGGTCTCTGGGAAGGTCGTGGTGGTCACTGGGGTGGTCGTGGAGGTCCCCGAGGTGGTTGGAGTGGTCCATGACATGGTTGTGGTGGTCCCTGAGGTGATTGTGGAAGACCCTGAGATGGTTGGGGTGGTCGCTGGGGTGGTCCTAGGTGTTCCTGAGGTGGTCGTGGAGGTCATTGAGGTCATGGTGGTACCTGAGGTGGTCGTGGGGGTCTCTGGTGTGGTCGTGGAGGTCCCTGACACGGTTGTGGTGGTTCCTGAGGTGGTGGTGGTCTTTGGGAAGATCGTGGTGGTCACTGAGGTCGTGGGGGTCTCCGGTGTGGTCGTGGAGGACACTGAGGTGGTCGGGGTGGTCCCTGACATGGTTGTGGAGGTCCCTGAGGTGGTCATGGAAGACCCTGAGATGGTTGAGGTGGTCACTGAGGTGGTCGTGGGGGTCTCTGGTGGGGTCATGGGTGTCCCTGAGGTGGTTGGTGTCATCTCTGGGCTAGTCGGGGTGGTCCATGGGATGGTCGTGGTGGGCCCTGAGGTCGTGGAGGTCTCTGGGAAGGTGGTGGAGCTCGTGGAGGTCCCGGACATGGTTGTGGTGGACCCTGAGGTGGTTGTGGAGGACCCTGGGGTGGTTGTGGAGGTCACCGAGGTCATGGTGGTCACTGGTGTGGATGTGGGTGTCCCTGTGGTGGTGGTCGGAGGTCTCTGGGATGGTGGTGGTGGAGCCTGAGGAGGTTGGGGTGGTCTCTGGGGTGACCGTGGTGGTCTCTGAGGTCATGGAGGAACCTGGGGTGGTCGTGGTGGTCACTGGGGTGGTCGTGGAAGACCCTGAGGAGGTTGGGGTGGTCTCTGTGATGGTTGTGGAGGTCACTGAGGTCGTGGTGGTCACTGGTGTGGTTGTGGGTGTCCCTGAGGTGGTTGTGGAGGTCTCTGGGATGGTCGTGGTGGTCGCTGGAGTCGTGGAGGTCCCTGAGGTGGTTGGGGTGGTCTCTGTTGTGGTCGTGTGTGTCTCCGAGGTGGTCGTGGTGGTCCCTAGGGTGGTTGTGGAGGTCCCTGAGGTGGTTTGGGTGGTCTCTGTTGTGGTCGTGTGTGTCCCTGAGGAGGTTGGGGCGGTCTTAGGGGTGGCTGAGGTGGTCCATGAGGTCGTTGAGGTCCCAGATGTGGTCATGGTAGAGCCTGAGGAGGTCGTGGAGGTCCCTGGGGTGGTGGTGGAGCCAGAGGTGGTTGTGGAGGTCTCTGTGATGGTTGTGGAGGTCTCTGAGGTCGTGGAGGTCACTGGGGTGGTCGTGGAGGTCTCTGTGGTGCTCGGGATGGTCCCTGTGATGGTCGTGGAGCTCCCTGGGGTGGTTGTGGAGGTCACCGAGGTCATGGAGGTCTCTGAGATGGTCGTGGTGGTCACTGGTGTGGTTGTGGGTGTCCCTGAGGAGGTTGGGGTGGTCTCTGGGGCGACCGTGGTGGTCTCTGAGGTCGTGGAGGAACCTGTGGTGGTCGGGGTGGTCACTGGGGTGGATGTGGGTGTCCCTGGTGAGGTTGGGGAGGTCTCTGGGATGACCGTGGTGGTCTCTGAGGTTGTGGAGGTCCCTGAAGCGGTCGTGGAGGACGCTGTGGCGCTCGGGATGGTCCCTGTGATGGTGGTGGAGGTCTCTGAGGTGGTCGTGGTGGTTCCTGATGTGGTCCAGGTGGTCCATGAGGTGGTTGGGCTGGTCACTGGGGTGGTCGTGGAGCTCCCTGGGATGGTGGTGGTGGTCACAGGGGTGGTCGTGGGTGTCCCAGAGGTGGTTGTGGAAGACCCTGGGATGGTGGGAGTGGTCATTGTGGTGGTTATGGAGGTCACTGGGGTGGTTGGGGTGCTCTTAGGAGGGGTCGTGGTGGTCTCTGAGATGGTTGGGGTGGTCCCAGAGGTGGTTGTGGAAGACCCTGGGATGGTGGTGGACATCACCGAGGTCGTGGAGGTCTCTGAGGTTGTTGTGGTGGTCACTGGGGTGGTCATGGGTGTCCCTGAGGTGGTTGTGGAAGACCCTGAGGAGGTGGGAGTGGTCGCTGTGATGGTTGTGGAGGTCACTGAGGTCGTGGAGGTCTCTGGGGTGACCGTGGTGGTCGCTGGGAGTCGTGGAGGTCTCTGCTGTGGTTTGGGAGGTCCCTGGGGTTGTCCTGCTGGTCCACTGAGGCGGTTGTGGTGGTCTTAGGGGTGGCTGTGGTGGTCCCTGGGGTGGTCGCCCCTGACATGGTCGTGGTGGTCCCTGAGGAAGAGGTGGTGGTCCCTGGGGTGGTCATGGATGTCCCTGACATGCTTGTGGAGGTCGGTGGGGTGGTTGTGGTGGTCTCTGGGATGGACGTGGTGGTCACTGAGGTTGTGGAGGTCTCTGTGTTGGTCGTGGGTGTCTCCGAGGTGGTCGTGGTGGTCCCTGGGGTGGTTGTGGAGGTCCCTGAGGTGATTTGGGTGGTCTCTGTTGTGGTCGTGTGTGTCCCTGAGGAGGTTGGGGCGGTCTTAGGGGTGGCTGAGGTGGTCCATGAGGTCGTTGAGGTCCCAGATGTGGTCATGGTAGAGCCTGAGGAGGTCGTGGAGGTCCCTGGGGTGGTGGTGGAGCCAGAGGTGGTTGTGGAGGTCTCTGAGGTCGTGGAGGTCACTGGGGTGGTCGGCGTGGTTCCTGATGTGGTCGAGGTGGTCCAGGAGGTCATTGGGCTGGTCACTGGGGTGGTCGTGGTGGTCGGGATGGTCCCTGTGATGGTCGTGGAGCTCCCTGGGGTGGTCGTGGTGGTCTCTGATGTGGTCGTGGTGGTCCCTGAAGTCGTGGAGGTCCATGAGGTGGTCATGGTGGTGGTCCATGAGGTGGTTGGGAAGGTCCCTGAGGTGGTCGTGGAGGTCTCTGAGGAGGTCGGGGTGGTCTCGGATGTGGTCGGGGTGGTCACTGAGGTGGTGGAGGTCTCTGGGAAGGTCGCAGTGGAGGTTCCTGAGGAAGTGGTGGAGGTCACTGGTGTGGTTGTGGGTGTCCCTGAGGAGGTTGGGGTGGTCTCTGCTGGTGGTCTTGGGTGATGTGGTGGTGGGGTGGTACTGGGGTGGATGTGGGTGTCCCTGGTGTGGTTGTGGAGGTCTCTGGGATGACCGTGGTGGTCTCTGAGGTTGTGGAGGTCCCTGAAGCGGTCGTGGAGGACGCTGTGGCGCTCGGGATGGTCCCTGTGATGGTGGTGGAGGTCTCTGAGGTGGTCGTGGTGGTTCCTGATGTGGTCCAGGTGGTCCATGAGGTGGTTGGGCTGGTCACTGGGGTGGTCGTGGAGCTCCCTGGGATGGTGGTGGTGGTCACAGGGGTGGTCGTGGGTGTCCCAGAGGTGGTTGTGGAAGACCCTGGGATGGTGGGAGTGGTCATTGTGGTGGTTATGGAGGTCACTGGGGTGGTTGGGGTGCTCTTAGGAGGGGTCGTGGTGGTCTCTGAGATGGTTGGGGTGGTCCCAGAGGTGGTTGTGGAAGACCCTGGGATGGTGGTGGACATCACCGAGGTCGTGGAGGTCTCTGAGGTTGTTGTGGTGGTCACTGGGGTGGTCGTGGGTGTCCCTGAGGTGGTTGTGGAAGACCCTGAGGAGGTGGGAGTGGTCGTTGTGATGGTTGTGGAGGTCACTGAGGTCGTGGAGGTCTCTGGGGTGACTGTGGTGGTCGCTGGAGTCGTGGAGGTCTCTGCTGTGGTCGTGGAGGTCCCTGGGGTTGTCCTGCTGGTCCACGAGGCGGTTGTGGTGGTCTTAGGGGTGGCTGTGGTGGTCCCTGAGGTGGTCGCCCCTGACATGGTCGTGGTGGTCCCTGAGGAAGAGGTGGTGGTCCCTGGGGTGGTCATGGATGTCCCTGACGTGCTTGTGGAGGTCGGTGGGGTGGTCGTGGTGGTCTCTGATGTGGTCGTGGTGGTCCCTGAGGAGGTCGTGGTGGTCTCTGGGATGGACGTGGTGGTCCCTGGGGTGGTTGTGGAGGTCCCTGAGGTGGTTTGGGTGGTCTTTGTTGTGGTCGTGTGTGTCCCTGAGGAGGTTGGGGCGGTCTTAGGGGTGGCTGAGGTGGTCCATGAGGTCGTTGAGGTCCCAGATGTGGTCATGGTAGAGCCTGAGGAGGTCGTGGAGGTCCCTGGGGCCGTGGTGGACCCTAAAGTGGTCGTGGAGCTCCCTGACAGGGCTGTGGGGGAGCCAGAGGAGGTTGGGGTGGTCTCTGTGATGGTTGTGGAGGTCACCGAGGTCGTGGAAGTCTCTGAGGTTGTCGTGATGGTCACTGGTGTGGTCGTGGAGGTCTCTGGGATGGTCGTGGTGGAGCCTGAGGAGGTTGGGGTGGTCTCTGGGGTGACCGTGGTGGTCTCTGAGGTCGTGGAGGAACCTGGGGGGTGGTCGTGGGTGTCCCTGAGGTGGTTGAGGTGGTCTCTGGGATGGTCGTGGTGGTCGCTGGTGTGGCTGTGGGTGTCCCTGAGGTGGTCAGTGTGGTCCCTGTGATGGTGGTGGAGGTCTCTGTGTTGGTCATGGTGGTTCCTGAGGAGGTCGTGGAGGTCTCTGTGGTGCTCAGGATGGTCCCTGTGATGGTTGTAGAGGTCACTAGGGTGGTCGTGGAGGTCTCTGGGATGGTCGTGGAGGACCCTGAGGAGGTTGGGGTGGTCCCTGTGGGAGTCGTGGAGGAATCTGTGGTGGTCAGGGTGGTCCCTGATGTGATCGTGGAGAGTTCTGTGGTGGTTGGGGTGGGCCCTGAGGTGGTTGTGGAGGTCTTAGGGGTGGTCGTGGAGGTCCCTGGGCTGGTGGTCGTGGTCCCTGAGGAGGTGGTGGTGGTGCCTAAGGTGGTCGTGGAGGTCACTGGGGTGGTCGTGGAAGACCCTGAGGTGGTTGAGGTGGTCTCTGGGGTGACCGTGGTGGTCACTGGAGTCATGGAGGTCCCTGAAGTGGTTGTGGAGGACGCTGTGGTGGTCACGGTGGTCCCTGTGATGGTGGTGGAGCTCCCTGGGATGGTGGTGGAGGTCACCGAGGTCGTGGAGGTCTCTGAGATGGTCGTGGTGGTCACTGGTGTGGTTGTGAGTGTCCCTGAGGTGGTTGAGGTGGTCTCTGGGGTGACCGTGGTGGTCTCTGAGGTCGTGGAGGAACCTGTGGTGGTCGTGGTGGTCACTGGGGTGGTCGTGGTGGTCACTGGGGTGGTCGTGGAAGACCCTGAGGAGGTGGGAGTGGTCGTTGTGGTGGTTGTGGAGGTCACTGAGGTCGTGGGTGTCCCTGAGGTGGTTGAGGTGGTCTCTGGGGTGACCGTGGTGGTCTCTGGAGCTGTGGAAGTCCCTGCGGTGGTTGTGGAGGTCTCTGGGATGGTGGTCGTGGTCCCTGAGGAGGTGGTGGTGGCCCCTAAAGTGGTTGTGGAGGTCACTGGGGTGGTCGTGGTGGTCTCTGTGGTGCTCGGGATGGTCCCTGTGATGGTCGTGGTGGTCACTGGGATGGTTGTGGAGGTCACCAAGGTTGTGGAGGTCTCTGGGATGGTCGTGGAGGTCACCAAGGTTGTGGAGGTCTCTGAGGTGGTCATGGAAGACCCTGAGGAGGTTGGGGTGGTCCCTGAGGTCGTGGAGGAACCTGAGGTGGTCAGGGTGGTCTCTGTGTTGATCGTGGTTGTTCCTGATGTGGTCATGGAGGGCCCTGAGGTGGTCGTGGA
This sequence comes from Camarhynchus parvulus, assembly GCF_901933205.1. Taxonomy (NCBI): domain Eukaryota; kingdom Metazoa; phylum Chordata; class Aves; order Passeriformes; family Thraupidae; genus Camarhynchus; species Camarhynchus parvulus. Next base: position 222,596 of record NW_022148248.1, read on the forward strand.
GCTCCCTGGGATGGTTGTGGTGGTCTCTGAGATGGTCATGGTGGTCACTGGGGCGGTCGTGGAGGTCTCTGGGGTGGTTGTGGTGGTTCCTGAGGAGGTCGTGGAGGTCTCTGTGGTGCTCGGGATGGTCCCTGTGATGGTCGTGGAGCTCCCTGGGGTGGTGGTGGAGGTCACCGAGGTCGTGGAGGTCTCTGAGATGGTCGTGGTGGTCACTGGTGTGGTTGTGGGTGTCCCTGAGGTGGTTGAGGAGGTCTCTGGGGTGACCGTGGTGGTCGCTGGAGTCGTGGAGGTCCCTGAAGTGGTCGTGGAGGACGCTGTGGTGGTCGTGGTGGTCCCTGTGATGGTCGAGGAGCTCCCTGGGATGGTTGTGGTGGTCTTAGGGGTGGTCGTGGAAGACCCTGAGGAGGTTGGGGTGGTCCCTGAGGTGGTCATGGAGGAACCTGTCGTGGTCGTGGTGGTCACTGGTGTGGTTGTGGAGATTTCTGTGGTGGTTGGGGTGGGCCCTGAGGTGGTTGTGAAGGTCACTGGGATGGTCGTGGAGGTCACCGAGGTCGTGGAGGTCCCTGAGGTTGTTGAGGTTGTCCCTGTGGTGGTCGTGGAGGAACCTGTGGTGGTCGTGGTGGTCTCTGTGATGGTGGTGGAGGTCTCTGGGGTGGTGGTCGTGGTCCCTGAGGAGGTGGTGGTGGTCTCTGAGGTGGTTGTGGTGGTCTCTGTGTTGGTCATGGTGGTTCCTGAGGAGGTCGTGGAGGTCTCTGTTGTGCTTGGGGTGGTCCCTGTGGTGGTCGTGAAGGTCTCTGGGACAGTTGTGGTGGTCACTGGTGTGGTCGTGGTGGCCTCTGGGATGGTCGTGGGTGTCCCTGAGGTGCTGGTGGAGGAACCTGTGGTGCTTGGGGTGGTCACTGTGGCAATCGTGGAGGTCCCTATGGTGGTCAGGGTGGCCTCTGAGGAGGTTGGTGTCATCTCTGAGGTGGTCGTGGTGGTCCCTGAGGTGGTTGTGGAGGTCTCTGAGGAGGTTGGTGTCATCTCTGGGGCAGTTGTGGAGGTCTCTGTGATGGTCGTGGTCCCTGAGGAGGTGGTGGTGGTCCCTAAGGTGGTTGTGGAGGTCACTGGGGTGGTCGTGGTGGTCTCTCTGTTGGTCATGGTGGTTCCTGAGGAGGTCGTGGGGGTCTCTGTGGTGGTCGTGGTGCTTCCTGATGTGGCTGAGGTGGTCCATGAGGTGCTCATGGAGGTGCTTGAGGTGCTCAGGGTGGTCCCTGTGGTGGGTGGAGTGGTCTCTGAGGTGCTCATGGAGGTCCCTATGGTGCTCAGGGTGGTCTCTGAGGAGCTTGGTGTCATCTCTGGGGTGGTCGTGGTGATCACTGAGGTGGTTGTGGAGGTCTCTGAGGAGGTTGGTGTCATCTCTGGGGCGGTTGTGGAGAACCCTGTGATGTTCGTGGTGGTCCCTGTGGTGCTCGGGGTGGTCTCTGAGGAGGTCGTGGAGGTCTCTGAGGTGCCCAGAGTGGTCCCAGTGATGTCCGTGGTGTCCCTGGAGCTCCCCTGGGCTCTGGTTGTCCCCAGGACGGCGGCTGCAGGGGAAGGTCCAGGGTGAGCAGAGACCCCGACCTTCCTCCTCCTCCTCCTCCTCCTCCTCCTCCTGCCCTTTGACCCACCCAATGTCCCCCAATCTCCTCCATCCTCCTTCATCTTCACCCTCCTCTTCCTCCTCCTCCTTCTCCAAGACCTTCATCCAAGGTTTCTTCTTCTCCCTGTCCAACCTCCTCCATCATCCTCACCTTCCTCCTCCTCCTCCTCCTGCCCTTTGACCCACCCAATGTCCCCCCATCTCCTCCACCGTCCTTCATCCTCCTCCTCCTCCTCTTCCAAGACCTCCCTCTTCTGTTGATGCCCTTCATCCTCCCCCTGCTCTTCTTCACCTTCCTCCTCATCTCCTCCACCTTCCTTCATCCTCCTCTTCCTCTCTCCCTCATCCCACCCTCAGCACTGACCAACCCGACCTCACCTCGTTGTCTCCACCTTCCTCCTCCTCCTCCTCCTCCCCTTCCTCCCCCTCTGGCCTCTCCCCACCGTCTCCACCTTTCACCTCTTCCTCTTCCTCCTCATCATCCTCTTCCTCCTCATCCTCTTCCTCCTCCACGACCTTCAGATCTGAATCCGTCAAACCTCTCCCACCCCAACAATTCCTCCTGCTCTTCATCATCACCCTCCTCTTCTTCACCCTCCTCTTCCTCCTCCAAGCCCTTCAGACCGCGGACCCCTCCCAACCCCAACTCCTCCTCTTCCTCTTCTTCATCCCCTTCATCTTCCTCCTCCTCCTCCCCCAGGACCTTCAGATCTGAACCCCTCAAACCTCTCCCACCCCAATTCCTCCTCCTCTTCTTCATCTTCCTTTTCTTCACCCTCCTCCTCCTCTTCTTCATCTTCATCCTCCTCTTCCTTTCCTTCATCCTCCTCCTCCTCTTCTTCACCCTCTTCCTCCAAGACCCTCATCCCCCTGTCCCCTCCAACCTGTCCCCACCATCCTCTTCCTCCTCTTCTTCACCCTCTTCATCCTCCTCCTCCTCTTCTTCATCCTCCTCTTCCTCCAGGACCTTCAGATCTGAACCCCTCAAACCTCTCCCACCCCAATTCCTCCTCCTCCTCTTCATCCTCTTCTTCTCCATCTCCCTTTTCTTCACCCTCCTCTTCTTCATCCTCCTCCTCCTCCCCCGATATCCCCCTGTCCCCTCCCATCTTCACCTGTGATGGGGCAGGTGAGGGACACCAGGTGAGGGCCACCAGGTGACCATCACCAGCTGATCATCACCAGGTGACCATCACCAGGTGACCACAACCAGGTGACCACAACCAGGTGACCATCACGAGGTGACCACCACCAAGATCCTCCCAGTGTCCCCCTGTCCATCCTCACCTGTGATGGTGCAGGTGACCACCACCAGGTGACCACCACCAGGTGACCACCACCAGGACTGTCCCAATGTCCCCTCCTCATGTCCCCCTGTCCCCTCCCAATGTCCCCCTGTCCCCCTGTCCATCCTCACGTGGACCACCACCAGGTGACCATCACCAGGTGACCACCACCAGGACCCTCCCAATGTCCCCTCCCGGTGTCCCCCCGTCCATCCTCACCTGTGATGGCGCAGGTCAGGGCCACCAGGACCGTCCCTCGTGTCCCCCCCATGGCCGTGGCCACGTCCCGTCCCCAAGTGGGGCCGCCGCCAGCGGTGACAGTGACAATATCTGGGGTGGGGGGACAGGGGGTGGCCCCGGACCTTTGTCCCCAGGCGGGCGGGGGGTGGCGGGCGGTGACACAGGCGGGTGACACACGAGGGTGACACACGAGGGTGACACAGAGCCCGAGAATGCGGCGGCCGCGCCCGGCCCGGAGCTTCCTCCATCAGCGGTGTCACCGCGAGGGGACAAAGGGACACGGGGTGGGGGGACAGGGAGGGGACATTGGGGTGGGGACATGGCAGTGGGGACATTGGGGTGGGGACATTGGGGATGGGGACATTGGGGTGGCACTGAGATCCATGGGGACACAGGGGTGGGGACATTGGGGTGGCACTGGGATCCATGGGGACATTGGGGTGGCACCGAGATCTGTGGGGACACGGAGATGGGGACATGGGGGTGGGGACATCGGGGTGGCACTGAGGTCCATGGGGACATTGGGGTTGGGGACATGGGAGTGGCACCAAGATCAGTGGGGACATTGGTGTGGGGACATCGGGGTGGCACTGAGATCTGTGGGGACACGGCGATGGGGACATTGAGGTGTTCCAGGGGTCACTGGGGACATCGAAGTGTCCTGGTGGCCATCAAGGACATGGGGATGGGGACATGGAGGTGGCACTGAGGTCCATGGGGACATTGGGGTGGGGACAGGAGGGGACACCGGGTTTGGTGGGTTTGGGGACATGGAGGTGGCACCGAGATCAGTGGGGACACGGGGGTGGGGACACTGAGGGGTCCTGGTGGCCACCAGGGACACGGAGATGGGGACATTGGGGTGGCACGGAGATCCGTGGGGACATGGGAGGGGGACAGGGAGGATGGGGACACGGAGGTGTCCCAGCGCCCTCCCAGTGTGCTCCCAGTATGTCCCAGTCCATCCCAGTCCATCCCAGTCGCCTCCAATCCCCTCCTAATTCCCTCCCAGCTCCATCCCAGTGTCTCCCAGTCCCTCCCAGTATCTCCCAGTATCTCCCAGTTCCATCCCAGTCCCTCCCAGTCCATCCCAGTCCATCCAAGTTCCATCCCAGTATCTCCCAGTTCCATTCTAGTCCCCTCCCAGTATGTCCCAGTACATCCCAGTCCCCTCCAATCCCCTCCCAGTATCTCCCAGTCCCTCCCAGTCCATCCCAGTTCCATCCCAGTGTCTCCCCGGGGGTTTCCCCATGACGTCACCGCCGGGCCCCACCTGCGCCAGCCAATGGGGGAGGGGCGGGTGACCCTTGGCCGGCGGGACCAGAAAGGGGGCGGGGCCACACCTGGGGACACCTGGACACACCTGAGGACAGACATGGGGACAGACATGGGGACAGACATGGGGACACGTCAGCGGCGGGAACCGCGACACGAGAGTGACACCTGGGGGGGGGGGGAAGGGACAGGTGTGAAAGGGACAATTCCCCCAAAATCCCCTTAAAATCCCCCCAAAATTCCGCAAATTCCCCCCAACCCCCCCAAATTTCAACCAGGTTCTTTAAAATTCCCCCCGAAAATCCCCCAAATTCCCACAAATCCCCTTAAAATCCCCCAGATTCTCCCAAAACACCCCCAAATCCCGTCAAAATCCCCCAAATTTCCTCCAAAATTCCCCCTAAAATTCCCCCAAAAATCTCCAAAATTTTCTTAAAATTCCCCCAAAAATCCCCCAAAAATTTCCTTCAGAATACCCCAAATTCCCTCGAACTCCTCTCAAATTCCCCTAAAATCCCCCAAATACCCCAGACCCCCTAAATCCCTCAAAATCTCCCCAAAATCCTCTCAAAGCCCCCCCCCCAAAATCCCCCCCAAAAATCCCCAAAATTTCCTTAAAATTCCCCCAAAATTCCCCATAAATCCTCTCAAATCCCCCCCAAAATCCCCCAAATTCGCCCCAAAATCCCCCCCTGGGCTGGGGGTGGGCAGCATCCCTCCCCCCCCCCCCTCCCGTTTTCCCGGCACGCGCGGGGGGGGGGGGGAGGGGCAGCGCTGCCGCAGGGGTGGGGGAGGGGCGGCTCCTTTGGCCCCTCCCCCCCCCCAATTTAACGCCGCCCCTCCCCCACCCCCCCCCGGTATTTTGCAGTCGCCGGAGCCGGAGCGAGGCCGGAGCCGCGAGGAGCGCGAGGGGGTCGGTGCCGCCCCTCCCCCCCCACCCCTCCCCCACCATCTCCATCCCCTCCCCCCAACCCCCGACCCCTCCCCATCCCCCTCTCCCCCTTGAAATGATCCCCCCCAGAGGGTGAGGCCCCATCGGCGCCCCTCCCCCACACCTGAGACCCCCACCCCCCACCCCATCATTCCGGCCCCTCCCCATCTCCCCATCGCCCCTCCCCCACACCTGAGACCCCCCAATTCCCGCCCCCCATTGCCCCTCCCCCCGTGACGCGCCCCCCATCCGGGCCCCTCCCACATCGCCCCTCCCCCACCCCTGTGACCCCCCCCCATCCCCACCCCTGAGACCCCCACATCGCCCCTCCCCCCCGAGACCCCACCCCTCATCGCCCCTCCCCCACACCTGCGACCAACCCCCCCCCACATCGCCCCTCCCTCTTTTTCCCCCTCCCCCCCACCCCCTCGGGTACCATTTTGGGGCGGGGCTGGGTGGGGGAGGGGTCCCTATGGATCCATAGGGGATTTGGGGAGGGGTCCCTATGGATCCATAGGGGATTTGGGGAGGGGTCCCTATCGGTCTATGGGGGATTTGGGGGGTTCCCATTTGGGATTTTGGGGAGGGGTCTCTATAGGGCCGGGGGTCCCTATAAGGGATTTGGGGAGGGGTCCCTATTTCGGGAGGGGTCCCTTTTGGGGAGGGGTGTCTATTTGGGATTTTGGGGAGGGGTCTCTATTTAGGGAGGGGTCTCTATTTGGGGAGGGGTCTCTATTTGGGATTTTGGGGAGGGGTCCGTATTTGGGGAGGGGTCCCTATTTGGGGAGGGGTCCCTATCTGGGGAGGGGTCTCTATTTGGGATTTTGGGGAGGGGTCTCTGTAGGGCCAAGGCCCCCCAGTCCCCTCACCCCTCCCCCTCCCCTCCCCCATTTCCGGCCGGGATTTTTGGGGCTATTTTGGGATCCAGCACCTGCCCCGGGGGTGGGGGAGGGGCGGGGGGGGGGAGGGGGAGGGGTCTCGGGGGGGGAGGGGCACTGGGAGGGACTGGGATCAACTGGGATAAACTGGGGAGGGGTCTCGACCCCCCCAAAATGGAACGGGGGTGGGGCGGAGGGGGTCACGATGAGCTTTGGGGGGGGGAGGGGCAAAGAAATTGGGGTCCCCCACCCCAAATGGAGACCCCTTCCCCAAATAGGGACCCCCTCCACAAATGGGGACCCCTCCCCAAATCCCACTCAATAGGAGATCCCCTCCCAAAGTGGGGACCCCCCCACCCCAAAATCCCACTGCAAATGGAGACCCCTGCCCCAAATAGGGACCCTCCCCCAAATGGGGACCCCACCCACGAAGGACCCCCCAAATCCCACCCACATGGGGGCTCCCCCACCCAAATGGAGACCCCTCCCCAACTGTCTCCAGTTTGGGACCCCTCCGCAATTGGGGACCCCCCAAATCCCACCCAAAATGAGCCCCTTCCCCAAACTCCACCCAAGTGGCGACCCCTCCCCAAATCCCACCCCAATTTGGGACCCCTTCCCAAATGGAGACCCCCCCCCCAAATGCCCCCCCATTTTGGGACCCCTCCCCATATGGAGACCCCTCCCCAACTCCCACCCCCTCCCCACCCATGGTGACCCCTAACCCCCCCCCTAAACCCCCCAAATTTCCCCCTAATGGCGACCCCTCCCCAATTTGAGCCCCCCCAATTCCCACCCTAACTTGGGACCCCTCCCCAAATGAGGACCCCACCCCTCAGTGACCCCCAACCCCCCCTCTAACCCCCCAATTTCTCTCTCTCTCCGCAGCCTCCGCCGCCATGGGGGGCCGCCCGTCCCCACCGCCCCCCGCCCCCCTCCAGCTCTTCCTCCTCCTCCTCCTCCTCCTCGCCCCCTCCCCAGCGTCCACCACGACCCCTGAGGACCTCCTGGTCTCCACCTCCTCCGGCGCCGTCCGCGGCTTCCACGTCCCCGCCGGCCCCTCCTCGCTCGCCGCCGCCTTTTTGGGGATCCCCTACGCCGAGCCCCCCTTGGGACCCCTTCGCTCCGCCCCGCCCCGCCCCGCCCGGCCTTGGGGAGGGGTCCTGGACGCCCTCTCCCACCCGCACGCCTGCTTCCAGCCCGTGGACACCATGTTCCCCGGCTTCGGCGGCTCCGAGATGTGGAACCCCAACCGCGAGATGAGCGAGGATTGCTTGTACCTCAACATCTGGGCGCCGGCGCCGCGCCCCAAAACGCCGGCGCCGGTTCTGGTGTGGATTTACGGCGGCGGCTTCTACAGCGGCGCCGCCTCGCTGGACGTCTACGACGGGCGGTTCCTGGCGGCGGCCGAGGGCGTTCTGGTGGTCTCCATGAATTACCGCGTGGGAGCTTTGGGGTTTTTGGCTTTGCCGGGTCACCCCGAAGCTCCGGGGAACGTCGGGTTGCTCGACCAGCGGTTGGCGTTGCGTTGGGTCCAAGCCAACATCGCGGCGTTCGGCGGCGACCCCGGCGCGGTGACGCTGTTCGGCGAGAGCGCCGGCGCGGCCTCGGTGGGGCTGCACCTGCTCTCAGGGGGCAGCGGGGCCTGTTCCCGCGCCGTGCTGCAGAGCGGTTCCCCAACGGCCCTTGGGCCACGGTGGCGCCGCCGAGGTCGCCCGGCGGCGGCCGGCTGGGCCGGCTGGTGGGTGCGGCGGCCGCGCCGGCGGCGCGGTGACCAACGAGACGGAGCTGCTGTCCTGCCTGCGCGCGCGCGCGCCGCAGCTGGTGGAGCACGAGGCGGCCGTGCTGCCCCAACAGGGCGTCTTCCGCTTCGCCTTCGTGCCCGTGGTGGACGGGGAGTTCCTCGCCGACACCCCCGAGGCGCTGCTGGGCGCGCCGGGCCGCGCCGAGGCCGAGGTGCTGCTGGGCGCCGTGCAGGACGAGGGCACCTATTTCTTGGTGTACGGCGTGCCGGGCTTCGGCAAGGACAACGAGAGCCTGATCAGCCGCGAGGAGTTCCTGGGCGGCGTCCGGCTGGGCGTGCCGCAGGCCAACGAGCTGGCGGCCGAGGCCGTGGTGCTGCAGTACACGGACTGGCTGGACCAGGACAACCCGGTGAAGAACCGCGAGGCGCTGGACGACATCGTGGGCGACCACAACGTGGTGTGCCCGCTGATGCACTTCGCGCAGCGCTGGGCCGAGCGTGGCGGAACCGTCTTCGCCTACCTGTTCGATCACCGCGCCTCCAACCTGCTGTGGCCGCCGTGGATGGGCGTCCCGCACGGCTACGAGATCGAGTTCGTCTTCGGGCAGCCGCTGAACCCCGGGCTCAACTACACGGCCGAGGAGGAGGCGCTGAGCCGGCGCATCATGAGATACTGGGGGAACTTCGCCCGCACCGGGTACGGGCTGGGATGGGGTGGGTTGGTTGAGTTGGGTTGGGCTGAGTTACCATGACTTGAGTTGCGATGAGTTGGGTTGGATGACCTCAAGTGGGATCAGTTGGGTTGGATGACCTCAGCTGGGATGAGTTGGGGTAGGTTGAGTTTGGATGAGTTGGGTTGGATGATCTTGCTTGGGTTGAGTTGGGATCAGTTGGGTTGGGTTGCGATGAGTCTGGCTGGATGACCTCAGTCGGGTTGACTTGGTTTGGGTTGAGTTTGGATGAGTTGGGTTGAACTGGGTTAGATGTCCTCAGTTGGGTTGGGTTGAGTTTGGATGAGTTGGGTTGGATGTCCTTGGTTGAGTTGAGTTGGGTTGAGTTGGTTTGGATGTCCTTGGCTGGGTTGGTTTGAGTTTGGACGAGTTCGGTTGGATGCTCCTGTCTGGGTTGAGTTGAGTTGGGTTGGGTGCCCTTGCTTGGGAGTAGTTGAGTTGGATTGGGTTGGACGCCCTCGGTTGGGTTGGGTTGTGATGAGTTGAGTTGGAAAGAGTTCAGTTGAGTTGACTTTGGATGAGTTGGATTGGACACCCTTGGTTGGGTTGGGTTGAATTGTGATGAGTTGGATGCCCTCGCTTGAGTTGAGTTGGGAAGAGTTGAGTTGGGTTGAGTTGGGAAGAGTAGAGTTGGGTTGAGTTGAGTTGGGATGAGTTGAGTTGGGTTGGGTTGGGAAGAGTTGCGTTGAATTGGGTTGAGTTGGGTTGAGTTGGGTTGGGTTGAGTTGAGCTGGGATGAGTTGGGTTGGGATGAGTTGGGTTGAGTTGGGCTGGATGCCCTGGGTTGAGTTGGGTTGAGTTGAGTTGGGTTGAGTTGGGTTGGATGCCCAGGGTTGGGTTGGGTTGAGTTGGGTTGAGTTGAGTTGAGTTGGGTTGGGTTGCCAAGCCCCTCTGACCCGCCCCTCACCGCAGGGACCCCAACGAGCCGTCGGAGCGCGCGCGGCGCTGGCCGTCCTACACGGCGGCGGGGCAGAGCTACGCCCGGCTCAACGCGCGGCCGCTCGCCGTGGCCCAGGGCCTGCGCGCCCAGGCCTGCGCCTTCTGGACACGGTTCCTGCCCAAACTGCTCAACGTCACCGGTGAGGGGACACCGGGGACACCGGGGACACTGGGGGGACATTGGAGACATTGGGGGGACATTGGGGGACATTGGGGGGACATGGGGGACATTGGGGGACATTGGGGGGACACTGGGGACATTTGGGCGTGTTGGGGACATTGGGGCCATTGGGGACATTGGGGGGACATTGGGGACATTTGGGGACATTTGGGACATTTGGGCGTGTTGGGGACATTGGGGTCATTGGGGACATTGGGGGGATTGGGGACACATTGGGGACATTTGGGATGTTGGGGGACATTGGGGGGGGTTTGGTGGTTTTTTTGGGGGGGGGTTGGGGTTTTTGGGAGTTTTTTTGGGGTTTTTGGGGTGCCCAGCTCAGATCTGGGGCTCTCCAGGGCCGACAGAGGAGGCGGAGCAGCAGCAGCAGCACCGGGAATTTTGGGTGGATTTGAGCGGGTTCTGGGTGAAATTGGATTTAGGGGATTTTGGGTCAGTTTGGGGGTTTTTGGGGTTTTTTTTTTGGGGTCCCCAGCTGAGATTTGGGGCTGTGCAGGGCCCATGGAGGAGGCGGAGCGGCAGTGGCGCCTGGAATTCCATCGCTGGAGCTCGTACATGATGCGCTGGAAGAGCCAGTTCGAGCTCTACAGCCGCCAGGAGCGCTGCCAGCCCCTGTAGGGCACCCCAAAACCACCGGGGCACCCCAAAATCCATCCGGGACCCCCAAAATCCATCCAGGAACCCTAAAATCCACCTGGGACACCCCAAAATCCATCCGGGAACCCCAAAATCCATCCAGGAACCCTAAAATCCATCCGGGAACCCCAAAATCCATCCAGGAACCCTAAAATTCACCTGAGAACCCCAAAACCGCCTGGGATACCCCAAAATCCATCCAGGAACCCTAAAATCCATCCAGAGACCCCAAAATCCATCCAGGAACCCAAAAATCCATCCAGAGACCCCAAAATTCATCCAGGAACCCAAAAATCCACCCAGAAATCCTAAAATCCACCTGGGAACCCTAAAATTCACCTGAGAACCCCAAAACCACCCGGGGCACCCCAAAATCCATCCAGGAACGCCAAAATCCATCCAGGAACCCCAAAATCCATCCAGGACACCCTAAAATCCATCCAGGAATCCTAAAATCCATCTGGAACACCCCAAAATTCATCCAGGAACCCAAAAAACCTCACCCAGAAATCCTAAAATCCACCCAGGAACCCTAAAATTCACCTGAGAACCCCAAAAATCCACCCAGGAACCCTAAAAACCTCACCAGGGACCCCCAAAACCCACTCAACGCCTCCAAAATTCCCCTGAACCCCCAAACCACTCCCAGACACCCCAAAATCGTCCTCGGGCACCCCAAAAGAGCCCCGGACACCCCAAAAATCGACCCCAAACACCCCAAAATTCCCCCCCCCAAAACCTTCCAGGACCCCAAAATTTGGGGTTCCCCCCCCCGGTCTCGTCTTCGGTGTGACCCCAATAAAATCTCAAACCCAAACCTGACTCATGGGGGGGGACCCCAAAAATGGTGGGGGGGAGAACCCAAAAAACGGGGGAGACCCCAAATTTTGGGGAGGGGGGACCCCAAAATGGAGGCAGGACCCAAAACACGACACGGAGACAAAATTGGGGGGGGGGAAAACCCCAAAATTTTATTGGGGGACACAAAGGGGGGGGGGTCCCCAAGTTTGGGGATGACACCAAAAATTGGGAAGGGGGACCCCAAAATTGAGGGGGATTTGGGGAAACCCCCAAGTTTGGGGAGAAATTTGGGGTTTTTTGGGGGGGTCCTTTGGGGGCTCCGACTTCAGGCTGCTGGAAAAAGGGGAAGGGGTGAGGGGGGACCCCCCCCAAATTTAGGGAGAGCCCCCCCCAAATTTTGGGGTTTTTTTTTGGGGTCGTACCCTGGTCGAAGTTCAGCTTCTTGGGGGGGGGGTCCCCAAATCCTTCGACGTCCACGAGGTCCCCGGGGGGGTCGGAGTCACTCGGGGGGGGCTCTGGGGAGGGGAACCCCAAAATTAATTTGGGGACCCCAAAAGTAAAGGGGGGGAGCCTTAAAATTAATGGGGAGGGTCCCCAAAATTAAAGGGGAGGGGACCAAAGGAATCCCAAAATTCAAGGGGGGGACACCCCAAAATTAATGGGGGACCCCAAAATTACAGGGGGAGGGGCCAAAAATCCCAAAATTAAAGTGGGGGGAGTCCCTAAAATTAAAGAATGAGGAAAAAGAGACCCCAAAATTCAAGGGGGGGGCCCTAAATTAAAGGGGAGGGACCAAAAGATTCCAAAATGAAAGGGGGAGGGAACCCCAAAATTAAAGGAGGAATTAAATAACGGGGGAGAACGAAATAATATGAAATTAAATATAAAATTAAATAATGGGGGAAAAGCGACCCCAAAATTAATGGGGGGGGGGGCCAAAATGAAAGGGGAGGGACCAAAAAAAGCCAAAATTAAAGGAGGGAGCCCAGAATTAATTGGGAGGGGTCCCCAAAATTAAAGAATGAGGGAAAAGAAACCCCAAAATTAAAGGGGGGGACGACCCCAAAATTAAAAAATAACGACCAAAGAAATCCCAAAATTAACAGAAATGAACCCCAAAAAAAAAACAAAAACAACCCAAAATTCCTTACCTGCCACTTTCAGCTTCTTCCCGGGGGGCCCGGGGGGGTCGTGGGGAGCCCCCCCAGATCCGGGGGGGTTTTTTCGGGGTCCCTTTTTGGGGGAGTCGGCGCTGGGGGGGCAGGGGGACCCCGCTGTCCTCGTAGGCTTTGCGCTTGGCCGCCGCCTTCAGCTGCGCCCTGCGGGGATTTGGGGGATTTTTTGGGGAGGTTTTTTTGGGGAGGTTTTGGGGGTTTTTTGGGGGTGGGGGGACACCCTAAAATCTCTTCCCCCCCCCCGGACCCCCCCCTTACACCGTGCGGTCCTTGATGAGGGCGCTGAGGCGGTTCAGGTCCTCCCCGAATCGCGAGACGGCCCCGCGGAGCAGCGCCAGCTCCGGCTCCGTCCAGCGGGACCTGGGGGGGACCCCGCGGGGTTTGGGGGGGTCCAGAGGGAATCTGGGGGGGTCCTGGAAGGGTCTTGGGGGGATTTGAGGGGGTTTTGGGGTGATTTGGGGGGTTTTGGGAGGTTTGGAATCGCGACACAGCCCCGCGGAGCAGGGAGAGCTCCGGATCTGTCCAGAGAGACTTAGGGAGGTTTGGGGGGATCCTGAGAATTTTGGGGGTCCAGATGGAATTTTGGGGGGATTTGAGGGAATTTGGGGGTCCTGGAGAAAACTGGGGGGGGATTTTTGGGGTGATTTGAGGGGGTTTTGAGGGGTTTGGAATCATTAATCAGCCCCCTGGAGCAGCGCCAGCTCTGGTTCCATCCAGCGGGACCAGGGAGGTTTTGGGGGACCCCGGAAATTTTGGGGGGATTGGAAGGAATTTTGGGGGGTCCTAGAAAAGTCTTGGGGCGATTTGAGGGGGTTTTGGGGTGATTTGGGGGGTTTTGGGAGGTTTGGAATCGCGACACAGCCCCGCGGAGCAGGGAGAGCTCCGGATCTGTCCAGAGAGACTTGGGGAGTTTTGGGGGGATCCTGAGAACTTTGGGGGTCCAGATGGAATTTTGGGGGGATTTGAGAGAATTTGGGGGTCCTGGTGAAAATTTTGGGGGTGATTTGAGGGGGTTTTGGGGTGATTTGGGGGGATTTTGGGGGTCTGAAATCGCGACACGGCCCCGCGGAGCAGGGAGAGCTCCGGTTCCGTCCAGCGGGACCTGGGGGGACCCCGCGGGTTTTGGTGGGGGCCTTGAGGGGTTTTTGGAGGGATTTTGGGAAGTCTGGGGGGATTTGAGGGTTTTTTGTGGAGATTTGGGGGGATTTGGGGGGATTTTGGGGGTTTTTGGGGGGATTTTGGGGGTTTTTGGGGGCTTTGAAATCAGGACACGGCCCCGCGGAGCAGCGCCAGCTCCGGCTCCATCCAGCGGGACCTGGGGGGTTTTGGGGGGATCCTGAGAATTTTGGGGGTCCAGATGGAATTTTGGGGGGATTTGAGGGAATTCGGGGGATCCTAGAAAAGTCTTGGGGCGGTTTGAGGGGGTTTTGGGGTGATTTGGGGGGGTTTTTGGGGGTCTGAAATCACGACACAGCCCCACAGAGCGACGACAACCCCCTCAAATCTCCCATGGGGATCCCAAATTTCCCCGAAATGACCCCAAAACCCTCCCAGGACCCCCCAAAAATCCCCCATTCAAATCCTCCCCAAATTTCCCATAAATCCCCCCCAGGAGCCCCAAAATCCCCTGGAATCTCCCCTGGGGACCCCAAAATCTGCCAATGGGGACCCCAAATCTCCCCCAAACCCCCCCAGTCCCTCCCAGTTTATTCCAGTCCTTCCCAGTCCATCCCAGTGCTCCCAGTTTGGTCCCATTTCCCTCCCAGTTTGATCCCAGTCCTTCCCAGTGCCCTCCAAACCCCTCCCAGTCCCTCCCAGTCCATCCCAGTATAAACCACTCCCTCCCAATCCACTCCCAGTCCCTCCCAGTTTATCCCAGTTCCCTCTGAGTCCCTCCCAATCCTCTCCCAGTTCATCCCAGTTGGATCCCAGTCCCTTCCAGTGCTTCCAGCTTGATCCCAGTTCAATCCCAGTCCATCCCAGTTTGATCCCAGTTCCATCCCAGTGCCCTCCAAACCCCTCCCAGTCCCTCCCAGTGCTCCCAGTTCCCTCCGAGTCCCTCCCAGTTTGATCCCAGTCCATCCCAGTTTGATCCCAGTCCATCCCACTTTGATCCCAGTCCCTCCCAGTCCCTTCCAGTCCCTCCCAGTCCATCCCAGTCCCTCCCAGTCCATCCCAGTCCATCCCAGTCCATCCCAGTCCATCCCAGTCCCTCCCAGTCCATCCCAGTCCATCCCAGTCCCTCCCAGTCCATCCCAGTCCATCCCAGTCCCTCCCAGTCCCCCCCAGTCCCCGCACCCCCTCACCCCGCGGCGGAGCTGTCCGTGCCCGGGTGCAGCTGCATCGTCAGCTCCCCCAGGCGCGTGAAGGCGGCGCCGGCGGCCGAGAAAATCTCCCCGACCTGGAACGGCAAACTGGGATAAACTGGGAGCGACTGGGAGGGACTGGGAGCGACTGGGATGGAACTGGGAGGGACTGGGAGGGACTGGGAGCGACTGGGAGGGACTGGGATCAAACTGGGATGGACTGGGATGGACTGGGATGGACTGGGAGGGACTGGGAGGGACTGGGATAAACTGGGATGGACTGGGATAAACTGGGAGCGACTGGGATAAACTGGGAGCGACTGGGAGGGACTGGGAGGGATGGAGGGACTGGGATGGAACTGGGATGGGACTGGGAGCACTGGGAGGGACTGGGATCAAACGGGGATGGACTGGGATCAAACTGGGAGCACTGGGAGGGACTAGGATGGAACTGGGAGGCACTGGGAGGGACTGGGAGGGGTTTGAGGGGGGACTGGGAGAGAACTGGGATCAAACTGGGACGGACTGCGATCAAACTGGGAGCACTGGGAAGGACTGGGAAGGGATTGGGGTGGATTGGGAGGGACTGGGGGATACTGTGTTATACTGGGAGGAGGGTGGGTTATACTGGGAGGGACTGGGAGGGGACTGGGGGGAACTGGGAGCCCAAACTGGGAGCTCAGTAAAGCCCCACTGAACCCTAAACTGGGACCAGTAACAGGATCAAAATCCCATCTGGGACCAGTAGAGCCCCACTGGACCCAAACTGGGACCAGTAACACCAAACTGGGACAAGTAAAACGCCATTTAACCCCAAACTGGGACCAGTAACGGGATTAAGACCCAAACTGGGCCCAGTAACCCCCGAACCCCCGGAACCTTCCACGGCAGCCACTCCCCCACCCCGACCCCTCCCGCGGACGGACCGGAAGTGGCACCGAACCGGAAGCGCCTCCCCCCCATTCCCAACCGCCGCCCCACCCCTCATCACATTCCTCAAAGGAAAAAACCCCAAAAATTCCCAAATCCGCCCAAAATTGCCCAAAACCCCTCACTTTAGTGGATGCTGACGTCATGGCCGCCCTCCCCGGCCCCTCCGGCCGCCGCCGCCGCCGCTCCGGCTCCTCGATGATGGCGGCGGGGGGAGGGGGACGCTCAGCCCCGCGCGTCTCGTTGGTACCTCCCTCACGAAGCCACGCCCCTTCCCTCTCATTGGTCAGATCCGCATAAAACCCCGCCCACTCCCCCGCCCACTTCCGCCTCCCGCGGCCGCTCCGTTCCGCCGTCTCGTTGCTCCTCAACCTCCAGCGCCCCCCAAAATCCCCATTTTTCACCCCAAAATCGCCGCTTTTGAACCCAAAACCCCCCTTTTCTCCCCATAAATCACCCGCGCGATCAATCCACAACAACTCTCTTTATTATCCGAGCCCATCCGCGCTTCTCTGCGGCGCTCAGGGCGGGAGAAAATTGGTCCTCCAAAGGCGGGCGGAATGCGGGGGAAAAACGGGGATTTTTTTGGGGTGAAAAATGGGGATTTCGGGGCTCAGCGCACCATGTACTCCTTGCGCTTGTTGAGGCGGGTCTGGCAGAGGGAGAAGCCGCCCAGCAGCGCGTAGAGCCCCGCGGCGATGAAGCAATTGTAGCTGACCTGCTCGTACAGGCGGTAAATGCGTTCGGGGCCGCTGCGAAAAGGGGAAATTTCCAAATTTTTTTGGGGTGGAAAAAGGGGATTTTGGGGTTTTTTTTGGGAGGTTTGAGGGGGAGGGATTTTGGAGGATTTGGGGATTTTTGGGGGGTTAGAGTTTTAGGATCCTCCTTAAAAATCCATAAATTCCTCCTAAAGTCTTTCCCAAAATCCTCAAAATTCCCCCCAAAATCTTTCCCAAAATTCCTTCAAAAATTCCCAAATCCTCAAAACCCCCCTCAAATTCCCTCAGGACCCTCCAAGACCCCCCAGATCCCCTTCAAATCCTCCCAGGACCCCTCAATTCCCAAAATTCCCCCCCCCCCAGATGCCCTCAAATTCCCACCAGGATCCCCCAAATCTGCCCAATTTCCACCCAGGACTCCCCAAATTCCCCAAAATCCCTCCCGGGATCCCCCAAATCCCCCTCAGGACCCCTTTAAATACCCCCAGGAGCCCCCAAACTTCCCCAAATCCCCTTAAATTCCCCTCAAATCCCCCCCAGGACCCCCCAAATTCCCCCCAGGACCCCCCAAATCTCCTCAAATCCCCCCCAGGACCCCCCAAATTCCCCCCGGGACCCCCCAAATCCAATCCCCCCTCACCCATTGAAGTCCTCCTCGGTGAAGGGCACGTCCTCGATCAGCACGGCCGAGTGCACGTTGAAAAAAATGCCCAGCAACACCTTGGGGGGGAGAATTTGGGGGGTCCCGAGGGGATTTTGGGGGGTCCCGAGGGGATTTGAGGGGAGTTTGGGGGGGTTTGAGGGTCCCTGAGGGGATTTTGGGGGCTCCTGAGGGATCCTTGGGGAGATTTGGGGGATTTTGGGGGGTCCTGAGGGGATTTGGGGGGGAGTTTTGAGGGTCTTGGGGGAATTTAGGGGCAAGCTGGGGGTTCTGGGGGTCTCTCAGGGGGAATTTGAGGGGATTTTGGGGGGCTTGGGGGGGATTTGGGGAGGTTTTGGGGGATCCTGAGAGGATTTGGGGGGAGTTTGGGGGGTCGTGAGGGTTCCTTGGGGAGGTTTGGGGGGGATTTTGGGGGGGTCCTGGGGAAATTTGGGGGTCCTGGGGGTCCCTTTGGAGGATTTTGGGGGGGTCCCGAGGGGATTTAAGGGGAGTTTGGGGGTCCTGGGGGTTCCTTGAAAGAATTTTGGGAGAATTTCGGGATCCTGAGGGTCCCTATGTGAGAATTGAGGAGGTTTGGGGGTCCTTGGGATGGATTTGGGGTGTCCTGAAGGGATTTGGAGGAAATTTGGTGGTCCTGGGGGGTCCTCAGGGGGATTTTGGGGGTCCTGGGGTTTTTTTGGGGTGCTCTGAGCTGCCCCCCCCCCCCCAAAAAAAAGTGGTTTTTGGGAGTGGGGGAGGGGCCGGGGGTGACTCAGGGGCAGCTGAGGGGAAGTTGGGGGGTGGGGGAGGGGTTTGGGGTTTTTTTGGGGGTGGGGGTTGGGGGTGTCCCCCACATTTCGGAAAGTTTGAAGCCCCCTCCCCCAAATATTCCTCACCCCCCCCCAGGACCCCCAAATTGCCCCCAAACCCCTCCAAGACTTCCCCCAAATTCCTTCTCAGTTCCACAAGGATCCCCCAAAATCCCTCAGAACTCCCCCAAATTCCCTCCAAGTGTCCTCAAAACCCTTCCAGGACCCTCCAAAACGCCTCAAATCCCCCCCAAAACGCCTCAGAACGCCACAAAATCCCCTCAGAATCCCCTCCGGACAACCCCATGACCCATCCAAAACCCCCCAGAATCCCCCAAATTCCTTCCAAAGCCCTCAAATCGCCCCAAATCCCTCAGAATCCCCCTAAAACCCCTGCCAACCCCTCAGGATCCCTCCAAAACTCCTCCTAGACACCTAAAATCCCTCAGAATTCCCCCAAAATCCCCCCCAGAACCCCCCTCAAACCCCCACCAACCCCTCAGAAACCTCCAAATCCCTCCGAGATCCCCCCAAAACCCCTCCTAGACCCCCAAAATCCCTCAGAATTCCCACAAAACCCCTCCAAATCCGTCCAAAATCCCCTTTTAACCCTTCAGAACCTCTTCAAACCCCTCAGCACCCCCCAAAATCCCTCCCGCCCCTTAAGGCCCCTCAGAATCCCCCCACAAAATCCTTCAAATCCCCCCAAAACCCCTTCAAACCCCCACGACTCCTCCAAACCCTTTAAATCCCCCACCAAAATCGCCTTTTAACCCTTCAGAATGTGTTCAAACCCCTCAGAACCCCCCAAAATCCCTCCCGCCCCTCACGCCCCCCCCCCATCCCCTCACGGCCCCTCAGGGCCCCTCACCAACATCACGACGCCCCAGGCGCTGAGGACGAGCCCGCACGCGGCCATTTTGGGCCCGCAGCAGAGCAGCGACACCATGGCGAGCTCGGCGAGTCCCTCCCGCCGCTTTTTTAGGGTTTTTTCGGGGGTTTTTTGGGGTTTTTTTCCCGGAGATTTCCGCGAACGCGCAGCGCCCCCCGCCCCTTTGGCTGCTGCGGGGCCGAGCCGGCGCAGCAGACTGAGGCCACGCCCCCTCTGCGCGGCCACGCCTTTTACATTAAACCACGCCCGTTCCATCAAACCACGCCCCCTCGGGCGGTACCATTGTCACTCGCGGGGGGGTGTGATTGGTTGTGGGGCGGTTGTGAGGGCGTGGCCGCGCTGTTTGGCCACGCCCACCTGTCCAGCGCGTGTCCTCGGTGTCCCCTGGGTGTCCCTTAGGTGGCCACGCCCTCTGGTGACGTCACAAGGGGTGTCCCCGTGTGTCCCCCCCCTCCCAGGAAGAGTCAAATTTCCAAAATTGGGGCGCTGGCCCTTTAAATTCCCCTCCCCCCACCTCGAGGTCACATTGAGGTGACATTTCGGGGCGGGGAGGGGCTAAAAACAGCCCTGGGCACGCGCCCGCCCCTCCCCCACCCTCCCTGGGGACACCCCCGCCCCCAAACAGAACGGGACGGGGGGGGAGGGGCGGTGACGTCATCCCCCCCTCCCAAATTTCTATTTTAGGGCAAAACCGTGGAATTGGGGGGGGGGGAATTGGGGGGGGGAGGGGCCGGAATTTGGGGGGGGGGGGTGTCTCTGGGTGGGGGAGGGTCTGGAAATTGGGGGTCCCATGGGTGGGGGAGGGGCGGGAATTTGGTGTGGGGGGGTGGGAATATGGGGGTACCTTGAGGGTGGGGGAGGGGCAGAAATTTGGGGGGGGGGGGTCCTCTGAGGGTGGGGGAGGGGCTTAAATTGGGGGGTCCCTGGGGGTGGGGGAGGGGCTGGAATTTCAGGGGGGGGAGGGTGTCCTGGAGTGGGGGAGGGGCCGGAATTGGGGGTGGGGGAGGGGTGGGAATATGGGGGTACCCTGAGTGTGGGGGAGGGGCAGAAATTTGGGGGGTGTCCCCTGAGGGTGGGGGAGGGGCTTAAATTGGGGGTTCTTAGTTGGGGAGGGATTGGGGGGGGGGTGGGGCCGTGGGTGGGGGGGGGGGAAAGTCCTGGGGTGACCCCTCCCCTCCCCCCCCTCCAACCTCACGCCAGGTAAATGGAAGAAAAGGCAGGAGGGGGGGCGTGGCTGTGCGGTGGGCGTGGCCGCGGGGGTGGGCGTGTCCCCGGCAAGCCCCGCCCCCGCGCCCCCCGCAGCCTCGGCAGAGCCCCCGGGACCCCCCAGGAGCCGCCGCCGCCTCCCGGAGCCGCCGCTCGGCCCCTCCCCCACCCCCACCCCTCCCCCACCCCCGCGCCCACCCCTCCCCCACCCCCCTGGGCGAGACCCCTCCCTTAATTAATGACCCCCGCCTGACCTTAATTAACGCTTGCGTAGCGCTAATTAACTGTTTATTGGCGCTAATGAACGTCTTGATCCCTTCCACGGGACTCCCCGAGCCTTAATTAACCCTTAATTAATCCTTAATTAACTGCCTGACCCCCTCCGGGCACTCCCCGGGCCTTAATTAACCCTTAATTAATCCTTAATTAACTGCCTGACCCCCTCCGGACACTCCCCGGGCCTTAATTAACCGTAATTAACGCTTGATTAGCGCTAATTAACTCTTAATTAGGATTAATTTGCCTTAATTAACCTCTTGGTCACCGCCACGGGACTCCGCGACTCTTAATTAACTCCTAATTAATCTTTAATTAACTCCCTGCCCCCTCCGGACACTCCCTGAGCCTTAATTAACCACTAATTAACTCTAATTAGCATTAATTTGCCTTAATTAACCTCTTGGTCACCCCCACGGGACTCCCCGCCCCTTAATTAACCCTTAATTAATCCTTAATTAACTCCCTGCCCTTTCTCCGGGATATCCCCCAGCCTTAATTACCCCTCATTTACCACTAATTACCCCTAATTAACGTTAATTACCCCCGATTCACCCCAAAGGACCCCCCTCAACCCCTAATTAACCCTAATTAACCTTAATTAACCTCCGGATTTCCCCAGCGGGTTTCCCCCTCCCGACCCCTAAATAACCCTTAATTAACTCCCCGACCTTAATTAACCCCTAATTAACCCGTAATTAACTCCTAATTAACCCCCTGCCACTCCTTGGTGTCCCTTAATTATCCACTAATTACCCCTAATTAACCCTTAATTAATCCACCCCCCCCTCCCAGCAACCCCCGTGGGAGCCCCTCATTAACTCCCCCCCTTAATTAATTTACTAATTAGCTAATTAATTCATTAATTAATTACCGCCCCCATGCCCAGAGGGTTCCAGCAGATCCAGGAGGAGGAGGAGGTACGGGGGGGTTAATTAGGGGTTAATTACGGGTAATTAGAGGTTAATTAGGGGTTAATTAGAGGTCGGGCAGTCCCGGGTTGGGTCAGGGGCTTAATTAAGGATTAATTAGCGGTTAATTAGGGGTTTGGGTGTTATGGGGGGGATCGAGAGGTTAATTAGGGGTTAATTAACGTTCATTAGAGATCAGTGAGTCCCGGAGAGCGGTTAAGGGTTAATTAAGGATTAATTAAGGAATTATTTGAGGTTAATTAAGGGCTCGGGGAGGGGCGAACTGGAGCATAATTAGGGGTTAATTAGGGCTAATTAAGACTTAATTAGGAGTGGCGGAGTCCTGAGGTGGATCGGGGATTCATTAAGCATCAATTAGGGGTTATTAAGGGTTGATTAGGGGTCGGGGAGGGGGTCCTGTGGGGGCGGTTAATTCGGGGCTAGTTAGAAGTTAATGGAGTGTTAATTAGCGATTATTAGGGATTAATTAGGGGATTATTAGGGATTAATTAGGGGTTAATTAAGGGTCGGGAGGGTCCTGTGGGGGCGGTTAATTCGGGGCTAATTAGAAGTTAACGAAGTGTTAATTAGCGGTTAATTAGGGATTAATTAGAGGATTAATTAAGGGTCGGGGAGGGGTCCTGTGAGGGGGGGGGGTCAAGCCATTAATTAGAGCCACATTAGAAGTTAATTAAGGGTTAATTAGAGGTTAATTAGGGATTAATTAGGGGATGATTGGGCACCAATTAGGCGTTAATTAAGCGTTAATTAGGGGGAGATTTTCGCCCCTATCGCGACGGGGGGGGGAGGGGCGGATGTCGCGACAGAGCCGCGGGAGGTGGGGGAGGGGCCGCGGGGGGCGGGGCGGGGGTGTGCGGGGGGTGGGGGAGGGGCGGGGCGCTTTGGCCACGCCCCCTCCGCAAATCCGACCCTGCCCCTCCCCCATCCCAGGACCTCCCCCAATTCCCCCTCCCCATTTTCCCCCAAACTCCCGGGTTTTTGGGGGGAATTTTGGGGAATTTTTGGGATTTTTGGGGCGAATTTTTGGGATTTCGGGGGCATTTTGGGGGAGATTTTTGGGGTGGATTTGGGGATTTTGGGATCTATTCTGGGGAGATTTTTGGGGATATTTTCTTGGATTTCTGAGGGGATTTTTGGGTCAATTTTTTGGGGTGGATTCGGGGATTTTGGGATCTATTATCGGGAGATTTTTGAGGGATTTTGGGGAATTTTTTGGGGAGATTTTGGGGGCATTTTAGTGATGGATTTGGGGGTCACTTTTGGGGGAGTTTTCTTGGATTTTTGGGGAATTTTTGGGGGGATTTTTGGGGTGGAATCGGGGATTTTGGGATCTATTCTGGGGAGATTTTTGGGGGTATTTTCTTGGATTTTTGGGGATTTTTGGGGTAGATTTGGGGATTTCAGCGTCATTTTTGGGGGTATTTTCTTGGACTTTTGTGGGGATTTTGGGAGGGGAATTAGGGGAGTTTTGGGGGGGGAAATTTGGAGAGATTTTTCGGAGGAATTTTTTGGGGATTTTGGGGTCAATTTCGGGCGATTCCGGGGATTTTTCAGGGACCTTTTAAGGTGGATTTTTGCTGTTTCGGTGTCATTTTTTGGGGGGGGGTTTTGGGGGTTTTTGGTGTGATTTTTTTTTGGGAGGGGTCTCTAACCTCCCCCCCCCAGGAGGATGAGGGGGGTCCCGGCTCGTTCCCCGGGCGGGGGTCGCCGCCCCCCTCCCCCCCCCCGGCCTCGCTGACCCCCGCCCTGGCCCTGACGGTGTTCGCGGCCTCGCTGAGCTCGCTCGGCTTCGGCTTCAACATCGGCGTCATCAACGCCCCCCAGAAGGTCGGAGACCCCTCCCCAAATTCCACGGACCCCTCCCCTCATTCTCCAGACCCTCCCCTGGAAGACCCCTCCCCAAATTGGGGGTGATATCTCCCCCAAATTCTGCAGACCCCTCCCCAAATTCGGCAGAGAGCCCGCCCCAAATTGGGGTAAACCCCTCCGGGACCCCTCCCCAAATTCCGGAGAGCCCTCCCCAAATTCTCCAGATCCCCCTGGAAGACCCCTCCCCAAATTGGGGTGATCACCTCTGGGACCCTCCCCCCAAATTGGGGTAACACCCCCCCGCAGACCCCGCCCCTAATTGGGGAAGACCCATCCCCTAATTACTCAGACCCCGCCCCTAATTCCACAGACCCCCTCCCCAAATTGGGGGAGACCCCTCCCCTAATTCTCCGGATCCCCCTGGAAGACCCCTCCCCAAATTTGGCAGAATCCCCCCCTGGGAGAGCCTTCCCCAAATTGAGGTTAACTCCCTTCGGAGACCCCTCCCCAAATTCCACAGACCCCTCCCCTAATTACCCAGACCCCTCCTCCAGAGACCCCTCCCCAAATTGGGGTAACACCCCCCCGGAGACCCCGCCCCTAATTGGGAGACCCCTCCCCAAATTGTGGAGACCCCCTCCCGGAGACCCCTCCTCAAATTGGGGAGACCCCGCCTCTCATTCTGGAGACTCCGCCCCTAATTCCACAGACCCCCTCCCCAAATTGGGGTAACTCCTCCCGGAGACCCCTCCTCAAATTCCACAGACGCCCCCCCCCATGGATCCCCCTCCCCAAATTGGGGTTCTCCCTCAATGAATTGCTGCCCCCTCCCCAAATTCGGCTGCCCCCTCCCATGGGTCCCGCCCCCGGGTACCCCCACCCCAAATTGGGGTTCTCTCCCCACAAATTTGGAGCCCCCTCCCCAAATTGGGGTGTCCCCCTCTCCAGTGGAGCCCCCTCCCCAAATTGGGGTGTCCCCCTTTCCAGTGGAGCCCCCTCCCCAAATTGGGGTTCTCCCCCCCAAACTGGGGTGTCCCCCTCCCCAGGTGATCGAGGTTGAGTACAGCGCCACCTGGGCCCGGCGCTGGGGGTCGCCGCCCCCTCCCCAAATTCGCGTTCCCCCTCAATGAATGGCTGCTCCCCCTCCCCACAGGTGCCCCCTCCCGAAAATCAGGGTCCCCCTCCCCAAAGTGGGCTCCCCCCTCCCCAAATTCGGGCGCCCCACCCATAAATGGGTCCCTAGGGTGGGGCTCCCGTTGCTAAAATTGGGAGCCCCCTCCCCAAATTGGGGTGTCCCCCTCTCCAGAGGAGCCTCCTCCCCAAATTGGGGTGACCCCGCCCCAGGAGTGCCCCCTCCCCAAACTGGGGTTCTCCCCCCCAGATTGGGGTGCCCCCTCCCCACATTGGGAGCCCCCTCCCCAGGAGTGCCCCCGCCCCACATTGGGGTGCCCCCTCCCCAAATTGGGGTGCCCCCTCCGCAGGTGATCGAGGTGGAGTACAACGCCACCTGGGCCCGGCGCTGGGGGTCGCCGCCCCCTCCCCAAACTCTCTCGCTGCTCTGGGCGCTCTCGGTCGCCATTTTCTCCGTGGGGGGGATGGGCACGGCCCTGGCGGGCGGGGCCATGGCCGAGCGCCTCGGCAGGTGAGGGGCGGGGCCTAAGGGGGGGCGGGGCTTGAGGGGGAGGGGCGTGAACGGGAGGGGAATTGAGGGCGGGGCTTGGAGGGAAGGTGTGGGCGGGGATTGGAGGGGAGGGGTTTAAAGGGTGTGGGCGGGGCTTAATTTGGTGTGGTGGAGTGGGCGGGGCTTGAAGGGAAGGTGGGTTGAGGGCGGGGCTTAAAGGGGAGGGGCAGAGGGGGCGGGGCTTAATGGGAGGGGGGTTGAGGGTGGGGATTGGAAGGGGAGGGGTTAACGGGGTGGAGGTGGGGCTTAGTGAGGTGTGGCAGAGTGGGCGGGGCTTCCGGAGGAAGGGCTTTAAGGGCGGGGCTTAATGAGGAGTGGTGGGTGTGGGAATTGGAAGGGGAGGGGTTAAAGGAGTGGGGGTGGGGCTTGATGGGGTGTGGCAGAGTGGGTGGGGCTTGCTTAGGGAGGAAAGGGATTTAGGGCGGAGCTTAAATGGGAGGTGGTTCGAGGGCGGGGTTTGGAGGGAAAGAGGTTAAAGGGGTGAGGGCGGGGCTTAACGGGGTGTGGTCTAGTGAGCGGGGCTTGAAGGAGATTGGCGAAATGGGAGTGGTTTAATAATTGGGGGGGCCTAATGGCACAAATGGGCGGAGCTTCAGAGGCGTGGTCACCCCTCCCATGGCCACACCCCTCCCCTTCCCCTCTCCCCCAGGAAAGGCGCCCTATTGGCCACCAACGGCCTGGCCGTGGTGGGCGGGGCCCTGATGGGCGGGGCCAAACTGGGCCCCACCTACATCCTCATCATCATTGGCCGCTTCATCGTCGGCGCCTACTCAGGTACGGCCGCGCCTGGGGGCGTGGCCAGGCTGGGGGGGCGTGGTCTGACTCAGGGGGCGTGGTCTGACTCTACATGGACTCGGCCTGAGTGTTTAGTGGGCGTGTCTTGTTTTGTGTGGGCGTGTCCTGTCTCTATGTGGGCGTGGCCTGGTTGTTTAGGGCACGTTAATTTTGGGGATTTTTTGGGGCGATTTTTGGGGTGGATTTTGGGGGGATTTTGGAGGAATTTTTGAGGAATTTTGGGGGAGCTTTTTGGGGGGGATTTTGGGAAAATTTGGGGCAGATTTTTGGGGAGATTTTGGGGAAATTTTGGGCGGATTTTTGAGATTTTTGGGGGGCATTTTTGGGGTGATCTCGGGGAGGATCCCCACGGGCCGAAGGGCATGTCCTGTCTCTGTGTGGGCGTGTCCTCTCTCCGAGGGGGCGTGTCCCGGCTGACCACGCCCCTTTCAGGGCTGGTCTCGGTGCTGGTTCCTCTCTACGTGGGCGAGGTGGCGCCGCTGCGCCTGAGGGGGGCGCTGGGCACCCTGCACCAGCTCGGCATCGTCCTGGGCATCCTGGTGGCACAGGTGGGAAATTCGGGGTTCTACGAGGGAAATTTGGGGTCCCAGGTGGGGAATTTGGGGTTCTAAGAGGGAAATTTGTGGTCCCGGGGAGAAATTTAAGGTCCCAGGGGGGAAATTTGGGCTCCCAGGGGGAAATTCGGGGTCCCAGGGGGGAAATTTGGGGTCCCAGATGGGAAATTTGGGTTCCAGGGGGAAATTTGGGGTCCCAAGAAGGAAATTTGGGGTCCCAGGTGGGAAATTTGGGGGCCCGGGGGGAGATTTGCAGCCTGCGGGGAGTGGGAGGGGCTTCGGTGGGCGGGGCTTGGATGGGGAGGGGCCGTTGGGGGTTGTGGGGATGCTCCGCCCACTCTGGGGGCTTGGGTGGGCGTGGCTTTGGGGGCGGGGCTTAATTTGCGGGGGCCGTTGTGGGCGGGGCTTAATGAGGAGGGGTCATTGGCGGTCGGAGGTTGGGGGTCACGGGGATGCGGGTGGGCGGGGCCTGGATGGGTGGGCGTGGCTTTGGAGAGCGGGGCTTGGGTGGGGCGGTGCCATTGTGGGCGGAGCTTGAGTGGGAGGGGCCTTTGAGTGGGGACATTTTGGTGTCCTGGGGTGCAGGTGGGTGGGGCCTGTCTCGTGGGCGTGGCTTTAAGGGGCATGGCTTTAGGGGGCGCGGCTTTAAGGGGGCCTCATTGCATCTCGTGGGCGCATTTGGGGTCAGGGCTGCGGGGGTCCCGAGGAGATTTTGGGGCGCTCGGGGGATGATTTGGGATCCCTGCAGCGACACCTCGCGACACACCCCTCCCCATGTCGCGATATACGCCAGTTCCATGGGCATATCGCCCCCTTCTGCCCGCCTATCCCGCGATACCCCGCGATATCCCGCGATATCCCGCGATATAAGTCGCGATATGGCGGCCTCTCCCGCAGGTGCTGGGGCTGCGGGCGCTGCTGGGGACGCCGAGGGCGTGGCCGGCGCTGCTGGGGGCGGGGCTGCTGCCGGCGGCGCTGCAGCTGCTGCTGCTGCCGCTGTGCCCCGAGAGCCCCCGGTTCCTGCTGGCGCGGGGCCAGCGCGGCCGCGCGCGCCGCGGTGAGTGCGGGGCCTTCGGCCTCCTCCTCCTCCTCTTCCTCCCTCGCGGTTCTTCCTCCTCTTCCTCGCCGCCTTTTGCCCTCGTTTCCTTCCTTCATTCCCTTCCTCTTCTTCCTCCTCCTCCTCCTCCTCTTCCTCCAATCCTGATTCTTCCTCCTCCATCCCCTTCCTCCTCCTCTTCCTCTCCCAAATTTTCCTCCTCCTTCCTCTTCCTCTTCCTCTTCCTCTTCCTCTTCCTCTTCCTCTTCCTCTTCCTCTTCCTCTTCCTCTATCCCAATTTTTCCTCCTCCCCTTCCTCTGTCTCCTGCCCCTCCTCTTCCTCAATCCCCATTCTTCCTCCCCGCCTTCCTCTTTTTCCTTCATCCCCTTCCTCCTCCTCCTCCTCCATCGCCGTTCTTCCACCCTGCCTTCATCCTCCTCTTCCATCTCCTTGGCCCTCCTCTTCCTCTCTCCCGAATTTTCCTCCTCACCTTCGTCTTCCTCCTCTTCCTCTTCCTTTTTCTTCCTCCTCCTCTTCCTCCATCCCCGTTCTTCCTCCTCACCTTCATCCTCCTCATCCTCACTTTCCTTCCTCTTCCTTCATCTCCCATCCTCTTCCTCACCTTCATCCTCTTCCTCCCCTTCCTCCTCTTCCTCTTCCTCCTCCTCCCTATTGCCTTCCTCGCTCTCCCTGACCCCTCCCCCTTTCACAACAAGCCCCTCCCCCTTTCCCCCAGGCCTATCGCGATTGGCCGGCCCGGCGGCGGAGGCGGGGCTGGCGGCGCTGGAGGCGGAGCTTGGCCGAGGCCCCGCCCCCAAGGTGGGGCTGCTGGAGCTGTGCCGGAGCCGCCGCTACCGGCAGCCGCTGATCGTCACCCTGGGGCTGCAGCTGGCGCAGCAGCTCTCGGGCATCAACGCGGTAAAAACGGGGCGAAAACACCCGAAAACGGGAAAAACGGGGGAAAACCGGCAAAAAACGGGGAAAAAATAGCGAGGAAATAGTGAAAAATGGGCGTGGTTTAAGGGAAATGGGTGTGGCAGTGGGCGGGGCCATTAACATCACTCTGGCGCAGCAGTTCTTGGTGATAAACACAGAAAAAATGGGTCCAAAAGACCTGAAATAGGGAAAAATGGGAGGGAAATGAGCAAAAATGGGCGTGGCTTAAAGGAAATGGGTGTGGCCATGGTGTCACCCTGGGGCTGCAGCTCTCGGGCATCAACGCGGTAAAAGCGGGGAGAAAACACCCGAAAACGGGAAAAATGGGGAAAAACGGCAAAAAATTGGGGGAAAATTGGGGAAAATGGGCGGGAATTATAGAAAAATGGGCGTGATATAAGGGAAATGGGTGTGGCAGCGGGCGGGGCCATTAACATCACTCTGGCGCAGCAGTTCTTGGTGATAAACAGAGAAAAAATGGGTCCAAAAGACCTGAAATTGGGAAAAATGGGGAAAAATAGAGAAAAATGGGAGGGAAATGAGCAAAAATGGGCGTGGTTTGAGGGAAAAGGGGCGTGTCCTCCTGCTGACCACGCCCCTTTCTCACCCCAGATCTTCTACTATTCGACGTCCATCTTTGAGGGGGCGGGGCTTCAGGACCCGGCCGTTGGCACCATCGGAACGGGCGTGGTCAACGTGGCGGCCACCGCCCTGTCGGTAAGCCACGCCCACTGCCACGTCCGTGGCCACGCCCCCTGTGGGAGGGGTCCTGTGGTGCCCTAAGGGGGTGGGCGTGGCCATGAGGGGGTGTGGTCTCATTGTGGGCGTGGTCGTGGACGGAGGGGGTCTCATTGTGGGCGTGGTATCAATGGGGTGTGGCCCTGGTGGGTGGGGTCTTCTGAGTGGGTGTGGTCATGAGTGGGAGTGGTTTCATTTGTGGGTGTGGTCATGAGGGGGAGGAGCTTCATGGAGGGGCATGGTAATGAGTGGGAGTGGCCTCATGGAGGGCGTGGCCAGGGTGGGAGTGGTCTGGTGGGTGTGGTCATGAGGGGGAGGAGTAATTTTTGGGTGCAGTTACAAGTGGGAGTGGCCTCATGGTGGGCGTGGTCATAAATGGGAGGAGTCTCAATGGGCATGGTCACAATGGTTGTGGGTGTTGGAGTGGGCGTGGCCGAAGGGGGCGTGGCCCCGTGGTGGGCATGATCAAAAGTGGGAGGAGTCTCATTGATGGGCGTGGTCACAATGGGTTTGGTCTGGTGCTGGGCGTGGTCAAAAGGGGCGTGGTGTCCTGGTGAGCTTTGTCATGGGGTGTGGCTTCGTGGTGGGCGTGGCCTCTGGATGGGCCTCATTGATGGGCTCAGTCACAAGGGGGAGGAGCCTCACCGATGGGCGTGGCCACAACCGGGAGCGGTCCCATAATGGGGTGGGGTGTGTCACCGGTGGGCGTGGCCTCGCAGTGGGCGTGTCCCGCTCTGAGCCCCGCCCCCTGGCGCAGGTGGTGCTGGTGGAGCGGGCGGGGCGCCGCGTGCTGCAGCTCGTGGGGCTGCTGGGCATGATGGGATGCGCCGGGACCCTGGGCGTGGCCCTCAAGGTGAGCAAAGGGCGGGACCCCAAACTCACCTGGGACCCCCCAAAAATCCCAAATCCAACCCTGAATCCCAAAACTCACCTGGGCACCCCCCAACAAATCCAAATCAAAACGCGGACCCCAAAACTCACCTGGGCGTGGCCCTCAAGGTGAGCAAAGGGGGGACCCCAAAATCACCTGGGACCCCCCAAAATAAAACACCAAATCCCCCAAATCCCAAATCCAAACCTGGACCCCAAATCTCACCTGGGACCCCAAAATCCAACACGGGACCCCAAATCTCACCTGGGACCCCCCAAAATAAAACACCAAATCCCCTAAATCCCAAATCCAACCCTGAATCCAACCCTGGACCCCAAAATCCAACCTTGAAACCTTAAACTCACCTGGGATCCCCCAAAAATCCCAAATCCAACCCTGAAACACCAATCTCACCTGGGCACCCCAAAAAAAACCCCAAAATTTTCTGCATTTCTACTCCCAAAACCCCTGAATCTTCCCCATTTCTCCCCCATCTGAGCCCCAAAAAAATCCCGATTTTTCCCCATTTTTACCCCATTTCCTCCCCAAAAAATCCCGATTTTTCCCCGTCTTCACCCCAAAAAACCCCTAAAAAAATCAGGAAAAATTCAGGAAAAATCCAGGAAAAAAAATCTGGAAAAAAATGTCTGGAAAAAATCAGAAAAAAATATTGAAAAAAACTGGAAAAAAAATCTGAATAAAATATCAGGAAAAAAATATTTTAAAAATCTGAACAAATCGGAAAAAAATCGGAAAAAAAATCAAAAAAAAACCTGAAAAAAATCAGAAAAAATCAGAAAAAAATCCGAAAAAACCCGAAAAAAAATCTGAACAAAACCACGAAAAAACCCGAAAAACATCTGAAAAAAATCCAAAAAAAATCAGAAAAATATCTGAAAAAATTCAGAAAAAAATCCGAAAAAATCCGAAAAACATCTGAAAAAAACCCCGAGAAAACCTGAAAAAAATCTGAAAAAAACCCGGAAAAAACCCTGAAAAAACCCGAAAAAAATCAGAAAAAAATCAGAAAAAAATCAGAAAAAAATCAGAAAGAAATGGGATAAAATCTGAAAAAAATCTGAAAAAAAATCCAAAGAAAATCCGAAAAAACCAGAAAAAAAATCAGAAAAAATCCAAAAAAATCTGAAAAAAATCCGAAAAAATCCGAAAAAAATCGGAAAAAATTCAAAAAAAAATCCGAAAAAATACGAAAAAAATACGCCAAAAAATACGAAAAAAATCCGAAAAAATCCGAAAAATCAAAAGAAAAAAAAAAAAAAAAAAAAGAGAAAAAAAAACGAAAACGAAAAATCAAAAAATCCGAAAAAATCGAAAAAACGAAAAAATCCGAAAAAATACGAAAAAATCGAAAAAATCCGAAAAAATCAGAAAAATCCGAAAAAACGAAAAAATCCGAAAAAATACAAAAAATCGAAAAATCCGAAAAAATCGAAAAAATCGAAAAATCGAAAAAATCCGAAAAATCGAAAAAATCGAAAAATCCGAAAAAATCCGAAAAATACGAAAAAATCTGAAAAAAATCCGAAAAAAATCCCAAAAAATACGAAAAAAATACGAAAAAAATACGAAAAAAATACGAAAAAATCTGAAAAATCAGAAAAAAATCCGAAAAAAATCCGAAAAAATCCAAAAAAAATCCGAAAAAATCCGAAAAAATCCGAAAAAAATCCGAAAAAATACGAAAAAAATACGAAAAAAATACGAAAAAATCTGAAAAAAATCCGAAAAAAATCCGAAAAAATCCGAAAAAAATCCGAAAAAATCGAAAAAAAAAAATACGAAAAAAATCCGAAAAAATACGAAAAAAATACGAAAAAATACAAAAAAAAAAATGCAAAAAAATCCAAAAAATCCGAAAAATCCGAAAAAATCCGAAAAAAAACGAAAAAATACGAAAAAATAAGAAAAAATCTGAAAAAATCCGAAAAAATCCGAAAAAATCCCAAAAAATCCGAAAAAATACAAAAAAATACGAAAAAATCAAAAAATACGAAAAAATACGAAAAAATACGAAAAAATCGAAAAATGCGAAAAAATCCGAAAAAATCCAAAAAAATCCGAAAAAAAAAAAATCCGAAAAAAATCCGAAAAAATACGAAAAAAATACGAAAAAAATACGAAAAAATCTGAAAAAAATCCGAAAAAAAGCCGAAAAAAATCCCCCAAAACCCCCAAATTCCCATTTTTTCCCCGCAGCTGGGGGGTTCCGTGTGGGGCGCGCTGGCGCTGGGCTCTGCCTTGGCCTTCGTGGGATTTTTCGCCGTCGGGCCGGGGCCGCTGCCCTGGTTCGTGGGCGCCGAGCTCTTCCCGCCCGGGCCCCGCGGCGCCGCGCTCGCCCTGGCCGGGCTCGTCAACTGGGCCAGCAACACGGCCGTGGCCATGGCCTTCCCCCCGCTGCAGGTAAATTGGGGGATTGATGGGATTTTGGGGGTTTGGGGGATTTTTGGGGCGATTTTCGGGGATTTTCGGGATGATTTTGGGGGGTTTTTGGGGGGTCAAATGGGGTAAAAATTGGGGAAAAATGGGGGGAAAATGGGGAAAATTCAGGATTTTTTGGTGGGGAAATGGGGAAAATTTGAGGGGTTTTTGGGAGAAAATGGGGAAAATTTGGGGTTTAGGGTGGATTTGGGAGCAGTTTTGGGGGATTTAAAGGGGATTTTGGGGGCTTTGGGGGAATTTAAGGGGGGATTTTGGGGATGGTTTGGCCGGGGCCATGGACTTCCCCCCGCTGCAGGTAAATTGGGGGGATTGATGGGATTTTGGGGTTTGGGGGATTTTTGGGGTGATTTGGGGGAGTTTTGGGGCGATTTTGGGGGGGTTATGGGGGTTTTGGGGGAAGGGTTTGGGGCAATTTTGGGGATTCTGGGGACTTAATTTTCTCCAAATTTTTATCCCCAAAAATCCCAACTTTTTTCCCTCAATTTTCCCGTTTTTGCCGTTTCTCTCCCCAGGACGCCCTGGGCCCCCTGGTGTTCCTCCTTTTCGGGGGGCTCCTGGGCGCTTTGGGGGGGTTTTTGGAGGATTTTGTGGATTTCTTTTTCCTCCACTTTTTCCCATTTTTCCCCTCCAAAACCCCAATTTCTCCCCTAATTTTTCCCCAAAAAATTCCAATTTTCCCCCAAATTTTCCCCCAAATTTTCCCCCAAAATTTTCCCCAATTTTCCCCCAAAATTTTCCCCCAAAAATTCCAAGTTTTCCCCAAATCTTCCCCCTAAATTTCCCCCCAATTTTTCCCCAATTTTCCCCAATTTTCCCCCAATTTTCCCCCTAAATTTCCCCAATTTCCCCCCAAACTTTCCCCCATTCTTTCCCATTTATTCCCTCCAAAAATCCCAATTTTCCCCCAAATTCCCCCAATTTCCCCCCTAATTTTCCCCCAATTTTACCCCAATTTCTCCCCAATTTTCCCCCAAATTTTCCCCCTAAATTTCCCCCAATTTCTCCCCTAATTTTTCCCCAATTTTCCCCATTTTTTCCCCAATTTTCCCCCAAGTTTTCCCCCCAATTTCCCCCCAATTTTCCCCCTAAATTTCCCCCAATTTCCCCCCTAATTTTTCCCCAATTTTCCCCATTTTTTCCCCAATTTTCCCCCAAGTTTTCCCCCCAATTTCCCCCCAATTTCCCCCCAATTTTTCCCCAATTTTCCTCCAATTTT
The DNA here is from genome assembly GCF_901933205.1 of Camarhynchus parvulus. Taxonomy (NCBI): domain Eukaryota; kingdom Metazoa; phylum Chordata; class Aves; order Passeriformes; family Thraupidae; genus Camarhynchus; species Camarhynchus parvulus. The sequence goes on from NW_022148248.1 coordinate 255,841, forward strand.
CCCCCCAAAAATCCCATTTTTCCCCCAATTTTCCCCCAATTTTTCCCCATTTTTTCCCCAATTTTTCCCCAATTTTCCCCCAAGTTTTCCCCCTACATTTCCCCCAATTTCCCTCCAATTTTTCCCCAATGTTCCCCCAATTTCCCCCCAATTTTCCCCCAATTTTCCCCCCGACAATTCCCCCGTTTCTCTCCGCAGGACGCCCTGGGCCCGCTGGTGTTCCTGCTTTTCGGGGCGCTCCTGGGCGCTTTCTCGCTCTTCACCTTCCTGCTGCTGCCCGAGACACGCGGCCGCCCCTTCCCCGCCCCGGGACCCCCAAACCGCCCCCAACTCCTCCCCCCTGGCCCTGCTGGGGCCCCCCGAGAAGGACACGGAGCTGCAGAGCCTGGCCGCCCACGAGGAGCCCTGAAACGGCCGGGGAACCCCAAAAATTTGGGGCAAAACCCCCAAAAATTTGGGGTTTTTTTGGCGCAAAAATCCCCAAAATTTCGGGTTTTTTAAGGCGATTTTTGGGGTTTTTTTGGCCCCGATTTTGGGCACCCCAGGAGGTTTCAGGGTTTTTTGGGGTTTTTATCAGTTCTGAGGTGGGCCCCAAAAATTTGGGGTGAAACCCCAAAAAATTTGGGTTTTTTGTGGCGCAAAAATCCCAAAAAATTTCGTTTTTTTTAAGGCGATTTTTGGGGGATTTTTGGGCCCGATTTTTGGGGACCCCAGGAGGTTTTAGGATTTGGTTTTTTTCTTTTTTTCAGTGCTGAGGTGGGACCCAAAAATTTGGGGTTTTTTGGGGTCGGTTTTGGGGCAAATCCGCCAAAAATTTGGGGTTTTTAAGGCGCAAAATCCCCAAAATTTCGGTTTTTTAAGGCGCCTTCGGGTCGATTTTTTGGACATTTTGGGCCAATTTTGGGGGGTCCCCAAAATTTTAGGGGTTTTTTTTTTCAGTTTTCAGGTGGGCCCCAAAAATTTGGGGCTTTTTGGGGTCGGTTTTGAGGCAAATCCGCCAAAACTTTGGGGTTTTTTTTAATGGCGCTTTTGGGCCAATTTTTGGGATTTTTGGGCCCTTTTGGGTCGATTTTGGGGCATCCCCCCCAAATCTGAGCGTTTTTTTGGCACTTTGGAGTTGATTTTGAGGGATCCCCCAAAAATTTGGGGCATTTTGGGGCAATTTTGGGGCTTCCCAATCCCAAATTTGGGTTTTCCTGAGGCGACCCTAAAACTTTGGGTTTTTTAAGGCATTTCTGGGGCGATTTTTGGTTTTTTGAGGAACCCCCAAAATTTTTTGGGTTTTTTTGGGGGGGGACCCCAAAGTTTTTTGGTTTTTTTTTCCCCACGTTTTATTCGGGGAGGGATTTGGGGAGGATTTAGGGATTTTTGGGGCCTCCCTCCCCCGGTTGTAAATCAAGGTGAGAACAAAAGAGCGGCGACCCCGAAATTTGGGGGATTTTGGGGAAAATTCACGATTTTTGGATGAATTTGGGGAATTTTTAGATGAAGTTTAGAGGAATTTTTGGGAAATTTGGGGAATTTTGGGGGTGGGGGAGGGGAAAAGGGGCGGAGCTCCCCAATATTTAAGGAAGGCGGGGTCAGACCCCCAAATTGGGAAAGTTTGACCCCAAAATTGGGGGTGGGGGAGGGGATTTGAAGGGCGGGGCCTCCAAGTTTCGGCGCCTTTAATCACAAGCCCCGCCCCTTCGGAGGCCACGCCCTCCTCGCGTCCCATTGGTGGATCAGCGGCAGCGCCGCCTCTGATTGGTCGAGAGCCTCGTGGCGCGCACGCGGGGCGGGAGGGGGCGCCGCGTGAGCGCCGGCGGGCGGCGCATGCGCAGTGATGAGACCTCGCGGCGCGTCCGCATTAATCTACATACATTTACATAAATCTGCATAAATCCCGGCCGCTGGCCATGAGGCGATCTACGTCACTAAGCTCATTTGCATAACGAGCGCTGCAGGCGGCGTTGCCATGGCAAGCCCCCCACCCCCTCCCCCCGAAAGGCGCCTGAGGTGAGGCCGGGCCTCGCCCGCCGCGTGCTCCAAATCTCGCGAGAATTCCCCAGCTACGCCGCGTTCCCCTTAGCGAAATCTCGCGAGATCAGAGGGCGGTCAGGCAGATCGCAGCGCGGCGCTCTCGCGAGACCATGCCGACCGCGCCGCGCTGCTCAGCTCCGCAAATCTCGCGAGAATCTTCGGAAGGCCCGGCGCCGCCATGATTTAACCCCACCCCCCCTCTTGTCGCGCATGCGCACACCCATCACCGCACCACCCCCTCCCTTGTGCGCGCACGCGCAGCTCCGTCCGCGGCGCGGCCCCACCCTCGCCGCGCATGCTCAGTGCCGCTCGTCCCCCCGCCCCGGGGCGGGCGCGCATGCGCGGTGGGGCCCGGGGGTTGCAGCAGCTCCAGCGCGGCGGCGGTTCGGGCTTCGGGGCTCGCGGGCGCGGGGGTGAGTGCGGGCCCGGCCCCGGCGGGTTCCGGGCGGCGGCCTCGCCCTTCGGGGAGGTGGGGGGAAGCTCCGCCGTGCCTCCCGGTCCTTGCCCCGCGCGGTTTTCCCCTCAGGCCCGGCCTAGGCCGCGCCCGCCCGCCAGGGGGGGCCGCGTGGCGGCGGCGAGCGCGCGACCCCCCCCCCCACCACGGACGGAATTTGGGGATCCCCCCCCCCCCAGAAACTCCTTATAAGGAATTGTGGGACCCCCCCGAGTTTCCGTAGAAAGAAATTGGGGAGCCTCGGTTTTCCACACGCGGAAACGGGGGGGCCTCGGTGTCCATATAAGGAAACGGGGGAGCCCCCTGAATTCCATATAAGGAAATGGGGGAACCCCTGAATTCCATATAAGGAAAGGGGGACCCCTGAATTCCATATAAGGAAAGGGGGGACCCTCGGGTTTCCATATAAGGAAGTCGGGGACCCCCGCCGCTCCTTATAAGGAAATGGGGGACCCCCAAACTCCTTATAGGGAAATTGGGGAGCCCCTGTAAGGCCGGGATTCCCCTCCCTTTATAAAATACTCGGGGAACCCCCAAAAAACCCCCAAATTCCCCCCAAAACCCCCTGGACCCCCCAAAATTCCCCCCTCCCGACCTCCCAGCCCCCCCCAGAGGGGATTTTTTTGGGGGACCCCCCTGTCCCAAGGGTGGGGAGCCCCCAAAATTTTGGGGGGGTCCCCACGTGTGTTACACCCCCGACCCACGTGACACCTCCCCTCCCCCCACCCGGATTTTGGGGGTCCCTCCCCCATTTTTGGCTCTCAATTCTCCTTCCTTGGGGTTCCCCGATCCCTTTTTGGGGTTCCCCATTTTTGGGGGTTCCCTTTTCCCATTTCGGGGCCCCTTTTTTGGGGGGTCCCCCCTCCCTTTTTGAGCTTCCCCTTCCCACTTTACCCCAAATTTTTGGGGTGCCCCGACCCCCAAATTTTTCGTGCTTCCCCCTGACCCCCCAAATTTCACTTTCCCCATTTCCTGACCCCCCAAATTTTGGGGTTCCCCACCCCTTGAACCCCTTTTTTTGGGGCTTTCACCCATTTTTTGGGAAGCCAATTTTGGGTTTCTTTTTCCCACTTTATCCTGAATTTTTGGGCTCATCCAACCCTCCCTGATTCCCAAATTTTTCCTCCTTCTTCCTGACCCCCCAAATTTCACTTTCCCCACCCTCTGACCCCCCAAATTTTGGGGTTCCCCACCCCTTGAACCCCTTTTTTTAGGCTCTCCACCTCCTTTTTGGGCTTTATTTTCTCACTTTCCTCCTGATTTTTGGGCTCCCCCAACACTCCCTGACCCCCAAATTTTTCCTGCTTCTCCCCGACCCCCCAAATTTCACTTTCCCCTCCTTCCTGACCCCCCAAATTTTGGGGTTCCTCATTTTCTGACTCCTCAAATTTTGGGATTTCCACCCCCTGACCTCTCTTTTTTTGAGTTTCCCAGCTCCTTTTTCATCTCCTTTAATCCCAAATTTTTGGGCTCATCCGACCTCCCCCGAGCCCCAAATTTTTCCTGCTTCTCCCCAACCCCCAAATTTCACTTCCCCCCCCTTCCTGACCCCCCGAATTTTGGGAATTCGCCCCCAGAGAGGCGATGGCCGACGACCTGGACTTCGAGACGGGCGACGCGGGGGCCTCGGCCACGTTCCCCATGCAGTGCTCGGCGCTGCGCAAGAACGGCTTCGTGGTGCTCAAGGGCCGCCCCTGCAAGATCGTGGAGATGAGCACCTCCAAAACGGGCAAGCACGGCCACGCCAAGGTGGGGAGAAGCCCGGGGAGCCCCGGAATTCCTGCTGGGAACGGTGAAACCAAAATCCAAATAAGAGGTTCCTGTTATTTGCTTGATCCCCCAACACCCAAATCTCAAAAAATCCCAAAATTGGGGATTTGGGATTGCCAAGGTAGCCAGAATCCTGGGAAGATCCCGAAATTCCTGCTGGGAACGGTGAAACCCCCGAGGAAATCCCAAATTCCTGAGCCGAGTTAGCGCAGAGGGATTCCGGTTCCTGCAGAGCTTCTTGGAGCCATTCTGGGGCTCTGATCACCCCAAAACCAGCCCAAAAATCTCAGAAAAATCCTAAAATTGGGGATTTGGGATTGCCAAGGTAGCCAAAATCCTGGAAAATCCCGAAATTCCAGGTGGGGAGGGAGAAATCCCCGAGGAAATCCCAGACTCCTGAGCCGGGTTAGCGCAGAGGGGTTCCGGCTCCTGGAGAGGTTGTTGGAGCATTTTCTGGGTTCTGATCACCCAAAAATGACCCAAAAAATGACCCAAAAATCCCAAAATTGGGGATTTGGGAATACCAAGCTAGACAAAATCCTGGAAAATCCCGAAATTCCTGCTGGGAATGGTGAAATCCCCGAGGAAATCCCAAATTCCTGAGCCGGGTTAGCGCAGAGGGATTCCGGTTCCTGCAGAGCTTCTTGGAGCCGTTCTGGGGCTCTGATCACCCAAAAATGCCCCAAAAATGTCCCAAAAATTCCAAAATTGGGGATTTGGGATTGCCAAGGTGGACAAAACCCTGGGAAATCCCGAAATTCCTGCTGGGGAGGGAGAAATCCCGGAGGAAATCCCAAATTCCTGAGCCGAGTCAGCCCCAAGTGGTCAAGGGGTCTCTCGGAGCTTTTTTTGGGTTCTAAACACCCCAAAAATGCCCCAACAACCCCAAAATTGTGAATTAGGGCATGCCAAGGCAGCCACAATCCTGAGGAAATTCTGGAATTCCCAGGAAAATCCAAAAATTCCTGAGAAAATCCCAAAATCTTGAGCTGAGTTCGCACCAAGTGATCCTGGTTCCTGGAGAGGTTGTTGGAGCCATTCTGGGGCTCTGAGCACCCAAAAATGCCCCAAAAAATGTCCCAAAAATCCCAAAATTGGGGATTTGGGATTGCCAAGGTGGGAAAAACTCTGGGGAACCCCAGAATTCCTGCTGGGGAGGGAGAAATTCCCGAGGAAATCCCAAATTCCTGAGCCGAGTTAGCGCAGAGGTATTCCGGTTCCTGGAGACGTTTTTGGAGCCATTTTGGGGCTCTGATTCCCCAAAACCAGCCCAAAAATCTCAGAAAAATCCCAAAATTGTGAATTTGGGCATGCCAAGGCGGCCACAATCCTGAGGAAATTCTGGAATTCCCAGGAAAATCCCAAAATTCCCGAGAAAATCCCAAATTCCTGAGCCGAGTCAGCGCAGCGGGGTTGAAGTGACTCATTGGGTTCTGATCACCCAAAAATGTCCCCAAAAAACGTCCCAAAAATCCCAAAATTGTGAATTTGGGAATGCCAAGGTAGCTAAAATGGCAGGGAAATTCTGGAGTTCCCAGGAAAATCCCAAAATTCCCGAGGAAATCCCAAATTCCTGAGTCGGGTTAGCGCAGAGGGGTTGTGGTCACACAGAGCCTGCCCTGGGCTCTGATTGGCCCAAAAATGCCCCAAAAATCCCCAAAAAATCCCCAAAATTGTTCCCTCCCCCCCAGTCCCTCCCAGTAACCCCAGTTCCCTTCCCAGTGCTCCCAGTCCATCCCAGTTTCCCTCCCAGTATAAACCAGTAACCCCAGTTCCCCCCAGGTGCACCTGGTGGGCATCGACATCTTCACGGGCAAGAAGTACGAGGACATCTGTCCGTCCACCCACAACATGGACGTGCCCAACATCAAACGGAACGACTTCCAGGTGAGAGACACACCTGGGACAGGTAACACACCTGGGACACACCTGTACACACCTGGACACACCTGGGGATACACCTGTACACACCTGGGATACACCTGTACACACCTGGACACACCTGGACACACCTGGGGACACACCTGTACACACCTGTACACACCTGGGGATACACCTGGACACACCTGGACACATCTGTGACACACCTGGGATACACCTGGGACACACCTGGACACACCTGGGGTACACCTGGACACACCTGGGGATACACCTGTACACATCTGTAACACACCTGGGACACACCTGTACACACCTGGACAAGGGGAACAGGACAACCAGTCTGTCCACCACAACATGGGCTTACACAAGGACACCCGGCACACCTGGGAACACACCTGGGACAATGTACACACCTGGGAACACCTGTACACACCTGGGATACACCTGTACACACCTGGACACACCTGGACACACCTGGGGATACACCTGTACACACCTGGGACACACCTGTACACATCTGTGCACACCTGGGATACACCTGGGACACACCTGTACACATCTGTGACACCTGGGATACACCTGGGACACACCTGTACACACCTGGACACACCTGGGGATACACCTGTACACATCTGTGCACACCTGGGACACACCTGGACACACCTGGGGATACACCTGGGACACACCTGTCCATCTGTCTGTCCACCCACAACATGGACGTGCCCAACATCAAACGGAACGACTTCCAGGTGAGAGACACACCTGGGACAGGTAACACACCTGGGACACACCTGTACACACCTGTACACACCTGGGACACACCTGGACACATCTGTGCACACCTGGGAACACCGAACACCGGGATACACCTTACAAACACACTGGGACACACTGTACACACCTGACACACCTGGGGATACTACACACTGTGCACACCTGGGACACACCTGGACACACCTGGGGATACACCGGGACACACGTCCACTGTCTGTCCACCCACAACATGGGCGTAAATGGCGCACTTCCAGGTGAGAGACACACCTGGGACAGGTAACACACCTGGGACACACCTGGACACATCTGTACACACCTGGGACACACCTGGACACATCTGTGCACACCTGGGACACACCTGTAATACACGTGATACACCTGTACAGGTAACACACCTGCACACACCTGGGGATCCAGCTGTTCTTACCTGTTCCTACCTGCCTGTTGTACGGTTGGTGCTGAGGGGTTACCTGTGTCTTCCACCTGTAACTGCCTGTGTGTGTTACCTGTGTGTGTTACCTGTGCATACACGTGTGTTACCTTTGGGTGTTACCTGTGCATAAACATGTGTGTTACCTTTTGTTACCTGTGCATAAACGTGTGTGTTACCTGTATGTGTTACCTGTGTGTGTTACCTGTGCATAAATGTGTGTTACCTGTGTTACCTGTGTGTGTTACCTGTGTTACCTGTGCATACCTGTGTGTGTTACCTGTGCATAAATGTGTGTTACCTGTGTGTGTTACCTGTGCATACCTGTGTGTGCCTGTCCATACCTGTCCCACAGCTCATCGGGATCCAAGACGGGTACCTGTGTGTCTCACCTGTCCATACCTGTGTGCATTACCTGTCTATACCTGTATCTCACCTGTATCTCACCTTAGCACGGGAAGGACGTGTGTTACCCATACCTGTATCACACTGTATCTCACCTGTATCTCACCTGTAGCTCATCGGGATCCAGGACGGGTACCTGTGTGTGTTACCTGTCCATACCTGTATCACACCTGTATCACACCTGTATCTCACCTGTATCACACCTGTATCACACCCGTGTCTCACCTGTATCTCACCTGTATCACACCCGTGTCTCACCTGTGTCTCACCTGTATCACACCTGTATCTCACCTGTATCTCACCTGTATCACACCCGTCTCTCACCTGTATCTCACCTGTATCTCACCTGTAGCTCATCGGGATCCAGGACGGGTACCTGTGTGTGTTACCTGTCCATACCTGTGTGTGTTACCTGTCCACACCTGTATCTCACCTGTATCTCACCTGTATCTCACCTGCCGGATCCAGGCGGGTACTACCTGTGTTACTTCACCTGTATCTCACCTGTATCTCACCTGTGTCTCACCTGTGACTCACCTGTATCACACCCGTGTCTCACCTGTAGCTCATCGGGATCCAGGACGGGTACCTGTGTGTGTTACCTGTCCACACCTGTATCTCACCTGTATCTCACCTGTATCACACCTGTGTCTCACCTGTCTCTCACCTGTATCACACCTGTATCACACCCGTGTCTCACCTGTATCTCACCTGTATCACACCTGTATCACACCCGTGTCTCACCTGTCTCTCACCTGTATCTCACCTGTAGCTCATCGGGATCCAGGACGGGTACCTGTGTGTGTTACCTGTCCATACCTGTATCACACCTGTATCTCACCTGTATCTCACCTGTATCACACCTGTAGCTCACCTGTAGCTCACCTGTAGCTCACCTGTAGCTCATCGGGATCCAGGACGGGTACCTGTGTGTGTTACCTGTCCATACCTGTATCACACCTGTGTCTCACCTGTATCTCACCTGTGTCTCACCTGTGTCTCACCTGTATCTCACCTGTATCTCACCTGTATCACACCTGTATCTCACCTGTATCACACCTGTATCACACCCGTGTCTCACCTGTATCACACCTGTATCTCACCTGTATCACACCTGTATCTCACCTGTAGCTCATCGGGATCCAGGACAGGTACCTGTGTGTGTTACCTGTCCACACCTGTGTGTGTTACCTGTCCACACCTGTATCACACCTGTCTCTCACCCGTGTCTCACCTGTATCTCACCTGTAGCTCAGGGGATCGGGAGGGGGGGAGCGGGGTGTGTGTTACCTGTCACCTGTGTGTGTTACCTGTCCACACCTGTATCACACCTGTCTCTCACCCGTGTCTCACCTGTAGCTCATCGGGATCCAGGACGGGTACCTGTGTGTGTTACCTGTCCATACCTGTGTGTGTTACCTGTCCATACCTGTATCTCACCTGTATCACACCTGTAGCTCACCTGTAGCTCACCTGTATCACACCCGTGTCTCACCTGTATCTCACCTGTATCACACCTGTATCTCACCTGTATCACACCTGTATCTCACCTGTAGCTCATCGGGATCCAGGACAGGTACCTGTGTGTGTTACCTGTCCACACCTGTGTGTGTTACCTGTCCACACCTGTATCACACCTGTCTCTCACCGTGTCTCACCTGTAGCTCATCGGGATCCAGGACGGGTACCTGTGTGTGTTACCTGTCCATACCTGTATCACACCTGTGTCACACCTGTATCACACCTGTGTCACACCTGTATCACACCTGTGTCACACCTGTATCTCACCTGTATCTCACCTGTATCTCACCTGTATCTCACCTGTATCTCACCTGTATCACACCTGTCTCTCACCCGTGTCTCACCTGTATCACACCTGTGTCACACCTGTCTCTCACCCGTGTCTCACCTGTAGCTCATCGGGATCCAGGACGGGTACCTGTCGCTGCTCCAGGACAGCGGGGAGGTGCGGGAGGATCTGCGGCTGCCGGAGGGGGAGCTGGGCCGGGAGATCGAGCAGAAATACGACTGCGGCGAGGAGATCCTGGTACCGGTTATACTGGTTATACTGGTTTATACTGGGAGGGGCTGGGGTGAGATCCTGGTACTGGTTATACTGGGATTGACTGGGTTATACTGGGTTATACTGGTCTGTACTGGCGGAGCTGGGCCGGGAGATGGAGCAGAAATACGACTGCGGCGAGGAGATCCTGGTACTGGTTTATACTGGTTATACTGGGATGGGTTATACTGGTTATACTGGGTTATACTGGGATGGGTTATACTGGGATTGACTGGGTTATACTGGGTTACACTGGGATGGGTTATACTGGGTTATACTGGTTACACTGGGGGAGCTGGGCCAGGAGATGGAGCAGAAATACGGCTGCGGCGAGGAGATCCTGGTACTGGGAATACTGGTTATACTGGTTTATACTGGGACGAGATCCTGGTACTGGTTATACTGGGAGGGACTGGGTTATACTGGGGGGAGGAGATTCTGCGATGGTTATACTGGTTTGTACTAGTCTATACTGGTCTGTACCAGTCTATACTGGTTCATACTGGTCTGTACTGGTCCATACCGGTCTGTACTGATCCGTACTGGTTTATACTGGTCCATAGTGGTCCATACTGGCCTGTATCTGTCCATACTGGTCAGTACTGGTCCATACTGGTTTATACTGGTTTATATCAGTCCGTACTGGTCTGTATGGGTTTTATACTGGTCTGTACCAGTCCGTACTGGTCCATACTGGTTTATAGCGGTCCATTCCAATCCGTACTGGTCCATACTGGTCCATACTGGTTTATCCTTGCCCCGCAGATCACGGTGCTGTCGGCGATGACCGAGGAAGCCGCTGTCGCGATCAAAGCCATGGCCAAATAGGGCAGGTGGGCGGGGCCGCGCCAAAGATGCAAAAAGGGGTGGGGCTTTACCCAAATATGGGAAAGGGGCGGGGCTGGTGACACATTTGGGGAAAGGGGGCGGGGCTGAGGGCAAATATTGTAAAAGAGGCGGGGCTTGGGTCACAGAATAGAAATGGGGGTGGAGCTGCACCAAATAAGGAAGAGAGGGGGTGGGACAGGGCCAAATAAGGGAAAGGGGTGGGGATTGGCATGTAAAGCAGGTGGGGGCGGGGCCTTGGGGGTCACCATGTGGGTCTGGGGGGGGATTTTGGGTCCCTGTGGGATTTGGAGTCCCCATGTGGGTCTGGGGGTGTCACTAATGGGGGTCTCGTGGGGGCTCGGGTCTCGTTTTGGGTCTGGGGTCCCGCTCGGGGTCCCCATTTTGGGTCTGGGGGGGTCCCTCTGGGATTTCGGGGTCCCTTTTGGGTCTGGGGTCCCTGTGGGGTTTGGGGTCCCCATTTTGGGTCTGGGGTCCGGTTCCGGTCCCAGCCCCTCCCCCGTTTCTCTCTCCAGGCGGCGCCGCCGGGGTCGGGCCGGGCCCCTCCCCCACCTGCAGCAGCCGCGGGGGGGGGGGAAGGGGAGGTGGGGGAGGGGCGCGAAGGGGGAGGGGCGACCCGGAGGGGGGAGGGGCTCAAACTCTGTGGGCGGGGCTGGAGGGGTTCCCCCGCCCCTCCCCCCCAAACCCCTCCCCCCCCCTTTCACCCTCCCGTGGTGGGGGAGGGGCGCCCCTCCAAAGGGGGGAGGGGCGGCCCCAGGCTCCTCCCCTTCTCTCTTTTGGCTCCTCCCCCTTTCTCGCCCCTCCCCCTTTTTCGCCCCTCCCCCCCCTCGTTGGGGCCTCGCCGGATGGGAAATAAATAAATAAATAAATAATAATAAAGCGATGGGTTCGTTAATTAACGGCGTTAATTGGGGAGGGGGGAGGGGCCAGGCTGAGGGGGCGGGGCCCCAGGACAGACTGACCAATGGACAGAGGGACCCCTCCCTGGCCGTGCCCCTCCCCCCCCCCGGCCGTGTCCAAAATAAAAAATTTTGGGGTTTTTTTTTTTTTAATTTTTATTTTTAAAACTTTATTTCATGGCTCCAATTCCACCGCCATCAATTCATTCATTCCTCCATTAATTAATTAATTCATCAATCCATTAATTAATTAATCCATTAATTACAGCTCCAATCACTCACCTGAGAGTGGGGGAGGGGTCACCGCCCCCTCACCCCCCCCCAAATTCTCTTTAAAATCCCCTCCCCCACTCCATGACGTCACCCTGGTGGGGGCGTGTCCCGCCGTGACATCACGCGAGAGGAGGGGGCGTGGCCTGCAGTGACGTCATCACTTGTGGTAGAAGCGCTGGCCCTGCCCGTGGGGCAGGAAGGGGCCGTGCCGGGCCTGGGGGAGGGGCAAAGGTGAGGGGGGAGGGGCTTTGAGGGGGCTGGGGGAGGGGCTTTAAGGGGTGGGGGAGGGGCGGAGCACTCACGTGTGGGGGCGGGGCCTGCGGGGCGGAGCCGTGGGCGGGGAAACTGCCGGGGGAGGCGGCGCGGGGGGGGGCGGGGAACGGCAGCGCCGGCTGGGGGGGGGGGGGTGGGGGGGGGAGGGGCACAGGCCCCGCCCCTCCCCCACACTCACCCCCCCCCCCCGTTAAAAAAAAAAACAACAACCAACAAAATTTTGGGGGAAAAAAATCTCCAAATCTGCCCCTCCCCCATTCCCAGCTCTGCCCCTCCCCCCACCAAACCCTGCGCCCCTCCCCCCACTTGTCTCCCTCAGGATTTCCCCGATTCCCCTCCCCCACCCACCTCCTGCCCCTCCCCCCTCAAACCCCTCCATGCCCCCCCCTCAGAATTCCCCCATTCCCCTCCCCCCACCCTCCCCTTTGCCCCTCCCCCACCCCCTTTAGCCCCTCCCCCCACCTTGGCGTTGCCCTGGATGGCCACGGGCAGTTGGGGGCTGGGCAGGAGGGCGGGGCCGGGGTGCAGCGCCTGCGGGGGGTGGGGGAGGGGTGAGGGGGGCGGGGACCCCCTGCCCCTCCCCCCACCCTCCAAACCCGCCCCCTTTCCCCTCCCCCACCCCAAATTCCGGCTGTGCTGCCCCTCCCCCACCTCGCCAAACCCTGATTGGCTGCTGGCCCCTCTCACTGGCCCCACCCCTTTCCCATGGCTCCTCCCCCTTTCCTGAGGCCCCGCCCCCCCCGGTCTTGCTGAACCCTGATTGGCCCCTTAACCATTGTCCCGCCCCCTTTCCTTTGGCCCCGCCCCACTGCCAGGCTCAGTAAACCCTGATTGGCCTATGTAACATGGCCCCGCCCCCTTTTCCAAGGCCCCGCCCCACTTTGGGCTTGCTGAACCCTGATTGGCCCCTTTTACAAGGCCTCACCCCTTTGTATGAGGCCCCGCCCACTTTTATGAGGCCCCGCCCCACTGATGAGTTTGCTGCACCCTGATTGGCCCCTTTCCCGTGGCCCCGCCCCACTCACGGGCTCGCTGAAGCCTGATTGGCTGTTGGCGTGCTCCAGCTGCTTCTGCAGCGGCAGCGACGAACTGGGGGGGAGGAACCCTGGGGGGGGAGGGGAGGGCACAGCGGGGCAGCGGCCCACAGGTGCAGCCAGGTACCCACAGGTGTGCCCAGGAGTGCCCAGGTGTGCCCCAGGTGTGCCCCAGGAGTGCCCAGGAGTGCCCAGGTGTGCCCAGGTCTGCCCAGGAGTGCCCAGGTGTGCCCAGGTGTGCCCCAGGTGTGCCCAGGTGTGCCCAGGAGTGCCCAGGTGTGCCCAGGTGTGCCCCAGGAGTGCCCAGGTGTGCCCAGGTGTGCCCCAGGTGTGCCCAGGAGTGCCCAGGTGTGCCCCAGGAGTGCCCCAGGTGTGCCCAGGAGTGCCCCAGGTGTGCCCCAGGTGTGCCCAGGAGTGCCCAGGTGTGCCCCAGGAGTGCCCAGGTGTGCCCCAGGTGTATCCCAGGTGTGTTTTAGCTGTGCCCAGGTGTTCCCAGTTGCCCCCAGGCGTGCCCAGCCGTGCCCAGGTGTGTTCAGGGTGCCCCCAGCCGTGTCCAGGTGTGCCCAGGTGTGCCCAGGAGTGCCCAGGTGTGTTCAGGGTGCCCCCAGCCGTGCCCCCCGTGCCCTCACCTGGCTGTGCGGGGGGGAAGTGCCCGTGCAGGCCGAAGGCGCCCCCTGGCGGCTGCTGGGGCAGGAACGGCAGCGCCGGGAACGCGGCGGGGGCTGGGAGAGACCAGGACGGACCAGTATAAACCAGTATGGACCAGTATGGACCAGTACAGACCAGTATAAACCAGTACGGACCAGTACATAGCAGTATAACCCAGTCCCCCCCAATCCCTTCCCAGTCCCTCCCAAACGCCCCACCGTCCCAGTTTATCCATCCCCCAGTCCCCCAGTCCCCTCATCCCCCATCCCCCATCCATCCCAGTCCATCCCAGTCCATCCCAGTCCATCCCAGTCCCCCCAGTTTGATCCCAGTCCCTCCCAGTCCCTCCCAGTCCATCCCAGTCCATCCCAGTCCCTCCCAGTCCCCCCCAGTCCATCCCAGTCCATCCCAGTCCATCCCAGTCCACCCGCTCCCCCAGTCCCTCCCATCCCCCCAGTCCCTCCCAGTCCCCCCAGTTTGGTCCCTCCCAGTCCCTCCCATCCATCCCAGTCCATCCCATCCCTCCCAGTCCCCCACCTCCCATCCATCCCAGTCCATCCCAGTCCCCCCAGTCCCCCCAGTCCCCCCAGTCCCTCCCAGTTTGATCCCAGTCCCTCCCATCCCTCCCAGTCCCCCAGTCCCAGTCCATCCCAGTCCATCCCAGTCCATCCCAGTTCCCCAGTCCCCCAGTCCCCCTCCCAGTCCACCCAGTTTGTCCATCCCAGTCCCTCCCAGTCTCCCCCAGTCCATCCCCCAGTCCATCCCAGTCCCTCCCAGTCCCCCCAGTCCACCCAGTCCCCCAGTCCCCCAGTCCATCCCAGTCCATCCCAGTCCCCCCATCTCCCAGTCCCCCTATCCCATCCATCCCAGTCCCCCAGTCCCCCCCAGTCCATCCCAGTCCATCCCAGTCCCGCAGCTGTTGGGCTCCTCCATAGGCCGGGGGGGGTTGGGCGGGGGGGAAGGGCGGGGGCGGGGCCGGGCTCTGCCCCACCCCGAAGGGGGCGGGGCCAGGCCCCCCCTGGGCCCCCCCGAAGGCTCCGGGGTCCCCCCCGGCCCCGAAGGGCGGCTGGGCCCCGAAATGGCGGGGCTGCAATGGGGAGGGGGCGTCAGCAATTTGGGGAGGGGTCCCAAACCACCCCAGGAACCCCAAACAACCCCCAGACCCCCCCAAAACCCCCAAATCCCCCCCAAAATCCCTCCCAATTCCACCCCAAATCCCCCTAAATTCCTCCCAAACCCCCCAAAATTCCCCCCAGTCCCCCAAATTCTCCCCCAAAATCTCCCCAATCCTCCCAAAATCCCCAATTCCCCCTAAATTCCTCCAAAATCCCACCAAATCCCCCAAAATCTCAACAAATCCCCCAAATCTCAACAAATCCCCCCAATTCCTCCCAAATCCCCAAAAATCCCCTGAAATCCCCCAAATTTCCCCCCCAAATCCCTCCAAAATCCCCAAAAACCTCAACAAATCCCCCCCAAATCCTCCCTAAATTCCTCCCAAACCTCCCAAAATCCCGCCCAGATCCCCCAAATCTTCCCCAAATCCCCCCAAACGCCCCCAGACTCACGCTGATCACGGGCGGCCCGAACATTTGCTTGGCCCGGTCGGCCCCGATGAGCCCCGAGCGAGGCCCCCCCGGGCTGCCTGTGGGGACCCCAAAATCACCCAAAGTTACCCCAAAAATCACCCCAAAAACTCCCTCGAAGTCCGCTCAAAAATCACCCCCAAAATCACCCGAAAATCGGCGCAAAATGACCCAAAAATCACCCAAAAATCACCTCACAGGCAGCCCCAACATCACCCCAAAATCAGCTGCAAAATCACCCCCAAAATCAGCCCGAAATTACCGTAAAATCGCCCCAAAATGACCCCAAAAGGAGCCACAGACCCCTCTGGGACCCCCAGACCCCCAGGACCCCCCAAATCCCCCCAGGACCCCCCAATCCCCCTCACCTGTCATGCCCAGCAGGTGAGCCCCCGGCACCCCCAAACCCTGCGGGTAGGCGGCCGCGGTCAGCGTGGTCAGGTCACTGCAGAACGGGGCAAAACCACAAAAATCACCCCAAAACCGGCCAAAATCACCCCAAAACCGGCCAAAATCACCCCAAAAACAGCACAAATCAACCCAAAATCAGCCCAAATCACCCCAAAACCAGCCAAAATCACCCCAAAACCAGCCAAAATCACCCCAAAAACGGCCAAAATCACCCCAAAACCAGCCAAAATCACCCCAAAACAGCCAAAATCACCCCAAAACCAGCCAAAATCCAAAACGCCAAAATCACCCCAAAACCAGCCAAAATCACCCCAAAACCGGCCAAAATCACCCCAAAACCAGCCAAAATCACCCCAAAACCAGCCAAAATCACACCAAAAACAGCCAAAATCACCCCAAAACGGCCAAAATCACCCCAAAACCAGCCAAAATCACCCCAAAATCACCCCAAATCAACCCAAAACCAGCCAAAACCAACACAAAATCAGCACAAATCAACCCAAAATCACCTAAAAATCCCCCCAATATCAGCCAAAATCACCCTAAAACCAGCCCAAACCAACCCAAAACCAGCCAAAATCACACAAAATCAGCCAAAATCACCCCAAAACAGCAAATTAACCCAAAATCATCTCAAAATTCCCCCAAAATCATCTCAAAATTCCCCCAAAAACATCTCAAAATTCCCCCAAAACCAGCAAAAATCACCCCAAAATCACCTCAAAATCCCCCCAAAACAGCCAAAATCCCCCAAAAGCACCAAAATCAACACCAAACCAGCAAAAAGCACCCCAAAAGCACCAAAAATCAGCCAAAAAAAACCAGTGGAAAACACCCCAAAAACACCCAAAATTGCCCAAATCTGCCCCAAAGCAGCCCAAACCAGCCCGAATCACACAAAACCCGCCCAGAATGACCCAAAATTGCCCCAAAACTACAAAAACTGCCCCAAATCGCCCCCAAAACCCCTCAAAAATCCCATTTTCCCTCAAAAATTTCAATTTTTCCCCAAAATCCCCACCACCCCCGAATTCCAATTTCCCCCCCAAAACTCCCATTTTTTCCCATTTTTCCCCCCGAATTCACAGTTTTTCCAAAATTCCAATTTTTCCCCCCAAATTTCCCATTTTCTCCCAAAATTCCCGTTTTTTTTTCACCATTTCCCCCCAAATTTCTCTTTTTTTCTCCGTTTTTCTCCCAAAATTCCCATTTTTTTTCCCCCCAAATTCCCATTTTTTCCCCCAAAACTCCCATTTTGCCCCCCAAAACTCCCATTTTTCTCCAAAAAAATCCCTTTTTTTTCCCATTTTCCCCTTTTTTTTCCCTAAAACTTCCCATTTTTTCCCAAAATTCCCATTTTTCACCCCAAATTGCATCGCCCACCTCTGCTCCTTGCGGCGCCGTTTCTCCTCCTCGTGCAGAACCTTCTTGAGCTGCAGGAAGAGCTGGTGCTTCTCCTCCTGCAGGGCCCCCAGCTTCTCCTGCAGCTTCAGCAGCTGGATTTGGGGAGAAAAATCAGAAATTTGGGAAAAAATGGGGAAAAAATGGTGATTTTTGGTGAAAAAACGGCGATTTTTGGTGAAAAAATGGGATTTTTTGGGGGGTTTTTTATGGGGTTTCTCCTCCTGCAGGGCCCCCAGCTTCTCCTGCAGCTTCAGCAGCTGGATTTGGGGAGAAAAATGGGAATTTTGGGAAAAAATGGAGACAAAAATGGTGATTTTTGGTGAAAAACGGCGATTTTTGGGGTAAAAATGGGATTTTTTTGCAGGAAAAAATGGGATTTTGAGGGGTGTTTGATGGGGCTTCTGCTCCTGGAGAGTTCCCAGCTTCTCCTGCAGCTTCAGCAGCTGAATTTGGGGAGAAAAATGGGAATTTTGGGAAAAAATGGTGATTTTTGGTGAAAAAACAGCGATTTTTGGGGTAAAAATGGGAATTTTTGGGGTAAAATGGGAATTTTTGGGGGGTTTTTGATGAGGCTTCTCCTCCTGCAGGGCCCCCAGCTTCTCCTGCAGCTTCAGCAGCTAAAATGGGGTGAAAAATGAGAAATTTGGGAAAAAATAGGGAAAAAATGGTGATTTTTGGTGAAAAAATGGGAATTTTGGGGGATAAACAGCAATTTTTGGAGGAAAAAACGAGATTTTTAGGGGTAAAAATGGGATTTTTAAGCGGATTTTTTGTTGATGATTTTAGGGCAGATATTTTTTATTTTTGGGGCGATTTTTGGGCCGGTTCTTGTTTTATTTTGGGTGATTTCTGGGCTGATTTTTCCAAGTTTTTGGGCAGATTTTAAAATTTTTTGGGGGGGAGCATTTTTGGGGTGATTATTTTTATTTTTGGGGGGATTTTTGAGCTGTTTTTTTTTATTTTGGGGCTGATTGTGTCGGATTTTTTGGGGGATTTTTGGGCTGGATGTTTTGATTTCTTGGGGAATTTTGGGCTGACTTTTTTTAGTTTTGGGCTGATTTTTTGGGGGATATTTCAGGAGATTTTTTCGATTTTTTTGGGTTCATTTTTCTTGGATTTTAGGGGATTTTGGGGGGAATTTTTTGGGGGTTTTGGGGTGAATTTGTATGGGGATTTTTGGGGTGATTTTTTTGATTGTGGGGCAGATTTTGGTGTGAATGTTGGTGGTTTTTGCCCACCTGCTCATGGGTCTCCTCCAGGCTCATCCTCTCCTCCAGCGAGGCCGATTTTGGGGGAATTTTTGGGCTGATTTTTGGGTGAATTTTGGGCTGATTTTTTTGCGAACTTTTGCGAATTTTTTTGGTGCTGATTTTTTTTTTTTGGGGGAGATTTTTGGGCTGATATTTTTAATTTTTATGGGGATTTTTGGGGCTGATATTTTGGATATTTTGGGAGATTTTCGAGCTGATTTTTTTTTTAATTTTTGGGGTTATTTTCGGGCTGATTTTTTTTTATTTTGGGCGGATTTTTTGGGTGATTTTTTGGGTGATTTTGAGGCTAATTTTGGGCTGATTTTTGGTGGGTTTTTGCCCACCTGCTCCCGCGTCTCCTCCAGGCTCATCCTCTCCTCCAGCTCCTTGCGCCGGCGCCGCTCCTGCTCCTCCCGAACCTTCTGCTCCATCATCTTGTCCACCTCCTCCTCCTCTGCGGCCAGGGGCACGCGGGGTCACTCAGGGGTCACTCGGGGGTCACCTGGTCATCACGGGACCATTGTCACCGACATTGGTCACTGGATCATTGGTCATCACGGCACGGTTGGTCACATTGGTCACCAGGGTCATTCATTGGTCACTCATTGGCAGGTCAGGGGGTCACATTGGTCACTCAGGGGTCACATTGGTCACCAGGGTATTAATTGGTCATCATTGGTCACTCATTGGTCATCAGTCAATGTACATGGGTACAGAAATGACGACCATTGGGGTCTGGTCAGGGGTCATTCATTGGTCACTCATTGGTCACTCATTGGTCACTCATTGGTCACTCAGGGGGTCATTCATTGGTCATTCACGGTCACTCATTGGTCATTCATTGGTCATTCATTGGTCACTCATTGGTCACTCATTGGTCACTCATTGGTCACTCGGGGTCATTCATTGGTCACTCATTGGTCATTCACGGTCACTCATTGGTCACTCATTGGTCACTCATTGGTCATTCACGGTCATTCATTGGTCACTCATTGGTCACTCAGTGGTCACTCATTGGTCATTCACGGTCACTCATTGGTCACTCATTGGTCACTCATTGGTCACCAGGGATTTTTGGGGTCCCAGCTCCACCCTGACCCCACCCCCTCCCCAAAGGGGGCGTGGCCTGTTACCATAGGAACCCCGCCGGGGGCGTGGCCTACTGCCATGGGAACGCCACCGGGGGCGTGGCCAACTCTACAGAAACGGCGCCAAACGCGGCCTGGTTGCCATGGAGACGCCGAGGGGGCGTGGCCTGTTGCTATGGATCCCCCCGCGGGGCCTGCTCCTGTTGCCATGGAAACCGCGCCTGGGCGGCGCGCGCGGCCTCGTCCCCTCACGGAGCCCTCGGGGCTCCCCCGAACCTCCCCGGGACGCTCCGGGGCTCCCCATCCCTCAAGGACCCTCCGGGGCTGCCCGGGAACCATCTGGGGCTCCCCCGGCCCTCAGGGGCCCTCCGGGGCTCCCTTGGGCCCCCCGGGACCCTCCGGCCCTCAGCCTCCCCCGGGACCCTCCGAGGCTTCCCCGCCCCCCGGGACCCTGCCGGAGCCCTCACCCTGCCGTTTGCGCTCCCTCTCCACCATGACGTGGCGGTGCAGAGCCCGAGCCATGGCCGAGCTCAGCTTCGGCCGCTCCAGCAGCGCCGGCATCGTGGGAGGAACGAGGGGCCGCGGGGCCGGGCCGGGCCGAGGGGAACGAGCGGGGCCGGGCCGAGGCCGCGGTTCCGCTTCCGGAGCGGCGGGAACGGGAAAGGTTCCCCTCAGAGAGAAGCCACGCCCCCCTGCGACGGGAACGAGGCTAAACCACGCCCCAAAAGAGCCGTGAGGCGAAGCCACGCCTTTTTTGCCATAAATGAGGCTTAACCACGCCCCCTGTGGTGGGAACGAGACTAAACCGCGCCCCAAATGAGCCATGAGGTGAAACCACGCCCACTCAAGCGGGAACGAGGCTAAACCACTCCCCAAAAGCGCAGTGAGGCGAAACCACGCCTTCTTTTGCCAGAAATGAGGCTAAACCACGCCCCGATTTCCTTCTAAGGAAAAACCACGCCCCTTGTGGGTGAACGAGGCTGAGCCACGCCCATGATGTCCTTGTGAGGTGAAGCCACGCCCCGTCCATCGGAAACGAGGTTAAACCACGCCCTGATTACCATATAAGGAGAACACAGAGGTTTTAGGCAAAAATCGCGATAAAACCACGCCCTAATCGCCATATAAGGCGAAAACACGCCCCTTCGGATCAAAACGAGGCTAAACCACGCCCTGATTTTCTTAAAAGGTTAAACCACGCCCCGATCGTTAAATATAAAGGAACCACGCCCCTTTTGCTCCCTCAGGCTCCTCCCCCAAGCCCCGGGGGAATCCCCAGGGAATCCCCGACCCCTCCCCCACCCCGGGACCCCCCAGATTTCCCGCCCCTCCCCCACAAAGCATCTGAATTTTTTATTTTTTTTCTCACGGTTTTATTTTGGGGAGGGGGGGGAGGGGAAAAGGGGGAGAGGGGCGCGACCCCCCCCTCCCCCTCCCCCACCCTCGCAGCAGCTTTAAATAAAAATTCATTTTTTAAAAAAACAAAACAAAACAAACAAAAAAAAAGACCAGAAACCCCCAAAAAAACCCAACCCCCCCCCCCCAAAAAAAAACCCCTCCCCCACCCCCGGATTCACATTTGGGGCAATAAATAAAGGCGGGGGGGAGGGGCTGTGCAGTGGGGAAGGGGCGGGGCAAGTGCTGTGACCCCTCCCCCCCCCTGAAAAAATGGGGTGAAACCTCCCAAAAATGGATCAGGGACCCCCAAAGAGCCCAAAAATTGGGGGGGACCCCCAGTTCCAGGGGGGTTTCCCCATTTTTTGGGGGGGATTTCCCAAAATCTTGGGGGAATTTCCCCAATTTTGGGGGTGCCCAAATTTTTTTTTGGGGGGGGTCCCCAAGTACAGGGGGGGGGTCTCCAAAATTTTCCTCCAATTTTGGGGATCCCCATCCCTGGGGATTTCCTTGGGGGGATTTTCCTTCCTTGGAGAAATTCCCAAATTTTGGGGGGAAATTCCAAAATTTTGGGGGGGAAATTCCCAAATTTATGGAGGGAAGAATTCCCCAATTTTTTGGAGAAATTTCCCCAATTTTTTGTAGAAATTCCCTCGTTTTTCTTGAAGGAATTCTCCCGTTTTTTGGAGAAATTTTCAGTGGTTTTTTTTTTTGGAGAAATTCCCCCGATTTTGGGTGATAATTCCCCCAAATTTCTTGAAGGAATTCAAGAAATGTTTCCCATTTTTCAGGGAAATTTCCCCATTTTTTTTTGGAGAAACTCCTCCGTTCTTGGAGTGATTTCCCCAATTTTTCTTGGAGAAATTCCTCAATTTTGGGATGATTCCCCCCATATTTTGGGGATCATTTCCCCCATTTTTGAGGCAATTTCCTCCCCATTTTTGGGGATAATCCCCCCTTATTTTTGGGGCTATTTCTTCAATATTTTTGGGGATAATTTCCCCCATTTTTGAGGCCATTTCCCCCATATTTTTGAGGCAATTTCCCCAACATTTCTGGGGTGATTCCCCCCATATTTTGGGGATAATCCCCCCATTTTTCAGGCGATTTCCCCCCATATTTTTGGGGCTCCCCCATATTTCTGGGCTGACTCCCCCCATATTTTGGGGATGATTCCCCCCCATTTTGGGGCTGATTTCCCCGTTTTCGGGGCCGTTTCCCGCTCAGTCCACGCGCACCAGCAGCCCGGCCAGCACGGTGGCCCCCGGCTCCTTGGTCACCCACTCCAGCTGGGCGGGGTCCAGCCCCTGGGGGGGCTCCAGGGCTGGGGGGGGGCTCAGCGAGGGGGGCCCGGCCCGGAAGGAGCCCGGACGGACCCAAACCTCAAAGGCCACCTGAGCCCCCCGGGGCCGCGGCCAGCCCGGCTCCCGGAACCTGCCGAGGGGAGAAAAGGGTTAAAAATGCGCTGAAATATCCCAAATCTACCCCAAAAACCAGCCCAAAATCCACCCTAAAACCAGCCTGGCTCCCAGAACCTGCGGAGGGGAGAAAAGGGTTAAAAGTGTGCTGAAATATCCCAAATCACCCAAAATCACCCAAAATCGTTCCCCCAAAATGAAAAAGTGTGCAAATATCCCAAACCAGCCCAAAATCCAGCCCAAAACCAGCCCGGCTCCCGGAACCTGCCGAGGGGAGAAAAGGGTTAAAAATGTGCTGAAATATCCTAAATCCACCCCAAAATCCAGCCCAAAATCCACCCTAAAACCAGCCCAGTTCCTGGAACCTGGGGAGGGGAGAAAAGGGTTAAAAGTGTGCTGAAATATCCCAAATCCACCCCAAAATCCAGCCCAAAATCCACCCTAAAACCAGCCCAGTTCCTGGAACCTGGGAGGGGAAAAGGGGTAAAAAGGTCCCAAAATTACCCCAAAAATATCCCGAAATGCATCCAAAATCTACCCCAAAATAACACCCCCAAAAATCCAAAATACCCCCCAAAATCAAACCCTAAAACCAGCCCAAAATACCCCAAAACCACCCCAACCCCTCCCCAGGGAACCTGCCAAGGGGAGAAAAGGGTTAAAAGTGTGCTGAAATATCCCAAATCCACCCCAAAATCCAGCCCAAAATCCACCCTAAAACCAGCCCAGTTCCTGGAACCTGGGGAGGGGAGAAAAGGGTTAAAAGTGTGCTGAAATATCCTAAATCCACCCCAAAATCCAGCCCAAACCCAGCCCAGCTCCTGGAACCTGGGGAGGGGAAAAAGGGGTTAGAAATGTCCCAAAATTCACCCCAAAAATATCCCAAAATGCACTCCAAAATCTACCCCTGAAATATCCCGAAATGTACCCCCAAAATATCCCAAAATACACCCCCAAATTGTCCAAAAACCTCCTGAAATCCAACCTCAAAATACCCCAAAATCCACCCCCCAAAATCCCCCCAATCCTCCCAGGTGACCCCTCCCCTTCAGCGGCCCCCCTGGGGGTCCCTCCCCTTTTGGTCCCCACCCCCTTTTTGGGCCCCGCCCACTCACGTGACGCGGCTGGCGAATGTCTCCATGGCCGCGTACCCAGGGCCGGGGACAGCACCAGTGGGGCGGGGCCGGGGGGGCGGGGCCCCGAGCCCGGGGGGGCGGGGCCTGAGCGCGAGTGGGCGGAGCCTGACGGGTCCGGCCGGCAGGGGGCGCAGAGCATTTTGGGTACCACGGCCTTTGGGGGCCCCCTTTTTGGGGTCCATTCCCATTTTGGGTGTGGTCCAAAGGGGCATTTTGGGGTCTAAATTGGGGAGGGGCCCTTCCCTTTTGGGGTCCCAATCCCTTTTTTGGTCCCAATCCCCATTTTTGGGGTTCTGTGCCCATTTCTTGGGGTCTTGTTCCCATTTTTGGGTCCTGTGCTCGTTTTTGGGGTCCCCCTCCCAATTTTGGGCTCCCCTCCCCGATTTCAGGCTCCCCCTCCCCATTTTTGGGTCACCACCTCATTTTTTGGGTCCCAATCCCCATTTTTGGGGTCCCCACCCCATTTTTGGCCTCCCCCACCCCATTTTGGGGGTCCCAATCCCCGTTTTTAGGGTCCCCACCCCATTTTTTGGGTCCACACCCCATTTTGGGGTCCCAATTCCCATTTTTGGGGTCCCAATTCCCATTTTTGGGTCCCAATCCCCATTTTTGGGGTCCCCACCCCATTTTTGGGGTCCCAATCCCCATTTTTGGGTCCCAATCCCCATTTTTGGGGTCCCCACCCCGTTTTTGGGGTCCCAATTCCCATTTTGGGGTCCCCACCCCATTTTTTGGGTCCACACCCCGTTTTTGGGGTCCCAATCCCCGTTTTTGGGGTCCCAATCCCCATTTTTGGGGTCCCCATCCCCATTTTTGGGGTCCCAATCCCCATTTTGGGGTCCCAATTCCCATTTTTGGGGTCCCAATCCCCATTTTTGGGGTCCCAATCCCCTTTTGGTCCCCATTTTTGGGGTCCCAATCCCCAATTTTGGGGTCCCATCCCCTTTTTGGGGTCCCACCTTTGGGGCACCCATTTTGGGGCCCAACCCTTTTTGGAGTCGACGGCTGAGGCCGCACGGCGCCGGCGCTGGTGCCGTGATAGGCCCGGGGCCACTTCTGCCACCCCCCGCCCCCCTCGGGCCGCGGCTTCGGCCTGGGGGGACCCCGAAGTTCAACCCGGGAACCCCGAAATTATCCCGGGGGGGATCAGATACCCAAAACCCCCCCAAAAAACCCCCCAAAAACCTCCCCAAATCCACCCAAACCATCCCCGGGACGACCCAAAAAATTAACCTGGGAACCCCAAAATTACCCCAGGGAACCCCAAAATTTAACCCGGGAACCCCAAAATTATCCCGGGGGGAATGAGATACCCAAAACCCCCCCAAAAAAACCCCCAAAAACCTCCCCAAATAAACCCCAAACCTCCCCAGGAACCCCCCCAAAATTAACCCGGGAACCCCAAAATTAACTCGGGGAGGGGCTGGGATACCCAATTCCCCCCCCCCCCAAAAAACCACCCAGGACCTCCCCAGGACCCCCCAAAACTCGCCCAACACCCCCCAAATCTCCTTTAAACCCCCCAGGACCCCCCAAACCTCCCCTAGGACCCCCCAACTTCACCCCAGGACCCCTCAAACTCCCCCTAAACCCATCCAACACCCCCAAACTCCCCCGAAATCCCCCCAGGACCCCCAAATCCCCCCAAAACCCACCCAGGACCCCCAAAATCTCCCCCAGACCTCCCCAAACCCACCAAATCCCCCCCAATTATTCCCCAACCCCCCCCAAACCCCCCCAAGACCCCCTATAACCCCAGAACGCACCCAGGACCCCTCAAACTCCCCCAAACCCACCCAGGACCCCCCAAATCCCCCCAGGACCCCCAAACCCCCCCAGGACCCCCGCCCGCCCCCCCGGGTACCTGAGGCTGAAGCGGCACCAGCCCAGGGGCAGGGGGGGCTCCCGGGGGTCCCGGGGGTCGCCCCCCCCCCGCTCACAGCCCTGGCAGAAGCAGCGGCTGCGCCGCGGCTCGGGGGCGAAGTACTCGTCTGCAATGGGGGAAACGGGGTCAGGGACCCCAAAACTGGGTTAGGGACCCCAAAAATGGGTCAGGGACCCCCGAAATGGGGTTAGGGACCCCAAAAATGGGGTTAGGGATCCTAAAAATGGGTCAGGGACCCCCGAAATGGGTCAGGGATCCTAAAAATGGGGCCAGGGACCCCCGAAATGGGGCCAGGGACCTCCGAAATGGGGCCAGGGACCCCCGAAATGGGGTTAGGGATCCTAAAAATGGGGTTAGGGATCCTAAAAATGGGGTTAGGGACCCCCGAAATGGGATTAGGGATCCTAAAAATGGGGTTAGGGACCCCCGAAATGGGTCAGGGACCCCCGAAATGGGGTTAGGGACCCCCGAAATGGGGTCACGGACCCCCAAAATGGGGTTAGGGACCCCCGAAATGGGGTCAGGGACCCCCAAAATGGGGTTAGGGACCCCAAAAATGGGGTCAGGGATCCTAAAAATGGGGTTAGGGATCCTAAAAATGGGTCAGGGACCCCAAAAATGGGGTTAGGGATCCTAAAAATGGGTCAGGGACCCCAAAAATGGGGTTAGGGACCCCCGAAATGGGGTTAGGGACACCAAAAATGGGTTAGGGACCCCCAAAATGGGGTTAGGGACACCAGAAATGGGTCAGGGACCTCAAAAATGGGGTTAGGGACCCCTGAAATGGGGCCAGGGACCCCCGAAATGGGGTTAGAGACCCCAAAAATGGGTCAGGGACCCCCAAAATGGGGTTAGAGACCCTAAAAGTACCCAAAAACTGGGTCAGGGACCCCCATATCCCCCCAAAACCCCCTCAGGACCCCCAAACCCCCCAAACCCCCCCGCCCCACCTGGCAGCAGCAGCACATCCCTGAACCGAGCACACAGGGCCCCCCAAAATCACCCCAAAATCCCATCCAAACCCCCCCAAATCCCACCCAGGACCCCTCAAATCCCACCAGCCCCAAAAACCAAAATCCATCCAAACCCCCAAATCCCACCCAGGACCCCCCAAATCCCACCCAGGACCCCCAAATACCACCCAGGAGCCCCCCAAATCCCACCCAGGACCCCAAAATCCCATCCAAACCCCCCAAAACCAGGACCCTCACCCCCCAAATCCCACCCAGGACCCCAAAATCCCATCCAAACCCCCCTCAAATCCCACCCAGGACCCCCAAATCCCACCCAGGACCCCCAAATCCCCAGGAGCCACCCAGAAGCCCCCACCACCACGCAGCACCTGAACGCCCCCAACCCCCAACCTGCCAGCAGACCCCACCAGGTCCCCAAATCCCCCAAACCCCCCAGCCCCACCGGGCAGCCAGCAGGGCCTGGTAGGGGCAGGGCTGGGGGGGCGCGGGGGGGCCCCAGCTCAGGCTCTCCTTCACCCCTGGGGGGGCACGGGGGGCTCAGAGACCACCCAGACCCCCCCCAAAAAAATCGGGGGGTCCCAAAACCCCCCCTGGCCAAAATTGGGTCCTTCCAGAGCCTCCCCGAGCCCTAAACATTGGGATTTTCTGCCCAAAATTTGGGGGCTTTGACCCCCCCCCAAAAATATCAAATTTTGGGGGTTCAGGTGCCCCAGCTGCCCCGAATTTGGGGTTCCCGACACGATTTTGGGGTTCCTGCCCTTCCCAGCCCCCCGATTTGGGGTCTCAGCCTCCAAATTTGGGGTTCCCCATCCCCAGTTCCCAAAATTTTGGGGTTTCAGCCCCTCCCAACCCCCCACATTTCGGGGTCCCAAACCCCAAAATTTCTGAATCTCCTCTCCCAAATTTTGGCATCGCCCCATTCCAGACCCCCCCAAATTTTGGGGCCCCCCCAATTTTGAGCATCCCAGACACCCCAAATTTCGGGGTCCCACCCCCAATCCTGGGTTCCCAACCCCCCGAATTTTGGAATCCCCCCCAATTTTGGGCTCCCAAACCCCCCAATTTCAGGATCCTCCCCTCCCAATCCCCCAAATGTTGGGGTTCCCCGATTTTGGAGTTCCACAACCCCCCAAATTTTGGTGTTTCTGAAATGTTGAGCCTCCCAGACCCCCCGGATTTCGGGGTCACCCCCAGATTTTGGGGCTCCCAACCCTCCCAGACACCCCAAATTTAGAGGTTCCCCCCAATTTTGGGCTCCCAAACCCCCCCAATTTCAGGATCCTCCCCTCCCAAACCCCCCACAGTTTGGGATTCCCCCCCCCATTTTTGGGGTCCCCCCCCCATAATTTCGGGGTCCCCCCTCACCATCCACCACGTCGGCCTTCTCCACGTCCCCCCGGTTTCGGGGGTCCCCGCTGGGGGAGCCCCCCCCGGCCGGACCCTCGGCCACGATCGTCACCTGGGGGGGGGGAAAGGGGATTTGGGGGGGTCCCGACCCCATTTTGGGGGGTCCCAAACATTTATGGGGGTCCCAGACCCTTTTTGGGGATCCCAGACCCCATTTTGGGGGTCCCCGGGGTTTTTTGGGGTTCCCCGTTTTGGGGTGCCCCCCTCACTTGCTGGCACTGCCCAGCTGTGCCCAGCTGTGTTCAACCCTCTGAATTTGGGGCTTTTTCTCTGATTTTTGGGGTTTTTTGCCCGGTTTTGGTTTTTTTTTTTTTTTCCCCGACTTCTGGGGGTTTTTCCCCCAATTTTTGGGTTTTTTTTCCCCGACCTTTGGATTTTTTTTTCCCCAATTTTTGGGGTTTTTCCCCCGACATTTGGTGTTTCCGGAACCGGGCCCCGATCTCCGATTTTTGTGGGTTTTTGGGGTTCCCCGTTTTCGGGGTGCCCCCCTCACCTGCTGGCACTGCCCGTAGAGGTTCCACATCTGTGCCCAGGTGAGTCTGGGACGGTTCAAACCCCTGAATTTGGGGTTTTTTCCCCTGACTTTTGGGGGGCTTTTTCCCCAACTTTTGGGTTTTTTGGCCCAATTTTTGGTGTTTTTTTCCCCAATTTTTGGTTTTTTTCCCCACGACTTTTGTGCTGGTTTTTTTCCCAGATTTTTGGGGTATTTCCCCCTGATTTTTGGGTATTTTTTTTCCCCGATTTTTGGGATTTTTCCCCCGATTTTCGGGATTTTTGGTGTTTCCGTATTTCGGGAGCCCCCGGGCCGATCTCCGCGGGGTTTTTTGGGGTTCCCCGTTTTCGGGGTGCCCCCCTCACCTGCTGGCACTGCCCGTAGAGGTTCGAGCATTTGGGGGCTTCCCAACGTAGCAGGGGCTGGGCACCCCACGACTGCTGGTACCCCGGATGAAAGTGCTGTCCACCAGCGGCACCCCAGCACGGAGCCGGCCGGGAGCAGCTCCAGCGAGGGCCCGGGCAGATCCCGGATCTGGGGGGGCAAAAATGGGGAAAAATGTGAGATTTGGGGGTTAAATGGGGAAAAATGAGATTTGGGGGTTAAACGTGAAATTTGGGGGGTTAAAAGTGAAATTTGGGGGGTTAAATGTGAAATTTTGGAGGGTTTTGTGGGGTTTTGAGGGGTTTTATGGGGGTTTTGGGGTCACAGATCCCGGCCGGGAGCAGCTCCAGCGAGGGCCCGGGCAGATCTCGGATCTGGGGGGGCAAAAATGGGGAAAAATGTGAGATTTGGGGGGTTAAACGTGAAATTTAGGGGGATTTGGGGTCACAGGTCCCGGCCGGGAGCAGCTCCAGCGAGGGCCCGGGGAGATCTCGGATCTGGGGGGAAAATGGGGAAAATTGGGGTTAAACGTGAAATTTGGGGGGTTAAAAGTGAAATTTGGGGGGTTAAACGTGAAATTTGGGGGGTTAAACGTGAAATTTGGGGGGATTTGTGGGGTTTTATGGGGGTTTTATGGGGGGTCTTAAAGGCGGTTTTGGGGTCTCAGGTCCCGGCCGGGAGCAGCTCCAGCGAGGGGCTGGGGAGATCGCGGATCTGGGGGGCAAAAATGGGGAAAATTGGGGTTAAACGTGAAATTTGGGGGGTTAAAAGTGAAATTTGGGGGTTTTGGGGCGGCTTTGGGGGGATTAGAAAGGACTTTGGGGGGGTTTTGGGGTCACAGATCCCGGCCGGGAGCAGCTCCAGGGAGGGCCCGGGGAGATCCCGGATCTGGGGGGGCAAAAATGGGGAAAATTGGGGTTAAACGTGAAATTTGGGGGGTTAAAAGTGAAATTTGGGGGGTCAGGGGTGGAATTTGGGGGCATTTTGGGGGAGTTTGGGGTCAGCGCCTCCAGGAACCTCCTCCAGGCACTCAAGGGTTAATTTGGGGTATTTTTGGGGGTATTTTTGAGGAAATTTTTGGGATAATTTGGGATTTTTTTGGGGTTATTTCAGGGATATTTTGGGGAATATTTTGGGGGATATTTTTGCAGTAATTTTGGGGACATTTCAGGGATATTTTAAGGGATATTTCAAAGATATTTTCACAATATTTTCAGGATATTTTGGGGATATTTTAGGGGATATTTCTGTGATCTTTTGGGGATATTTTCGGGATATTTCAGGGATATTTTTGGGGATATTTTAGCACATTTTGGGGTATTTTCAGACCTTCCTGGCACTGTGGAACATGGGTCTCCTCTGCAGGATCCAGGCCGGGGTTGGGATATTTTAAGGGATATTTTGGGGATATTTTGGGGATATTTTCAGGATATTTTCAGGATATTTCAGGGATATTTTTGGGGATATTTTAGCACACTTTTAGGACATTTTCCAACCTTCCTGGCGTTGTGGAACACGGCTCGGCGCTGCAGGATCCAGGCCGGGGTTGGGATAATTTGGGATATTTTTGCCGTAATTTTGGGGATATTTTGGGGATATTTTGGGGATATTTTCAGGGTGTTTTCAGGATATTTCAGGGATATTTTCGGGGATATTTTAGGATATTTTTGGGGTGTTTTCCGACCTTCCTGGCGTTGTGGAACACGGCTCGGCGCTGCAGGATCCAGGCCGGGGTTGGGATATTTTAAGGGATATTTTGGGGATATTTTGGGGATATTTTGGGGATATTTCACAGTTATTTTCAGGATATTTCAGGGATATTTTTGGGGATATTTTAGCACACTTTTAGGACATTTTCCGACCTTCCTGGCGTTGTGGAACACGGCTCGGCGCTGCAGGATCCAGGCCGGGGTTGGGATAATTTGGGATATTTTTGCCGTAATTTTGGGGATATTTTGGGGATATTTTGGGGATATTCCAGTGATATTTTGGGGATATTTTCGGGGATATTTTAGGATATTTTTGGGGTGTTTTCTGACCTTCCTGGCGTTGTGGAACGGCTGCAGGATCCAGGCCGGGTTGAAAGATATTTTGGGGAATTTTGGGGATATTTTCAGGGTGTTTTCAGGATATTTCAGGGATATTTTGGGGATATTTTAGCACACTTTTAGACTTTTACCTTCCTGGCGTTCGGGGCTCCGCTGCAGGATCCAGGCCGGCCGCTTGAGGCCGTGGGCGCAGGCCGGCAGGGGGGAGCGGGGGCCCCGGTGACCCCCAGGGCCAGGGAGGAGCTCCACTGCGGGTTCAGGGCGTCGATCTGCACCTGTGACGTCAGCAGTGACGTCACCGGGGCGTGCTGACGTCATCGCCAACCCCCCCAGCGTCCGAGGGAGCCCCCAGTGCCACACAAACCCCCCCAAAATGAACCCACCCCCCCTTGATTGGACCCACTGCGGGTTCAGGGCATCCATCTGCACCTGTGACGTCAGCAGTGACGTCACCAGGGCGCGGTGATGTCATCAGCAGCCCTCAGTGTCCCACAGACCCCCGATGACATCATGACAACCCGCTATGACATCACAGGAGCCTCTGAGCCCTATTGGCCCATCCCCTATGACATCACCACCATCTCCCATGACATCACAGGAATCCTGGATCCCCATTGGCCCATCCCCTATGACATCACCACATCCTGTATTACATCACCACCGTCCCCTATGACATCACTGCACCCCCTATGACGTCACCACCTTCCCAATCCCCGTCCCTCCACCCCCACGTGCCGTATGACGTCACCACCATCCCCTACCACATCGCCACCGCCCCTATGACGTCACCGCCTCCCCAATCCCCTATTGGCCCACCCTCTATGACATCACCGCCACCCCATATGACATCACCACCATCCCCTATGACGTCATCACCTCCTCTATTCCCATTTCCCCACCCCCAATGACATCATAGGAATCCCTGAATCGCCATTGGCCCACCTCCTATGACATCACCGCCACCCCATATGACATCACCACCATCCCCTATGACATCATCACCTCCTCTATTCCCATTCCCTGACCCCTATGATGTCACTGTGTCCCTTATGACATCACCACCATCCCCTATGACATCACCACCATCCCCTATGATGTCATCACCTCCTCTATTCCCATTTCCCCACCCCCGATGACATCATAGGAGTCCCTGAATCGCCATTGGCCCACCTCCTATGACATCACCGCCATCCCCTATGACATCACCATGTCCCCTATGACATCATCATCTCCCTGGTCACCCATTGGCCCATCCCCTATGACGTCACCACGCCCCATACGACATCACCACGCCCCTATGAGGTCACCACCTTCCCAATTCCCTATTGGCCCACCCTCTATGACATCACCACCACCATCCCCTGTGACGTCACCCCGCCCCCCCCGATGACGTCACGGCCGTCGCCATGGTTACCTGGAAGAGGCGCCCCGGGGGGAGGGGCTGCCCCACCAGCACCAGCCCCTGGTTGTAGCTGCTGACGCGCGTGGCCGTGCGCGCCCCGTTGGACAGCAGGATGTTCTTGCCGTGGCAGCCCAGGAACGTCGGGGGGCCCTAAAAATGGGGCACAAATAGAAAATTTGGGGTTTTGGGGAGAATTTGAGGGGTTTTATAGAACTTAAAGGGAATTTTGGGGCGGTTTAAATGGGATTTTGGGGGGGTTTAAGGGGGTTTAAATGGGATTTTGGGGGGTTTGAAAGGGTTAAATGAGAGGAGGGGCAGCAGGGTGTTCTTGCCCTGGCAGCCCAGGAACGTCGGGGGGCCCTAAAAATGGGTCAGAAATAGAAAATTTGGGGTTTTGGGGAGAATTTGAGGGGTTTTATAGAACTTAAAGGGAATTTTGGGCAGGGCGCATGTGTGGTGGGGGTGGGGTTAAGGGGGTTTAAATGGGATTTTGGGGGGTTTGAAAGGGTTAAATGAGAGGAGGGACAGCAGGATGTTCTTGCCCTGGCAGCCCAGGAACGTCGGGGGCCCTAAAAATGGGTCAGAAATAGAAAATTTGGGGTTTTGGGGGAGAATTTGAGGGGTTTTATAGAACTTAAAGGGAATTTTGGGGGGGTTTAAGGGGGTTTAAATGGGATTTTGGGAGGATTTTGGGGGGTCTGAAAGGGTTAAATGAGAGGAGGGGCAGCAGGATGTTCTTGCCCTGGCAGCCCAGGAACGTCGGGGGGCCCTGGATTTGGGTCAGAAATAGAAAATTTGGGGTTTTGGGGAGAATTTGAGGGGTTTTATAGAATTTAAAGGGAATTTTGAGGGGAGGGTGATGGGGGTTTTGGGGGGGTTTAAGGGGGTTTAAATGGGATTTTGGGGGGTTTGAAAGGGTTAAATGAGAGGAGGGGCAGCAGGGTGTTCCTGCCCTGGCAGCCCAGGAATGTCGGGGGGCCCTAAAAATGGGTCAGAAATAGAAAATTTGGGGTTTTGGGGAGAATTTGAGGGGTTTTATAGAATTTAAAGGGAATTTTGGGGCGGTTTAAATGGGATTTTGGGGGTTTTGGGGGTCTGAAAGGGTTAAATGAGAGGAGGGGCAGCAGGATGTTCTTCCCTGGCAGCCCAGGAACGCCGTGGGGCCCTGGATTTGGGTCGAAATAGAAAGGTTTGGGGGTTTAAATTTAAAGGGAATTTTGGGGGTTTAAGGGGGTTTAAATGGGATTTTGGGGGGTTTGAAAGGGTTAAATGAGGGGAGGGGCAGCAGGATGTTCCTGCCCTGGCAGCCCAGGAACGTCGGGGGGCCCTAATTTGGGGGAAACAAATAGAAAATTTGGGGTTTTATAGAATTTAAAGGGAATTTTGGGGGGCTTTAAATGGGATTTTGGGGGGGGGTTTGGGGGGTCTGAAAGGGTTAAAGGGGCGGGGGCAGCAGGGTGTTCCTGCCCTGGCAGCCCAGGAACGTGGGAGGGCCCTGGATTTGGGGTGAAAAAATGAAATTTTGGGGTTTTGGGGAATTTAAAGGGAATTTTGGGGGTTTTTAGGGGGTTCAAATGGGATTTTGGGGGGATTTGAAGGAATTTGGGGGATTTGGGGGGGGGGGTCCCTGAGGGGATTTTGGGGAGGAACTGGGAGGAGCAAAAACCCCCCCAGTGCAAGCACAGCCCCTCCCAGTATAAACCAGTATAACCCAGTATAACCCACTATAAACCAGTATAAACCAGTATAACCCAGTCCATCCCAGTCCCTCCCAGTATAATCCAGTCCATCCCAGTATAATCAGTATAACCAGTATAACCCAGTATAACCCAGTGTAACCCAGCATAACCCGGTGTTAACCAGTATAACCAGTATAACCCAGTCCATCCCAGTACAACCCAGTATAACCCAGTATAACCAGTATAACCAGTATAACCCAGTCCATCCCAGTCCCTCCCAGTATAATCCAGTCCATCCCAGTATAATCAGTATAACCAGTATAACCCAGTATAACCCAGTATAACCCAGTATAACCCAGTGTTAACCAGTATAACCCAGTCCATCCCAGTATAACCCAGTATAACCAGTCCATCCCAGTCCATCCCAGTATAACCCAGTCCATCCCAGTATAACCCAGCTCCCCCAATCCATCCCAGTATAACCCAGTATAACCCAGTATAACCAGTATAACCAGTATAACCCAGTCCATCCCAGTATAACCAGTATAACCCAGCCCAGTTCCCCCCAGCCCCGCCCCTCCCCCTCTCACCCAATCGCCTCCGTCCCCTTCGGGCGGGGGGAGGGGCTGGGGCTCGCTGGGGGAGGGGCTGGGGGAGGGGCTGGGGGTGGGGGAGGGGCCGTCCCCGCCCCCGCCGCCCGCCCCGCCCCCCGCGCTGACGATGGACACGGCCGTGACGCGCCCGTACAGGTCCAGGGCCACGAACGCGTTCTGTGACGTCACACAGAGGGGGAGGGGCGTGAGTAGAGGGGCGAGGAGTGACGTCATGGCCCCGCCCGTAACAGGAAGTGATGGCAAAAAGGGCGGGGGAATGATGTCACAAGGTACCCCCAGGCGTGCCCAGGTGTGCCCCAGATGTGCCCCAGGTGTGAGTTTGTCCCCCACAGATGCCCCCAGGTGTGCCCAGATGTGTCCCAGGTGTGTCCCAGCACCCCCAGGTGTGTCCAGGTATATCTCAGGTGTGCCCCAGGTGCCCCAGATGTACCCCAGGTGTGCCCCAGGTGCCCCAGGTGTGCCCAGCTGTGCCCAGGTGTGCCGTTCCCTCCCCCAGCTGTGCCCAGGTGTGTTGTTTCCCCCCCCAGCTGTGCCCAGGTGTGTGTTTCCCCAGCTGTGCCCCCCAGCTGTGCCCAGGTGTGTTGTTCCCCCCCCCAGCTGTGCCCAGGTGTGTTTTACCCCCCCAGCTGTGCCCAGGTGTGTTTTTACCCCCCAGCTGTGCCCAGGTGTGCCCTTCCCCCCCCAGGTGTTACCTTGGCCACCCCGGTGGCCGCAGGTCCCATGTCCTGCCCGTCCACCACCAGGTGCAGGGAATCGTCCGGGCCCCGGCGCACGCCCAGCCGGTTCCCCACCTGAGAGAGACCAAAATGGCACAAATTCAACCCAAAATATCCCAAATTTAACCCAAATCCATCCCCAGCCGGTTCCCCACCTGAGAGAGACCAAATGTACCCAAAACTGCCCGATTTCAACCCAAAAACGCTCCCCACATCCATCCCTAGATAGTTGCCCACCTGAGAGACAGAATTGATCCAAAATTGCCCACATTTACCCCAAATTATCCCCCATATCAATCCCCAGGTGACCCCAGGTGACCCCAAATTCCACACAGGTGAGCCAAGGTGCCCCCAAACCCCACACAGGTGACGCCAGATCCCCCCCAGGTGACCCCACTGACCGTCAGTCTTTCCAGGCTGATGCCATAGTTGTGGCGCACCTGGGCCCAGGTGAGTTCAGGTAACCCCAAATCTCCCCGAACCTCCCCCAGGTGACCCCAAGCCCCTCCCAGGTGAGCCCAGCCCCCCCAGGTGACCCCACTGACCGTCAGTCTGTCCAGGCTGACGCCGTAGTTGTGCCGCACCTGGTTCCCGTTGTGCCGCACCTCGGCCCCGGTGACCGCCCAGGTGGGCGGGGCCGGCAGGTCCAGCAGGGAGGGGGGCAGGGCGGGGGGGCCGGGGGGGGGCAGGGCCGTCAGCCCCACCCTCAGTGACCCCGCCCACCGCTCGTCCAGGGCCTCGATGCGCACCTGGACAGGTGAGACGGGCACAGGTGAGACTGGGACACTCCTGGGACACACCTGGGACACACCTGGGATTCACCTGGGACAGGTGAGGGTGAGGGGAGGGCCCTGAACACGCCTGGGATGGGCGGGGCTTAGCCCTGATCACACCTGGGATGGGCGGGGCTTAGCCCTGATCACACCTGAGATGGGCGGGGTTTAACCATGAACACGCCTGGGATGGGCGGGGCTTAGCCCTGATCACACCTGGGATGGGCGGGGCTTAGCCGTGTATCACAACCCTGGGATGGGCGGGGCTTAGCCCTGACACACCATGAGATGGGCGGCGCTTCGGCCGTGAACACGCCTGGGTGGGCGGGGCTTAGCCCTGATCACACCTGGGATGGGCGGGGTTTAACCATGAACACGCCTGGGATGGGCGGGGCTTATCCCTGGGCTGGGCCGGGCACAGGTGAGCCCGGAACTCACCTGGGGGTGTCAGTCAAGCTGTGGAGGGGGCGGCAGTTATTGGTGTGGAAAGCCACCCCAATGGCGCACACGACACACAAAGTAATGGCAGGTCATTCCCATCCCATTCTGGCCACAAGCGAGGCTGTGACCCAGCGACACCTTTGATAGTTTTGTGATGGTAGTGCAATGTCGTGTGATGGTAGTGTGATGCGTGTGTGGTCAGTGTGGTGTTCTGGCCACAGCACCCGGCAGGCGTAGCGGCCCCCGCGGGCACAACGGTCGTTGTCAGTGTGGTAAGGGTATGGCAGTGTGGTCAGTGGTGTGGTCAGTGCAGCCCGTTGGGAGCGTGGAAGCGCTGGCATGGAGCAGTACCAGTGTGGTCAGTGTGATGGCAGTGCTGGCAGTGTGGTAGCCCGTGGTCACACTGGCAGACGTGGCGCGCCAGGCCCCCGCGGGTACACAGAGTGGTATTGGAGTGTGGTGTAGGGCTGGTGTGGTCAGTGCGGTCATGTTCTGGCCACAGCAGTCATGGCGCTGGCACGGCCCCGGAGCTGCGGACACAGCCAAGGGTCAGTGTGGTCAGTGTGGTGGTCAGTGGTCACGGTAATGGTCAGTGTGGTGGTCAGTGTGGTCATGGGTAATGTGGTCAGTGTAATGGTCAGTGTGGTGGTCAGTGTGTGGTCAGTGCAATGGTCAGTGTGATGGTCAGTGTGGTGGTCAGTGTGGTGGTCAGTGTAATGGTCAGTGTGGTGGTCAGTGTAATGGTCAGTGTGGTGGTCAGTGTAATGGTCAGTGTGGTGGTCAGTGTGGTGGTCAGTGTGGTGGTCAGTGTAATGGTCAGTGTGGTGGTCAGTGTAATGGTCAGTGTAATGGCGTGTGGTGGTCAGTGTGGTGGTCAGTGTGATGGTCAGTGTGGGGGTGTGTGGTGGGTGGTCAGTGTAATGGTCAGTGTGGTGGTCAGTGTGGTGGTCAGTGTGGTGGTCAGTGTGGTGGTCAGTGTGGTGGTCAATGGTCACTGGGGACAGTGTGATGGTCAGTGGTCAGTGCGGTGCTCAGTGGTGTGGGGGCAATGGTCAGTGTGGACAGTGTAATGGTCAGTGTGGTCAGTGGTGTGGGGGATGGTAATGGCGGAGGAGTCATGGGAGAGGCACCTTCCAGTCCCTCCCAATATAACCCAGTACAAACCAGCCCAAACCAGTATAAACCAGTATAAACCAGCCCAAACCAGTATAAACCAGCCCAAACCAGCCCAAACCAGTACAAACCAGTACAAACCAGTATAAACCAGTATAAACCAGCCCAAACCAGTATAAACCAGTACAAACCAGTATAAACCAGTACAAACCAGTATAAACCAGCCCAAACCAGTATAAACCAGTGCAAACCAGTATAAACCAGCCCAAACCAGTATAAACCAGCCCAGTACAAACCAGCCCAAACCAGTATAAACCAGCCCAAACCAGTATAAACCAGTCCCTCCCCGTGCTCCCAGTCCGTACCTGGTGAAGGGGGCGGGGCTTTGTCCGGCCCCGCCCCCGGGCTCTGGCTGTTGTCCGTGGGGCCGGGGGCGCCGGTCAGGGACACCTGGACACACTGACCATAGAGATCCACCACGGCGTACACCTCTGGGGACACGGGGACACCTGTGTCACCTCAGTGTCACCTCAGTGTCACCTGTGTCACCTGAGTGTCACCTGAGTGTCACCTGGACACACTGACCATAGAGATCCACCAGCGTACACCTCTGGGGACACACCTGAGTGTCACCTGTGTCACCTCTGTGTCACCTGTGTCACCTCAGTGTCACCTGTGTGTCACCTTAGAGACACCTGTGTGTCACCTGTGTCACCTGGACACACTGACCATGGAGATCCACCACGGCGTACACCTCTGGGGACACGGGGACACCTGTGTCACCTCAGTGTCACCTCAGTGTCACCTGTGTCACCTGAGTGTCACCTGGACACACTGACCATAGAGATCCACCACGGCGTACACCTCTGGGGACACGCCTGAGTGTCACCTGTGTGACCTCAGTGTCACCTGTGTGTCACCTGTGTGTCACCTGTGTGTCACCTGTGTCATCTGTGTGACCTTAGAGACACCTGTGTGTCACCTGTGCCACCTCAGGGTCACCTGAGTGTCACCTGAGTGTCACCTGTGTCATCTGTGCGACCTTAGAGACACCTGAGTGTCACCTGCGTCACCTCAGGGTCATCTCAGTATCACCACCCTCATGCCCCCCAACACCCCCCAATGTCCCCAGCGTCCCCAATCCCCCGGATGTCCCCAACGCCCTGACTGTCCCCAGTGTCCCCGGCTGTCCCCAGTGTCCCCATTGTCCCCAAACCCCCAGTGTCCCCAGTGTCCCCAATGGCCCGGCTGTCCCCAGTGTCCCTAATGTCCCCAGTCCCCCGGATGTCCCCAATCCCCGGGTGTCCCCAGTGCCCCCAGTGTCCCCAGAGTCCCCAGTGCCCCCAGTGTCCCCAATCCCCCAATGTCCCCAGTGTCCCCAATCCCCCGGATGTCCCCAATCCCCCGGATGTCCCCAGCGCCCCAGTGTCCCCAGTGTCCCCAGAGTCCCCAGTGCCCCCAGTGTCCCCAACGCCCCGGCTGTCCCCAATGTCCCCAATCCCCCGACTGTCCCCAATGCCCCCAGTGTCCCCAGTGTCCCCAGAGTCCCCAGTGTCCCAAATGCCCCCAATGCCCCCAATGCCCCCAATCCCCCGGGTGTCCCCAGTGTCCCCAGTGCCCCGGATGTCCCCAACGCCCCGGGTGTCCCCAGTGTCCCCAGTGTCCCCAGTGTCCCCGCGTACCTGGTGGCAGCCCCGAGCAGGCCACGCCCTGGTCGGTGCCATCGATG
Organism: Camarhynchus parvulus; assembly: GCF_901933205.1. Taxonomy (NCBI): domain Eukaryota; kingdom Metazoa; phylum Chordata; class Aves; order Passeriformes; family Thraupidae; genus Camarhynchus; species Camarhynchus parvulus. The sequence continues at coordinate 294,958 of NW_022148248.1, forward strand.
AAGTAGCGCAGGTCCCCTCCCCCCGTGCGCATCATGCCCGTCGCCGCCCCGTGCGGCCACGTCCAGCGGTAGTTGTTCCTCATGGTGTTCCCGTCCTGCATGATGGCCGTGCCACTGCGGGGGGACATGGGGACATCATTGGGGACATCACTGGGGACACGGCCCTGACACAGCCACGGGGACAGACACACAGCCATGGGGACACAGGGACATTGGGGACACAGGGACAGGTCACAGCCGTGGTTATCCCTCATGGTGTTCCCGTCCTGCATGATGGCCGTGCCACTGCGGGGACATCGCGGGGACATCATTGGGGACATTGGGGACATCATTGGGGACATCATTGGGGACATCATTGGGGACACAGCCCTGACACAGCCATGGGGACACAGGGACAGGTCACAGCCGTGGTTATCCCTCATGGTGTTCCCGTCCTGCATGATGGCCGTGCCACTGCGGGGACATCGTGGGGACATCATTGGGGACATTGGGGACACTGGGGACACGGCCCTGACACAGCCATGGGGACAGGAATGGGGACACAGGGACAGGAACAGGGACAGACACACAGCCATGGGGACACAGGGACACAGGGACATTGGGGACACAGGGACAGGTCACAGCCGTGGTTGTCCCTCATGGTGTTCCCGTCCTGCATGATGGCCGTGCCACTGCGGGGGGGACATGGGGACATCATTGGGGACATTGGGGACATGGCCACGGGGACAGACACACAGCCATGGGGACACAGGGACATTGGGGACACAGGGACAGGTCACAGCCGTAGTTGTCGCGCATGGTGTTCCCATCCTGCATGATGGCCGTGCCACTGCCGTGGGGACATGGGGACATCATTGGGGACATTGGGGACATCATTGGGGACATCGTGGGGACATCATTGGGGACATTGGGGACATGGCCACGGGGACAGACACACAGCCATGGGGACACAGGGACATTGGGGACACAGGGACAGGTCACAGCCGTGGTTATCCCTCATGGTTTGTCCTGCATGATGGCGCGCACATTTGGGGGACATGGGGACATCATTGGGGACATTGGGGACACTGGGGACACGGCCCTGACACAGCCATGGGGACAGGAATGGGGACACAGGAACAGGAAAAGGGACAGACACACAGCCATGGGGACACAGGGACGGGGACATTGGGGACGCCTCAATGTGGACACGGCCACAGGGACACCACAGGGACATGAGGGGACACGAGGGGACACCTCCCTGTCCCTCATGCTGCGGCGCTTGGGGACACACAGGGACCCTTGGGGACAATCAGGGACCCTTTGGGGACACCCAGGACACCCCAGGGTCCCTTGGGGACAACTGGGGACCCTTGGGGACAGTCAGGGACCCTCAGGGAACCCGTGACCCAGCAGAACGCCCTGGGGACATCGGTGGCCCTTGGGGACAGTGGTGTCCCCAGGTGTCCCCACCTGAGCATCCAGGTGTCGTAGTCGATGTCCGTCATGGTGTTGGGGAACTCCAGGTCCTCGGGGCGGATGGCGGTGACACCTGCGGGGACACCTCGGTCACCCCGGGTCCCCCTGAGTGTCCCCAATGTCCCCCCAGATGTCCCCAACATCCCCAAACATCCCTGATGTCCCCAACCCCCTCAATGTCCCCAAACCCCCAAATGTCCCCCAGTGTCCCCAATTCCCCAGTGTCCCCCAATGTCCCCAAACCCCAAATGTCCCTCAACGTCCCCAAATGTCCCCAATGTCCCCAACCCCCCCAGTGTCTCCAATTCCCCCCAGACGTCCCCAAATGTCCCCGATGTCCCCCCAGGTGTCCCCAGTGTCCCCTCACCGGCCTCGATGGACCCCGACCATCGATCCACCATCTTCTGGATGACGATCTCAAACAGCTCCCCGTCCCGCAGGGCCCTGGGACACCCCAAAAACGGGGAAATCACCCCAAAAATCAGAGCTGGGACACCCCAAAAATGGGACACCCCAAAAACGGGGAAATCACCCCAAAAATCAGAGCTGGGACACGCCAAAAACGGGGAAATCACCCCAAAAATCAGAGCTGGGAAACCCCAAAAATGGGACAACCCAAAAACCGGGAAATCACCCCAAAAATCAGAGCTGGGACACCCCAAAAACCGGGAAATTACCCCAAAAATCAGAGCTGGGAAACCCCAAAAATGGGACACCCCAAAAACCGGGAAATCACCCCAAAAATCAGAGCTGGGACACCCCAAAAATGGGGAAATAATCCCAAAAATGGGGCACCCAAAAAACCGGGAAATCACCCCAAAAATCAGAGCTGGGAAACCCCAAAAATGGGTAAATGATCCCAAAAACCAGGAAATCACCCCAAAAATCAGAGCTGGGACACCCCAAACCCAGGGACACCCCAAAAACAGGGAACGGTTGGGTTTGGGGTGGGATTGGGGGATTTTAATGGGGTTTTTTGGGACTTCACAATTTTAGGATTCCTGGGTGGATTTCTTTGGGGATTTTTTTGGATTTTTGGCTATTTTGGGATATTTTGGGCCCGCTCATCGGTTGGAGATGACGATGGCGTCGTTGAACTCGGAGCGGCAGTTCTGGTTGCATTTGGGGGATTTTATCGGGGATTTTTCCATTTTTTTGGGATTTCACCGTTCCTGGGTGGATTTTTTGGGGATTTTTTGGCTATTTTTGGGATACTTTGGGCCCGCTCATCGGGTTGGAGATGACGATGGCGTCGTTGAACTCGGAGCGGCCGTTCTGGCCGGGTTTGGGGGATTTTAACGGGGATTTTTCCATTTTTTTGGGGATTTTTCCATTTTTTGGGGATTTCACCATTCCTGGGTGGATTTTTTGGGGACTTTTTTTGATTTTTGGCTATTTTGGGATACTTTGGGCCTGCTCACCGGTTGGAGATGACGACGGCGTCGTTGAACTCGGAGCGGCCGTTCTGGTTGCATTTGGGGGATTTTAAGGGGGTTTTTCCATTTTTTTGGGATTTCATCATTCCTGGGTGGATTTTTTTGGGGATTTTTTTGATTTTGGGATATTTTGGGCCCGCTCACCGGTTGGAGATGACGATGGCGTCGTTGAACTCGGAGCGGCCGTTCTGGCCGGGTTTGGGGGATTTTAACGGGGATTTTTCCATTTTTTTGGGGATTTTTCCATTTTTTGGGGATTTCACCATTCCTGGGTGGGTTTTTGGGGACTTTTTTTGATTTTTGGCTATTTTGGGATACTTTGGGCCCGCTCACGGGTTGGAGATGACAATGGCGTCGTTGAACTCGGAGCGGCAGTTCTGGTTGCATTTGGGGGATTTTAACGGGGATTTTTCCATTTTTTTGGGGATTTTTCCATTTTTTTGGGGATTTTTCCATTTTTTTGGGGATTTTTCCATTTTTTGGGGATTTCACCGTTTCTGGGTGGATTTTTTGGGGGATTTTTTTTGGATTTTGGGCTATTTTGGGCCCGCTCATCGGTTGGAGATGACAATGGCGTCGTTGAACTCGGAGCGGCCGTTCTGGCCGGGTTTGGGGGATTTTAACGGGGATTTTTCCATTTTTTTGGGGATTTTTCCATTTTTTGGGGATTTCACCGTTCCTGGCTGGATTTTTTTGGGGATTTTTTTTGATTTTGGGATATTTTGGGCCCGCTCACCGGTTGGAGATGACGATGGCGTCGTTGAACTCGGAGCGGCCGTTCTGGCCGGGTTTGGGGGATTTTAACGGGGATTTTTCCATTTTTTTGGATTTTTCCATTTTTTTGGGATTTCACCGTTCCTGGGTGGATTTTTTGGGGGATTTTTTTTGATTTTTGGCTATTTTGGGATACTTTGGGCCCGCTCACCGGTTGGAAATGACGATGGCGTCGTTGAACTCGGAGCGGCCGTTCTGGCCGGGTTTGGGGGATTTTAACGGGGATTTTTCCATTTTTTTGGGGATTTTTCCATTTTTTGGGGATTTCACCATTCCTGGGTGGATTTTTTGGGGACTTTTTTGATTTTTGGCTATTTTGGGATACTTTGCCGCTCACGGTTGGAATGACGATGGCGTCGTTGAACTCGAGCGCCGTTCTGGTTGCATTTGGGGGGATTTTAACGGGTTTTTCCTTTGGGATTTCACCGTTTCTGGGTGGATTTTTTGGGGGATTTTTTTTGGATTTTGGGCTATTTTGGGCCTGCTCATCGGTTGGAGATGACGATGGCGTCGTTGAACTCGGAGCGGCCGTTCTGGCGGTTTGGGGGATTTTAACGGGGGATTTTTCCATTTTTGGGGATTTTTCCATTTTTTGGGGATTTCACCATTCCTGGGTGGGTTTTTTGGGGACTTTTTTTGATTTTTGGCTATTTTGGGATACTTTGGGCCCGCTCACCGGTTGGAGATGACGATGGCGTCGTTGAACTCGGAGCGGCAGTTCTGGCCGGGTTTGGGGGATTTTAACGGGGATTTTTCCATTTTTTTGGGGATTTTTCCATTTTTTGGGGATTTCACCATTCCTGGCTGGATTTTTTTGGGGATTTTTTTTGATTTTGGGATATTTTGGGCCCGCTCACCGGTTGGAGATGACGATGGCGTCGTTGAACTTGGAGCGGCAGTTCTGGTTTCATTTGGGGGATTTTAACGGGGATTTTTCCATTTTTTGGGGATTTCACCATTCCTGGGTGGATTTTTTGGGGACTTTTTTTGAATTTTTGGCTATTTTGGGATACTTTGGGCCCGCTCACCGGTTGGAGATGACGATGGCGTCGTTGAACTCGGAGCGGCCGTTCTGGTTGCATTTGGGGGATTTTAACGGGGTTTTTCCATTTTTTTGGGATTTCACCGTTCCTGGGTGGATTTTTTTGGGGATTTTTGGCTATTTTGGGATACTTTGGGCCCGCTCACCGGTTGGAGATGACGATGGCGTCGTTGAACTCGGAGCGGCCGTTCTGGTTGCATTTGGGGGATTTTAACGGGGGTTTTCCATTTTTTGGGATTTCACCGTTCCTGGGTGGATTTTTTGGGGATTTTTGGCTATTTTGGGATACTTTGGGCCCGCTCACCGGTTGGAGATGACGATGGCGTCGTTGAA